>NC_054596.1:42565216-42915050 GCF_004785595.1 Juglans microcarpa x Juglans regia
AATGTTTTTACATCAAAGATCCAAGGGTGAAAGGTAATTGGTACATTGTGCAAAAGTATGTAGACAGGAATGTATATGACATTCCACCTAGTCCATTTTCTGTAGAGCATGATTGAGAAACAAGTGACACTGATGCCTATCAAGAGGATGAGTCATTTCACCTTCACACTTCTGTCGAATGTGCTGATGTTGGTGTGGCAACTCCACTACATAGGAGTGACCTAGAACCAAGCCCGATTGATGACTTAGTAGTGATGGAAAACATTAATGAGCAAACTACAGAAATGGCTTTTACAAATGACTATGACCTAGAGAGTGCTTGTAATGGATCAGAGGATACATATTGCGATAATGAGGATTCCGAAGATGAGGATCTATCGACTGATGAAGATTTGTTGTCAGACTAGACCATCTAACACGCCCAATCAATGTAAGGTGATTTTATTACATATCAAAGTTAAGTTTGATTATGTTTTCAATGGGAAATAATATTCTTTTTCTCAGGTATATGCTACTTCCCTTGGCTAGAAGATCACACTCAGGATCTTTAATATATTGGTTTTGTTATGACATTCATTCTATTCGTTGCCAAATATTGTCTAAAAGCATGATATGTTATTCTTTAAGGTACTAACCAAAGTCGACACCCTTGAGTGGAGGTGTTGCCTATGGGATTGAGTAATATTGGTTATATTTCTCAACCTTATAGTATTTTGGGTATGGGTTCAATGCTATTATGTTCTATAATCTTGTTGCATGGATTTCTTTTGTTTCTACAGGTTTTTTCCAAGTTATGGCTAGTTGGAGGAAGTTGATGTTAGGTTTAGCATTACTGCAAGAATTATTTGTGATTCTGTTTTGCTTCTACATAGCTTGTGAGAGCAAGTTATAATCCAAGAATTTGTGGTTCTGATAAAAAAACCATCTTCTAGTTATATAGGTAACTGCTGTAGAAATCTTTGTGGTTAAGCTCAATTCCCAGATGCATGCCATCATGAAACCTTTGTGGTTAAGCTCAATTCCCAGATGCATGCCATCATACATTGATTAACCACTTCAATTGGGGGCTTGGGGGGAACAATCAATGAGAATTAAGAATAATACACTAACCCCCAGCTTGTTAATTATGTGGCTATCTAAGGAACAACTTGAGAGTTAATAATTTGAAACTAAATTAGCAGGTTATTTCTCCATATATTTCAATTACTAATAATCTGGCCATGGACAACTAAATTATTGGTAAGCTAATATCCTGCAATTATAATCAATTAGGAAAAAAAAGCCCCAAATTGATATGGTCTTCGTGCATCTAACTTGGTTCAAGAAATACAATCTTTTTGTGAGAACAAGTTCTGGAACCTGGTTCAAGAATATTTAATTTAATTGAGGTTCTTTCAATTACAAATATTACAAATATCTTCTAATAAAATTTGGGAAATGTTTAATGTACCAGGAATAAATTAGAAATGAGTTAAGATTTGGTAACATTGCACAAAATTAAGTCTGATGGAATTAAACTTAGCAATTTATGATGGGCGGGAGATATTGGCGCCCTGGAGGGAAAATAAGGGGTAAAAGTGAAAATTAACTCAGATAAAAAATCTTTCTTGACAGCAAAGTACACAAAACAGGAGTATATGCAGGCCAGTCACTTTCATTTCGTCATTGATGTGCTTAAGTAAGCTGCAGCTGGTTCCTTCAGCCTCTTATCAGAAGTTTCTTCTTCTGAAAATATCTTGGAGATAGCTATCATTAAAGGTTCCAACTTTTAGAAGCTAAGGCCTAAGATCATTCTACCAACCTTGTCAGAGTATAGAACAATCTACTGCCTTCATGATGAACTCGGGTGCTTCTAGATGTTGAAGGCCTAAAGGTATGGACATCCCAACCCTAACTTGTTATCAACATGCAAGTTAAAGTTTTTTGGGAGTTTTTTTGTTCAAATTTTAAGTCTTCTAAGTCTTCAACAACCCTTGTTTTTCACACAAATTCTTTAGCTTCTAGATGCTAAAGGCCTAAAGTTATGGATATCCTTACCCTAACTTGTTATCAACATGCAAGCTAAAGTTTTCTGGGAGTTTTTTGTTCAAATAATAAGTCTTCTAAGTCTTCAACAACCCTTGTTCTCCACCTAAATTTTGACCTTCACCATACATGAAATGTACATAGATAGATGGATTTTCTAAAGCATTTTCACAGTTTCTTCTGCGGTTTGAAAAGGTTGGAACTTGAGTGATCATAACCTTTCAGTGGAAAGCTTGAGAGGTGGAGCAGTTTTTGGTGGCTTTGTATGAATTAGAAGGTCCATGCGAAGCTTTCTTGTAGTGGAAGTTAGTGGTTGCTGAGGTCTTGGACTACAACTGAGGTAACTTTTGTACATACTATTCTGACCAATGTTAAAGGTTGCCATTACCAAAGTTAGGCAGAAAATATTTTCTGCCTAAGACCCAACAACTTGATAATTTCTAGACCAATATGGTGTATCCAAAGAATTTTATACCAATTATATTCAGGATTTTGCATTATAGTTACATAGATGGAAGCAGTTGATAATATTTTTTGGTAGTACTATAGGTTTAGACATTTCTTATGGTTATTTGTGGAAAAAAAGTTAACACTACAATATTTTTAACATAGAGAAATTATAACATAGTGTCTAATCTTTTGACAGAGATTGGTAATAATATCGTAAATAATTTGTATTATCATTGTCTTCAAAAAAGTTAACAAAAGTGGGTTTAATCTATACTTACCAGATTTCTCGATATATCACGATCAACAACTATCAAAAGATGGCTCCAAGTGCAAGAGGTAGAGGGAGTGGGCGAGGTGCAGGTAGTAAACGTGTTCGGGTTGCCACTATTATACAACCACCATAAGATCCAAAACTTAATTCATGGACCCTTAGAGATGATCACAATGATACTCTATCGGATGACTCAACGCAACCACCATATAGAGTATCAGACACTTGTTTTGACAATTCAATAGTGGCTGAGAATCTACATGTAGTACCAAATAGGAATGACAATGGTAAGTTAGTATGCACATAAATACTGATTGTTATACTTTTGTTAATTAATATATAGATTTGGTTATGTCTTGTTCTCTCCATATAACATTGAGTATCCCTCATACAGAGGTAAATGCTAGCTTAGTGCATGTGCCCTTAGTGGTGCCCCTAAAGAAACGTGGACGTGGACCCGCAAAGTGTACGAAGTTTGATAAGCTGCATAAGCATGGGAAAATCCCTCTGAAAATAAATGGACACACAACACCTTATTGTGAAAATGCAACCATGTTTACTACTAGGGTGACATGGATATTAAAGCATCATGGGGACATGAGTTATGCTCGATGGAGTGATGTCCCCGAGGCTGAGAAAGATGAGCTAATTGATCGCGTGAGGGTAAGCATCGCCCATATTAATTTTCTGGTTTGATAAATGTATCATAATTTCCTAACATTCTACGATCTTAAACATAGAGTGATTTCATATTTGATTGGGATTTGAAGAACCACTAGAAAACTGTTTGGAAACAGCTTCATAAAAGGTTTAATGCCTTCCATCATCAGTTGCACAAGAAATATTTGGAGTATGCAACTCATGAAAAAGCATTGGCCAATAGGTGTAGCTTGGTGGAGCCCTTGTTTTGGTTTAAATTATGTGGCCAATGGGGAAGTGAGGCATTCAAGGTATTGGTCCCATCATCTGATTGTGATAGACCTATATGTTATTTTGGATTATTTCTTAGACCTTATTACCGTATAACTTCATTTACATTGAATGTACAGAAAGTATCACTGCAAAATATAGAGAACAGAAAGAAACTGAAGACCGATCACACTACTGGAAGAAAGTCCTTCGTGAGGATACTGGAAGAGAAGGTATCCTTGTATAATAAATTAATCTAGTTATTTCAACTTACTTTCACCATTAAATGCATATTATCTAACTCAATTCAATGGTTAGCAGGGTCCTACTACGGAGAACTTGGTGGATTTCTACAAAGAAGTTCGTTGGTCTAAGAAAAAGGGAGAATTTGTGACATCCACCACAGAAGATATTTATGTGAATTTTTATTGGAAAATACTATTATGAACAGTTGGATAGTTTTAGTTATATATAAAAAAAAAAATAATAGTTTTACTGTCATAGTTAGTTCTGTTTTAAATTGTCCAACATGTCTTTACAATGAGTTGCTCACTTTGTTTGTGCAGAAACAAATAATTGGAAAGCTATCTGATTTAGAACCCGACGTCAGAACTGCAGAGGCAGCAGCTGGGGTGTTTAGGGACATACTAGCTCATAGATCGGGATATGCACAAGGTCTTGGAGAGATGATAATACCAAAGTGCCCAAATTTGTTGACCGTGAAAACCATAAACATTTGGTTGAAGCTGTTGAAAAACATAAAAAAAAGGCTTAGCAATACAAGACTCAGCTTGACGAATTGAGGGGAGATGTGAGAACCCTGTTGGAGAGACAAGTGGAGTATGACAAGTTTATGAACTTCTATATGTCTGAGAGGCAGTCCCAGGGAAGTCTAGAGAGGGAGACTCTCCCTGATGCTTAGGACACTAGGTTGAGAGATAGAAGTTTTTTGTATTTTATTGGTTTTGAGATTGATATGCTAGCAGGGTTTATTTGAAGATTTTGTTTTTGTGCAGGGTAATGGGTATTGGCTTTTGCAGGCAATGGGAATTAGTTTTAGGCTTTTGTTATAAGCCATATTTATTTTTTGGAGGATCTGGGCTGATGCAGGACACTGTGAGTTTAAAGTGGTTTGCTTCTCATCAGTAGCTACATATTACATAAGTAAAGCCATAGTTTGGATGTTCATATGTTCATCTGTTAAAGTGGTGTGTTGATGTTGTGTTTAAATGGTGGAAAACCATGGATGGAACTAATGACATGCAGTGGATAGTTCAGAAACTGATTTCTGAATTAAATGCAGTAATGTGCCTCACCAGTTATAGTAGTTTGACAGCTTTTAAAATATAGTTTTGTGGCTGCTAAACTTCAACATTATTTTTACCTTAATGTTTGTGTACATCAGTTGTGGATGCAATATCAATGCCAGCAGTAATCATGGGGAACTTACTCGCAGGTAATAAACAAATTCTCAAGCTTATTGCATAACAATAGCTATACAATGGATATTTAATTGTAATGGATGTGACAATGAGTGGTCCTGCTGTGATATTAGTTGATATTGAGTTTATTGGGTTGGTTGTGTAAATGCATCATGTCCATTATCTATGTTTACATCATTAAATATACATTCATTCCTAGATCCTTGTATAGACAATGCTATTAATCCATAGCAGTATCATTTTTGTGTGTGTTGTACAAATATTTTGTTTCTTGCATAATCTCTTTGGTCCTTGAGTAATAGCTTGCAATCATCATGGTGGTTTATGATTGTTGTTGGATTAAACTATTACTGCATTATAATTAATATGTATTACTCAACATCCTACAGATTGTAGTTTGGTTTTTGTTGTTTGTTGATGGTCTGAACTTAAGATTAATAGAACCTGGTTTGCATCTTGTAGGGATGACAGACAGTATCTCTTCACTTGTTTTCATCTGTTGCTTGGAACTGAGGGTAGCTGAAAAATAATTAGCCTTATCAATCATAACATGACTGATCAATCATAGCATGATTGATAACGAACTTGTCTGATCAAACAGCTCAGCTTATCCTACTGCCCATAAGGTTAATTATGCTAGCATGTCAAGATAGTTTAGATTCTGGGAATGATTCTCTAAATATGATGTACTTAAGTTATAGGGTAATGGAAAATGTATAAGCTGTTACACTCCTAGTCAGCTATTTATATGGGATTATCATGATATATCATCAAATACTATGCGTTATATATATGTTCCCTTTACATTCTCTGCCTCATTATTCTTCATTTAAGCTGTATATCTGGAAATTCCATGGTTGATGATGGTCACTCTGATTTTAGGCAACTAGATAATAATATTGTATTATTTTCTGGATTTGTATGGGGTTAAGTAGTGACATGTGAAATGTAAAAATACATTTTTTTTAAAAAAAGCAATAAAACTGAGGCCATATTTGACGTGAATAGCATTAATAAGGCCTACAAGTATACTGTTTTTTTCAAACCTTAACAAAAATTGAACATTTCCAACGAATTGTCGCAATAAGTTACAAAATTTTCACACTCTCAATGCTGCAAAAGCTTATTTCCAGCAACAAATGCATATCAATGGAAATAAAATGCAATATTTTTTTCCGACAAAACACAACATTTTGCAACTGTTCTGTTACACCATAAATACTTTATTCCAAAGGACTAAACATCGCCACAATAAACTATTCCGACGAAAAATTGTTTGACGCAAATAACATATTAATTTTTTCAGGCACTTTAACGTCGCCAGCAAAACTCAATCTCAAAGGCATAGAATGGCCAAAATTAGTTTTTGCCAACGAATGATGTGGTCGCTACTTATCATGTTTTCCGGCGAATTTGTTTTTATTTGTGGTGATTATTTGCCACCACAAAATGTTATTTGGAACGGGGTGGGTAGCTCTCCAACAAGTTTTTCCATCGAAATTTTTATCCATTTGCGGCCAAATTCTATCATGGGAAATAAAATTTTTTATCGACGATTTATAAAATTCGCCGCTTAAAAGTATTTGCCTCCAGACATTGGTGTCCAATGCGCAGCAAAATTTTTGGGTCGGTAAAGTTTAATTGTGGCGAAAAAATAGATTTTTGCAGCGTTTAAGTGTCGCCGCAAAAGGGCTATTTCTTGTAGTGAGGTATGCTAACTAATTTGTTAAATCATGTAGCATTTTGTACAATAAATTTATAAGTTACTTATAATTCTACACTAATTTGCGCCGGTTTATTATATATAATTATAAGTTGGTATAAATCCAGAGGGTACATATATATATATATACACACACACACACACATATTAAAGGATCATTCAATGGTCCTTTAATTGGTTTGGAGAAGCTTGTAATTAATCGGGCTATTTTTTATGTCATTTCATCATGGTCTAAGGACTTATTAATTCATCTATTTGAATGATCACACGCAGATGTTCATGATCTATTTGCACATTTTTCAGATTCAGATATTTCATTGACAACTTAATATTTATGATTAGTTGGCTATTATAACCGTAATTAGTAAAATGATTATTGGCTTCGGGCATCAATACCTCGATGCTGATCATGTGACATGGGTGTAATATATTCAAACATAAGACTGAGATTTTGAATATCCTAAAAATCCAACTGAAGTAATTGACCAATTAGGTTCCAGTTGATCATGAGAACTCTTATCTCACTGACCAGAGAGATGATCTCCATCATCATCGTCAAGTACAAAAAAAAAAAAACACTTCTATTGTAGTGACGAACTAATTATATATATATATATATATATATATGGAGAGGATATCCCAACCGGTTAGCCCCAAAGTGGGCCTGGACCCTTACCAATAACCAAAACCTGTATCATTACCGAGAAGCCCAACTCAATACCAAGAGAATCCAGCCCATAGCCAATACCGACTGAATAACTATCCAGTCAGTGACAAATGATAGAAAAGGCTATCATTCAAATCTATTAAAGAGATGAACACTCATCTCTAAGTTTGAATTCAAATAAAGGATAACCATGTTCTGAAAAGAGAACAAAGATAACTCGTGGAACTCTATATAAAAGAAGAATCCAAGTAAGTAAAAGTATCGAATTATTGTTGTTATTATTGTTATCTTCAAGTTACTGACTTAGGCATCGAGGCATTCTCTCGAACCCCCAAACTCTCTACTCTTTGGTTGCAGATAATCGTGAGGTGATGGTGGCGAAACACATCCACAACAATATATATATATTTATATATATATATATATATATCATCATCATCATCATCCTTAAATTAATAACTGATTAGCTTGCTAGCTATTATTTTCTTATGAATCAAATTAATGGACAAATCAAGTAAAACATTTATTGGCTTAATTAGCACGGTACGCACTTTTCTTTTTTCTTTTTTTAAATATCAAAAGGCAAAACATTAAACTTGATGAAAGGTGCTTAGTTTCCATGCGCCCCTATGCTGGGTGGGGATGTGGAGGGGGGGGGGGGGATGGGAAAAATAAGGCTAGATATATTCGCCATGATGGGGGAAACAGGGCTAGCTATAATCTTCATTATATATGAGCATTGCAGTAACCCTGGCATACAATATCCTTGCTTGCACATCAAGGAGCTAGCTTATCTATAGACTAACACACTGAGATATTCCATTATTTTTCTTAAGATATATAATGTAGACATAATCATGGTTTGATTTGGATGGTCGTCTCCGATCGAACTGGGCATATATATATATATAAGGCGTCTCCTTAATTAGCATTACAGCACCTTTGGCAGCCTGGTGCATAACGGTATCCATGGCAATCACAATAATAACGGCATCCCTTTCTTAGGTATGATCTTCCATGGCCTGAGTTCCTGCCACAACTCCCATGTCCACCTCCTGGACAGCCATAGCAAGGATCTCCATGCTTGGCTTCTTCCAACCCACTCCGCACCATGCGGGTAGCAGGCCTAATCAAAGCATTGTATAAATGAGAGTGTCGCGCGTGCGCGGGTGTGTGTTTTCAAAACTTACCTGTAGGATCATTTGAAACTGCAAGTATTTCAGATGAGACTACGAGAAAAATAGCGAAGAGAGCACAAAGAAGTAACAGCAAATTAGATTTTAAAGAAGCCATTGTTCCTCGATCGTAGAAGAAAGTTGAAGCTATATATCTTGATTTGGAAAATACTAGCATGCAGTCATAATTTGACTGTTTTTTTTTTATCGTCTGGCAAAAATTTTTTTCTTAATCATTAAGGAAATATTTTTAAGTTTATTGGTTTATTTTTTTTATTTTTTAAAAATATTAAAATAATTTGAAATAAAAAAAAAAAATAGACTGCCCAACAGTAAATCCTGAGCGACAGAGTAATTACCCGATTTGATTTATCACTGGAAGTTCTATATGAAGATAACTGTGAGAAGATATGGTTGCATGCAGCTAGCTCAACTCTATTTATAGGGAACGACACGGATGCATGCATGCATATCTATATCTATCTATCTATACGTATATATATTAATTTGTTAGATTAATGAAGATGCAGGGATGCATGTGCGGATGATCAGTATATGGCGATAAGATCGGGACCTATACCTCCCATGCATTCAATTATATATCACATGCAAGTTGTCAGACTCTTCGGAGTGCGTGGCAATATCATGACTTCAGTAGTACTGCGTGTATAGAGTTTTGAGCTGCTGAGTCCCCACAAGGAGTGAACGATCGTGGGAAGCCATAAACTACAGTACTTCCATGCTGATCTGCGTCATGCATGACGCTTCCGATCTTTCCCGGCCTTCCTCTCTCATTGTCGCCCAATATCACTATATATATATATATATAAATTTTGGCACACACACACATGTATATATTATTTATGTTCATCATGAGCCATTGCAAAGTCGTCTGGCCAGTCAGAATGGCAACCCTAGCTAGCTGATCTAATGTCTATAAACATAAAAAGTACATGAATCCGACAAATATGTAATTAATGTGGGGGAGCAGTGCAAGGCGGATGCTTCCTGTTTTGGTAGGAGGAGTAGTGCTTATTGGTATATTTTAAATTTGAACTGAATTAATTAATTAACCATCAAAATGAACTCGAGACCTATTTAATCAGTGAAGTGCTTTTGAATCTAATTAGTAGTGCTGGATCAGGGCTAACGAAACCATGCTGCAAATGGGTTGGAGAAGTCCCAATAAATAGGCCCTAAGATATATAGATTATTGAGCAGCCCAATACTTTCAGCAATGCATATATCTGCGTGGCAAAGGATCATGACTATGGGCTTTAGCCCTATACTATTAAAAGGAAAGGCCGCACCCACTGCCACGTAAAAACTTTTTCAAAACCAGACATGATCGATCATTTATTTATTTATTTATCCTATCTCAAAACTTACAAACTATTAATTAACTTAATAATCGGAGATTCCTTAATTTCCTCCCATGGGAAGAAATCATGTTCGAATTAAAGATGATCACTTTCTCCTTTTTTTTTGTAGGTCGGGCCTGGCCGGATCACTTCTCGATGATCAGATTAGCTACTCATGATCATGATCATGCTTGGGAATGAGAACTCGATCTCTAAGAAATAATATTGATCATTCATTATATGGGACATTAAGCTGTCAAATTAAGCACTATCAATATATATCCCAATAATTCATATCATACATGACGTTGCATGCATGTCATGAATGCAGTATATTGCTGTAAGCTGACAGTAACTGGTCTACATGTCATTGACTCATTCATATCATACCTGACGTGCATGCATGCCCTTCCTGCCTGTACGTACATACAAGTTTGTTTTATTCTCCCTTTAATTTTCAACCACGTAGAGCCTCCGAGATTTACTAGTTGTATATAAATCGAGCCACGAAGCAGGCAAAAATCAGGCCGGTCACTTGATGATGAGCCAATTTCTTTCTTTCTTTCTTTTTAAACAAAAAATAATGACTAGGAAAAGCTTGGTCTCTTGATGGTACGTAACATATAATATATATGATATATAACCTAAATACTCATTATAATATATATATATATATGATATATATTAATATTATTAATGTTATTAATGTTATTTATTTTATTAGCTCAAGCCTATGATCATGACTAAAAATTACTTTATGAATGGCCTTCAAAATTAAGCTTGAATTTATTTATATGTTAAAAAAATAATGAAATACAAATTAGAAACTTTTACATTGCCGCATGCAGTATGTACTTCACAGATCATCTGCGCGACTGGTACTGCTACTTATGGATCGTTCAAAGCCTACTGCATGCAGGAACAAATCCTTGATCCTGATCTATATATCTCAAGGGGCACTCCAATGAGTTTTGTAAAACCCATTCTTATGTAAAATTTCAAAATTATCTCCAATAAATCATGTATTTTCAAATCTATTTTTCATTTTGTTACAGTGTTCAACTACATGTAGTGTGAACTGTATATAAATGTAAAAATATTTTATTTCTCTTTTCATCATGTACTTTGTCTCTCACAATAATTTCTCTCTCCTTGTAATTTTTTTTAATAAATTATTAAATAATATAATGTAAAGAAAATTAGTAGATAAATTGAAATATAGTATAATATAAAAGTTAATATGTAAAATAAAAAAAATAAATTTTAATAAGGTATTTTAAAAAGTAAGATACATAAAGTATTGAGAGTGCTAGCCGCCCTGACTTATTTATTGATCTGCTGCAAGCTGGTCCATTGTATTTATTCTTCATTAATGCCGTGAAATCCATGCATCAAGAACTTATGGCTCAGGATCATCCTCGTGTGCTCTTAAACTAATATCTACTGAAACTGCGTCCCAATTTGAAGTAAACACTAATAGTAAGAGTGGTGCTACGTCTGCCGACTGCAGGTACCCATACTATATATATGTCGCTTATATAAATTACACTTTTTTTATTTTAAATAATTTTTAAACATATTTAAAAAATAAAAATAGATAAATACACTAATAATCACTTCTTTAACTAATAAAAAAAATAAAAAATAAATAAATGCATCAGCAAGCTAGCATTATTCTAATAACCAATGACCATACGTACTATATGTCAAGATCTGACAGTCTTTTATTTTTGCTTTTTTTTTTTTTCCTGAGCCTATGCCTGCCAAGATATGTCTGTCGTCCATTTTTTACCCTTTCAGCGCTCTTGAATGAGGCAGTCGGTGAACATTTATATTAGCGCATGCTTAGCCATTTGAGACAAAGATCGCAACTTGATAGTTACTACAAAAAAGAAAGAAAGAAATGGGCTTGGACATGATATGCAATATTAATCAAAGTACGGGTACCTTTAAGGCCAATGAGTCAATGGGATAAGATCGAACAAAATGGATGGCAAGTCCACAACATATCAAGCACCCACCCAACTAGCTACAATGTAGGGTCATATTCTTTACTATTGAGTTTACTCTCCCAAATGGATGATTTTTCAGCTCGATTCCTTCATCGCCGGCCTATAAATAGAGAAGAAAGAAATACAGATTCGATCATACTCCCATCTTATATACTAGCTCCCCAATATATATTTTCTCTAAAGTAATTAAGAGTACAAGCGAATTAAATGGGTTCCAAGGCTTTCGTTTTGCTAGGTCTTGTGTTGGCCTGCATTATGCTCCTTATGATCTCTTCGGAGGTGGCAGCAAGGGACTTGGCTGAGACTTCCTCTGACCAGGAAAACGGTGCGTTTTAGAACCTTCACTTTGTCCCTGGCCTTCCTAGCTAACGTTTGTTTAATTTCTTGTTATAATTTCCATTGAAATGCAGTTTTTTGTTCTTTGTTATACTCAAGTCTTATATAATTACACGCGCAGCAGAGTTCACCAAAGATATCGATGGAGTCAATGGGATAGTCGATACTGATGGCAACTATGGTGGTGGTAAAGGTAAATATGGTGGCAGACGAGGAGGCTGCTACTATGGCTGTTGTCGTCGGGGTTACTATGGAAATAGATGCAGAAAGTGCTGCTCGTATGCTGGTGAAGCTGTGCATGTTGATGCAGAAACAGATCCAAGCAGCCAAACCACCGCGGGCCTTAACTAAATATATAATAATTCAGCAGCATAATTAATATCTCAGTCTAATTTGCTGCTAATTATTATGTCCGTCGTTGTAACGTCGTAAAAATAAAGGTGGCGAGGATAGATAGATGTCAATGATCATGTCGACGTCCTAGTCCGCCCCCAATGATCAGCTCCATCTTATATAATTATATATATGGTTGTGCTAGCTGCTTCTGAATGCATGATAATAAATTTGCGCGTACTACGTTTTATACTATATAATGTCGATCGATCCTGCTGGAATATAAATATATATATATATATATATATAAAATTAGTACTCATCCCCATTATTATACTAGATATATATGATATATACAAATTTAAAATACACGAGCTTCACGTTTTATGTGAAATCCACTATTAAAAAGTGTGAAAAAATCAATTTTTCTTGATGGAGTTCACAATTAATTTACAAAAAGTTTGTGGAAGACTTGTGCATTTATAGCTTATACCTAACATTACTCTTATTATGTATTATTGCATAGACTACGCATTATTGATATAAAGTGGCAAAAAAAAAAAAAAAATTAAACCCCTTAAAAGTATAATTTGCTCTTAGAAATTAAATCTTTTAGTACGTAATTAGATCATTAACAAAAAAATTGTCCCCTCGATTGAACAAATCAGCTTTATAATTTCCGCCCTGCAGGTATATAATCGTCTCAAAATGGAACATATTGTTCCATTCGAACATTTACATTTCGAAACAAAAAAAATGTTGTCGATCACTAGTTTTTCATTAATTAGCTTTTTCTTTTTCTTCTTCTTCTTTGAGGAAAAAGAGGCAATAAAGAACGAACGTAAAAGGAAAAATGGGGAAATATGATTAATTCCGAACTTTTAACCAGTAGTACTGTTCTAATAAAAGGAAATTCTGAGATGTTTTAAAACTTGTTTTTTCTGAACTTGATGAATATATATATGTGTATATAAAAGCTCTTCTATAGACAACATTCGGGGGTAACCTCCATCGTCAGCCGATATTAAAACAAAAAAAAAAAAGGGATGGAAGACGACATGAAGAAAAGAAAGTAGCCGATCGAGGTTGCTAGTGATTTTCTCTTCAACAATTTATCAAACACTTTGCATGCATTCTTAGCCCCCATCGCAACAACTCTTACACATTAATTTACACCGTTTCTTCCTTGATACAACCAAACCAACAGCAAGTTTCTAACACTCCAAATACAATGAACTCTGTAGAACTCTAACCTCTGCAAGTCTGCCCCTTTTCCCTCCCACCGTACCTTCCTCTATACTCGGTTACTCCATTCTTTCACGGATAGTTGTAGCAGTTGCTAAAACGAAAAGACGGTGGAAATGGCGAAGACGACAAAGCAGCAAGGTGTTGGTGATCGTGTCCAGGTACCACATGAGAATGAGAATGAGAATAGGGAGACCTCTGAAACCTCAGTAGATCAGGCCCATTAATTTCCATCTTTTATGGCTCTTGTTGTTCTTGGCTCTAGATGGTTTGGTAGTTGTGTGAGCTCATACTAGATGTATACTTTTTTATTCTTGGTCATTTTGGGAGCGTATGTGAATGAGCTTGCATGCCGAAAACCTTCATCTCCCAAGTTTGCGACAGCATTCTCGAGCTCCTAGACTCCAATCTCGTGCCCTTGGCCTCCGCCAGTGAGTTCGGGGTCTTCTATTTGAAGATGAAGGGGGATTACCATCACTACTTGGCCGAGTTCAATTCTGGGGATTAGAGGAAAGCTGCTACTGAGGATACCATGCTCGCATACAAGACTGCTCTGTCTTCAAGTTGTAATAAATGGCGTCGTTCAAAATTTTTGCCATGTCGGCCGCGATGCAGCGGGAGTGCCCCAGGCCTGTTGTCTTTAGACTTTTTCTATATATATATATGATCACATCAATATACATGCCCTCTCTACCATGAGTTTAAATAAACGGGGGCTTTATGGGTCTAATGGGCTTTTTCTTTTTTAAATTTAAAAAAAGAGTGAGTAATCAGTACTAAGCCCGGCCTTATACAAATTTCCAAAAAATCGAAAAACAAATCTCAAAAACCAATACAAACTCATTTACATGTTGAACAGTTGAAGTAGGCAAAACCAGCCCATTCTAATCTCTAAAAAGCTATAACCTTTTTAATTAGGAACATATATAATAATGGGCATGATGATCTGCAAGACAGCAACTATACATAAAATTTAGAACCCCAATTTTAATTTCCCTGTTTTGCAAAAGAAAAAAAAATCAACTATATATATGTTTGGCTAGCTTCTTTATACACATGCCTAAATTAATGAACAATAATATATATGCTCCCTAAAAGTTTCTGTTTAGTTTGTGGAACCTGATTTTGTTGGTATATTGGCCCGATTTGATGACCTTACCTGACAATGAAGCATTGTGGTTTCTTTGTGGATTCTCAAAGAGGCTTGGGCCAATTAGTCCAAGCCAAAGTAAACATGGCCAAGCCTTGTGGGGTCGGGGGGCAATGCCCTTGAGAAAAATTTTTGTACTGTTTGTTGTCAATAAAAGTGTCAAGTAGAAAGTTCACTTGATGTTCACGCAACAGGTGGCTCAAGCGAAACTCAAGCAGAGAGTTCGCTAGAGTCTCGCTTGATAGATAGTTTGAGGGAGAATCGGACAAAGAAATCGCTCGAGGTGCGCTTGACAAACCGCTCGAGTAAATAAAGCAAAAAAGTGAAAATTATGGTTTTTGGCATGTGACAGTATAAATATATACATGAACAATTTAGTATGCCTCGAGTGTTTTGAACATTAAGATTTCGCCCTAAAGTGTATTTTGTAATTCTTTGGTATAATAAAATCCACAACAACTTTGTGGACGTAGGCACGTTGCCGAACCACGTTAATTTTGTATCACATGATTGATTTGTTTGTGTTTGCTTTCACTTGTTTGTCATCATCACAATTTTAATCTCCTCTCAAGTCAATGTAGGCATGTTCATTCAGGCCAGGTTTTTTTCGGGCTCGGTCCGGAATAATCGGATTCCGGTTATGGGTTCTAGCCCAGAACAAATTCGAGCTGGTACCTACAGTGAAAAGCCCAGGTACAGCCAGTCTGGGTACCGGGTTTTAAACCCAAAAAGTCATCCATTTTATGATTTTGTTTTTTACTCTCTTTTCTACGGTGCTGTTTATTGGTGGTCAATGAATATATAAGTTTTGATTTAAAAAATTAAATAAATAGAGCTTGAATGTTGCATCAATATTTTTTTTTTCATGAAAAGATATTCATAACATGTAGGCTTTGATTAAAAAAAATAAAAATAAAAACCAGGTGCAACCCAGGTTCTGGGTTTTTAAAAATCGATTTCTGGCCCAGGTTTGACCCGGGCTAATCCGGTCCAGATTCTGTCCCAATTTTGAAACCCGGGTTCCTAGGCTAGAACCCGGATGAATATTACTAAATCAATTATCTTTGAAAGACACAAACGCAAACCATACATCTAATATATATGGCTCTCATATATATTAGTACCCAGGCTACTTCCATTTATGGACCTGATCATGAGCTTAGGTTGGCCCTAAATCTTGATCGATGTTCCAGAAATTATAGGCCCTCTTGGTACGTACGAAGGGAATACTTGACTTGAAGAAGTGTTACAAGAGTATTAAAAACAGACAGCTTAATTAATTGCCCTATTTGTGGATTACAAGTTAAACTGGTCTGCTCCTCTTAATTAAGAGGGTGTCTAAAAATCCTAGAGCTTATATATATATATATAATTTAGTAATTACTAACTCTTTGATTAACGGTGCTTTAGGGTCTAGGATCTCTAAAACCTTTATTAAATTTTATTCTAGATATATATTTCATGTATTTATGGATTAATTTATATATATAATATAATAAATGATATTTACAGTCATAAAATATATAAATATTATGCACTTTTTTTTAAAAATAGTAAATAAATATGAGATCCAAATAAAAAAGAATGCACGGCACAGCGCTTGCGTAACTCTATATCTAACATTACTTTCAGAGAGAGAGAGAGAGAGAGAGTCCTGCATTGTATATAATAGCCAGCTCGAAATCCTCACGTACAACCAGCTTGATAAATAGATCGAAGACTCTATTTCATGTTCCAAAGCAGATAATATCGATACGTAGTACATGCAGAACTCTCCAAATTTAGTTGCCAGTTGTCCCTAGACCTTACCCATTGCTGAGCTCAAACTATACACACGTCCTTGTTTACTCCATCGGTCTGTCAAATGGAAGAATTGAGAAGTTGAAATTCATATAAAGAGCCAAATTAATCTTCAACGTCGCCCAACTAAGCTTTTGGGATCGGAGTGCATGAAATCAACAGACTTCAATGCATAATGTCTTTTACTGATCGTCGACACTATCCTCCTGCTAGCTACCTGCTCCAACACTATAAATAATGGCCAAGGAAAACGATAGCTACGTACTATTCCCATCCTTTTCTTTTCTCCATCTTTCTGACAAATCATTCCCATCCTTCTTAAAACGTCATATTTGATCAGGAGTAGCATTGTATTGCAGCACTTTTCACCAAGAATATGAATCTCAAGGCTTTTATATTACTAGGCCTTCTGCTTGCAGCAACTGTTTTAGTCTCTTCGACTCATGTGGAGGCTAGGACATCCAAAGATGAGAAAAAACGTTGTTCTAACACCCACTAGTGTCACTTTTTATTTTCATTTGGTTTCTTTTCTGTAATAACTATTTTTGTTTGTTCATCTCGGTGAAAAACTCTTAGAGCGAGCTAGGTTTCTAATTATAGTATTCGTTTTTATATTTGATCCAAGGGATCTGCTTTTTGTTCATTATAACTACTCTTTTACTTTTGCATGAGACATTTGGAAACTCTTTCTTTTCAATCTTTTTCTTTAAGGCGCTGCGAATGGAACCTCAATTTTTTTTACTGTCTTTCAAATTCATTACCATATCGTTGTAATTTCAATGCAATATTTTGTCTAATGTAATTGAGACTTAACTTAAGAGATATATATACATGGTCAGCTGAACAGTTACTGAATAATTTCATTTGCGTGTTGGATGCTCATGTAGAAGAATCAAATCCGGTAGGTGATGAAAAGCATGGCGGTTATGGCGGTGGCTATGGAGGAGGCCATCATGGCGGCGGCTATGGAGGAGGCCATGGTGGTGGGCATGGAGGAGGACATGGAGGAGGACATGGAGGACACGGTGGTGGTGGTGGTGGTGGTGGTTATGGATCCAAACCCTAGATGATCATCACCATTGCTCAAAAACTAAGTATCTTTATATGGACTTGAATAATGTAATATATATATAAGACTTGGTCTGTCTGAGAAAATGAGAATAAAGCATGTGGCTCCATGTGCAAATTCCCAAATTAAAGGGTCAGCAAATGTTGTTCAGCTCCTGGGGACAAATGTTGACTCTCTTTGGGCACAACAAATTCGTGTAGCCTTCTTATGTACATGTCTGATCTCTCTCTCTCTATATATATATAATCCACATATATAGTTTGTTTATCATGAATCTTTTTTAATATTTCCGTTAACTTATATATATGTGTGTGTGTGTGTGTGTGTGTAACTTGCAAATCAGCAGCCCAAATGTCGCGATTAATCCAGAGCTAGTTGGTCGATCTGATCCTGGATCTTAAAGTCACACCTCGATTCATATTCAGTTTGACATGGATGCATGCAGTAGTACTCAAGGATGAAAAAAGAAAAGGGTGATAGAAGAAGTCTCAATGAGACTGTCATGATTTCCATTTTTCATTTTTCATAGAGATATAATGTCTATGTGATGGAAATCGCGATTAAAACAATGTCTCATGACTTCCATTTTTCGGCCAGTCTCGAATAGAGATATATAAACTCTTCTTGACCCCTCACCAATATTGTTTTCTTAGAGCACTCCCAATAAATGTTGTAAAACACAGTTGCTTTTAAAATATAAAGAAATTTGTACAAAAGTGAGGTCCAATGGATCTTTTATATCATCCTTATTTTAGATTTTGCTATAGTGATTTAGCTACATGTAGAGGATACTATTCATGGTTGTAAACATTTTAAATTAATTTCTCTCTTCAGTGGTTGATTTTCTCCATTTCTTCCATATTTCCTATTTTCATTTCAGGCCACTTTGGCTTCGATGACTCCAATATTCGATCTATATATATAAAAGCAAGCAGCATATGAATAATAATAAAAAAAAAAGCTGCATATGACTCAGATAAAAAAAAAAAAAAAAAAAAAAACCACTACATATGACTCCAATCGGTTTGTGTATCCTTGTAGACATGCAACAACCCCATTGTATATATACTTTGAGAATATTTTTATTATATAAATTTTTTAAAAAATTAATTTAAATTTTGGTTTAGTTTAGTTTATAAATTTGGATTAATTTAAAATAAGATATAAATATATGACATTGTATATGTGGAGGTATTGCAAATATCAAAAGATATGAAGATATTAATGGTAATTAGAGAACATATTTGAAATGAATAAAAAATATTAAAAAGTATAATATTTAAATGATATAGAAAATAGATGAACTGATAGATGACATATTGTAAAAGTCAGTATGTAAAATAAAAAAAAATTGATTTTGATGATATATTTTAAAAGATATGATAAATAATCTATTGAGAGTGCTCTTAGATAATAGACGGTGCATGCGCAGCTAGGACTGGCTTTCATAATCCTCTAGATCTTATATTGGCCCATGCTTTAATTAGTAGTGTACTCATCATCTCTTCAAAGGTGGAAAGCTATAGGCACTTGGGTTTAATCTATGCTCACGTCATTTATAATTGCTCCATGAAAAAGATTAGAATATTTTGCCCTCGCTTAAAAATAAACCAAACAAGCACGTGTACATATATAGGAATCTCACACACACACACATATAGTGAAGCATATTAATTGTTAGTGGTTGTAAAAATACATGTCACTGCTACAAGAAAAATGTATATTTATGACGAGTTATTTGCGATAGAACTTAATTATTTATTACGAAAATAGACTCATTTTATCAAAAAATATTAATTTTTCGTAAGAAATAACTGGCAATAAATAAACATTTTTCTTGTTGTACCTTTAGTTGGCAATTATTCAATATAAATACATGTACTTGTTCACATATAGAAATTTACATAGAAAAATACAGATTTCTTCATTTTCTTCTTTTCTCATTCTCTCTCTCACTTCTTTGAACCTTACCCCCTTTTTCTTCTTGATTTCTTGCGTATTGACGAGCATGAAAGTTCAGGTTTTATCAAGGTATCAGAGCTAGAAATATTTGAGGAACGATGAATGGGAGCATATAAGAAAGAAGAATTAGAAATATGATGTGGCAATACAACAGACTTATGTGAATTTGAAGAAGAAATGTGAGGAGAAGAGGAAACAAGCCAAAAAGGAAAGATATTCTCATGAAAGATTACATCTCTTGAGATAATCAAGGATTGATATCTAGCTATCAAACACTTTATACCCTTTGACACCAAAAGGATATCCAAAGAACACATTTCTTAGGTCGAAGATTAAACTTATGTCTATTAGTAGATGTGGTGGAAACAAAACAAAGACATCCAAAAACTCTTAAATGAGAGTATGAAGGTTTTCATAAAATAATACTTCATATGGAGGTTTATTGGAAAGAATAGGTGTAGAGGTTCTGTTGATTAAGTATGTGGCTGTCAAAATACACCCACCCCAGAATTTGAGAGGTAGAGAGGCTTGAATATTTAGAGCTTGAGCTACATTTAATAGATGTTGATGTTTCCCCTCTACTACCCTGTTTTTCTGTGGTGTTTCTATAGAGGTCTTTTGATGGATGACTCCCTTTAAGGCATAAGACTCAGGCATGTGAAATTCAAGCCCATTGTCAGATCGATTGTGCTTAATGAAATTATTGGTTATCTTAGGCATGTGAAATTCAAGCATGTGGTGATTGAATTGATTCTCCATTAAATTGATTTTCCGTTAAAGCAAAAAAAAGATTGCAAAAGATGTCGGGTTTGACTCTATGATGCATGAGATATTCCCATGTACACTTAGAGAAATCATCCACAATAGTAAGGAAATACTTGGAGCCATCAATAGAAGATATAGAAAAAAGACCCCATATATCACAATGTATTATTTCAAAGGGAGAATGAGATATACTCTGACTTGAAGGAAAAAGAAGCATATACTATTCAACTAAAGGACAGATTGTACAAGGAGAATTATTTGACAACTTTACGTTAGGCATTGTTATAATAAGAAGAAGTAATTTGGAAAAGTAAAGGTGGCCTAACCTATAGTGCCACAAGTCAAAAGAAGAGGAATTTATAGAGGCAACTTTTGATTTCAAATAAGAAGAAATTGTAGCAATGTTCGAGCTGGCTTTAGACTCCTACAACAAGTAGTATAGACCAGCTTTTTGCTCACTCAACCCAACCATCTTCCAAGACTGGTCTTGGATAAGATAAATATTGGATCAAAATATGAGACAACAAGATGATTCTGCAGATAGTCTACCAACCGAAACAAGGTTGAAAGAAAAGGCAAGAACACAAATCACATTTTTTAGAACTAAGGAATCTAAGAGATGCATAGTACATATATGAGTAATTACATGTGCAATAGCTTTATTAGGGATTCTAACTGTATGACTGGCAAGTGAGGAAACAAAGGTAAAAAAAGAGGTGGAACTGACCATATGGCCAATTGTCTCACTATCGATGATCTAATCTTCGGAAGATAAAGGTAGAGGCTTATGAGAATGATAAAAAATAGAGACAATGCGAGTTTTACCTAATAAATTAGCATTGTTATGAATGTCTAAAATGCGTGTTGGTAACAAACCTACTTGATTAAGTGCAGATTGCAGTAAATTTGATTGATTTAATACATATTTGAAATCTAAGGTACATTGGAGTAAAGTAATCAATTGTTGGCACTGCTCTTGTTTGGCTCAAAGTTGTGAAGGCTCAGCAGGACTACCAGTTTGGAGTCCAGAACAATTAACTTGATTCACAACACCAGATGATAAGTTCATGGTTCTTGTAGAATTCCATCCAGATAGATAACCATGAATCTTGTAACACTTATCCACAGTGTGACCATTATAACCACAGTGACTACAAATGACCTTATCTTTTCGAGAAACAAATTTGTGTGGCCTACTATTTTTGGACACAGGAACATTTGTGCTAGCTTTGGTGGTAAGTGCAATAGAAGTACTAAGATGTGTGTGTTACTTGTAAATACATCCCTTTTCTTCTCTTCTTGCAAAGTTAAAGAAAAAACTTTGCTAATGGTAGGAAAGGGTTCTATTAATAAAATTGACCCTCTGAATTATGAATAACTATCATTGAGACCCATGAGAAACTAAAGAACATACTCTTCTTATTGATTTTTTACAGAAAATTTTGTGGCATTACAAACACACACACTAGTCTATAGTTGCATACCCCTAATGGTTTATGTAACGACCCGGCCTAATAATTTTAAGGTCGAGATATTAATAATTTTTATTAGGTCTAAATTATATTTAATGTGTCACATTGGATAAGTCTACGAGCGATAAATTATTAAGATTGATTAGGAGTTTTAATTAGGCTAATAACTAGGTTAAATCTCATTTATTATTTATTGAACGAGTTAGAATTATTTTAGAATTTAAAAACCGGCCATTAGAAACTTATTTCAATTTAAAATCATCATTTATTGAAATCTCCTACGTAGTCTCAATCACTCTCAATCATATATTAAATGAGCTACTAGATCATGTTTTTAAATCCAAACTCTCTTCTTAGATGATCACGACTGAGTGTTCAGCAGATTAATGTCACTACATGTATTAACTGAGTCTAAATCAAACTAGTCATCACCCTCTCCCAAATCTCTCTATAAATATTTCCATTTCGTACGTTATTTGAAAAAAACCATAAACCTCTTAGTCCAACACCGTGATCGATTTGTATTGAAAAGTTTAGGAAGCAATAATACAAGAGAAGTAACTTGATCATAAATTAGGATTAGCATACATTAACTAGTTATATATTATTATTAAATATATATATTAAGTGTGTTAACGTTATGATAAGTTTTTTTATAAAGTCATCGACTAATTTTAGTTTATTTTTATGTTTTTAAACCACCCTAGGTCAGAATATTTATAAAACTAGAGCTGCAGGATGAGACTTAGTTCAGGGAGGCATGATAGTGGCTTAGATCATGTACAGAGACTTTAAGTTATAATTTTCACAGTACAGATTGGTTCAGTAATAGCACTCTGGCTTTCCCGAGTATTTCTAAAAGTGATTTTATTCTTAAACTTGGGAAGCATGCTGTTACAATTTGAAAGTCGACAATTCATCCCACAAACCCTTCAATTAAGAGTAGTACATACTGACTTAATTATTTTCTTGGGTTAAAGCCAAAAGATCTTTCCTTAGCTAAAAGATTCTAGGGTGATTACTTTGAGCAAAATGAATATATAATTCTTTCCATATATCAGCAGCATTTTCCATGAACAAAATTATTGACGCTATTTATGTTGAAAGAAAATTTACAAACCAAGAAATAACCACAATATTGTTGCATCCGTATCTAGGCAGCAAAACAAGGATCATCTTTTTTAGGTCCGGGCAAGCTTCCATTCACAAAATCTATTTTATTTTTAGTACTAATTGCCATTGACATGGATATCTTCCACGTATGAAAATTATCTCCCATAAGTAATTGCGTAACTAGTACTGTTCTTGAAAATTAGCTCCCATATGGAATGAAGGAATCATTGATCACAAGGATTCGATTGAACAAAGAGATCCATCGATTCTTGAAAGAAAACCTAATCTTGAAAAAAATTCAAAATTGTGAATTTTTGGCCAAAAATCTTAAAGGAGATTGCAGAAATACGTTAAAATTGGGGGGGGGGGGGGGGGGGGGGGGACAAACAAACAAACTTTTTCAAGAATTGATTTTCAAGAAACATTTTCTCCTGTGGCAAAACTTGTGAGTGTTAGATGTTTCTTGACAATTGCAATTTCAAAGAATTGGTTTCTCCATCGGCTAGATGTTAATAATGTCTTTCTCTATGGATACTTAGATGAAGAAGTCTCGTAGGGGGAGCACAATGTTTGTAGATTGAGCAAATCCTTGTATGGCCTTAAACAGGCATCTCGGCAATGGTTTGCCAAGCTATCTTCACCTCTACCTTCTTATTGTTTTATTCAATCTCAGGCTGACCATTCTCTCTTCACTCTTCAAACTTCAACACATTTTACTGCTCTTCTGGTTTATGTAGATAGTATTATAGTTGCTGGAGGTCATTTGCAGTCCATTTTGGGCTTAAAAACATTTCTTGATCAAAAGTTCAAAATTAAAGATCGTGGTGATTTGCGACTTTTTCTTGACCTTGAAGTAGCACGATCTACAAAAGGAATTGTTTTAAATCAGGAAAAGTATGCTCTTGATATTTTAGAAGATTTTGGCTTTCTTGCATCTTAACCTCTCAGCTTTCCAGTGCATAAAAACATCAAATTAAGCAAATATGATGTCTCTCTTTTGTCAGATGCTTCCCTCTATCCTAAGCTTGTCGATCAATTGATTTATTTGACCATCACTCAACCTAATTTAGCCTATTCTGTGCAAGTGCTCAGTTAGTTTATGGAAAAACCCAGCCAACCTCATTTAGATGTTGTATACTAAGTTCTCAAATATATTAAATCATCTCTTAGTTGGGGCTTATTTTTTCCAGCACATCATTCTCTTCACCTTAAGGCTATCATTGATTCGGATTGGGCAGAATGTCTTGATTCTCGTAGATCTGTAAATGGATATTGTGTGTTTTTGAGAGATACTCTTATCTCCTACAAATCTAAGAAGCAGCCAACTGTCTCCCAGTCCTCTACAGAAGCTAAGTACTACATGGCCATGGGCTCGGCTACATGTGAACTAACTTGGCTCCTTTCTCTATTTACTACTCTCTGTATTCCTCACTCTCAGCTTGATCTCTTATTTTATGAAAAACAGGTAGCCCTCCACATGATTGCTTCAAATCTAGTTTTTTATGAAATAACTAAACATATAGAGATAGATTGCTACCTGGTTCAAGAGAAAACTCAAGCTGGTACTATTAAAACTCTATATGTTTCAGGTTCTCATCAACGTAATGATCTTCTTACTAGGCCTCTTGGGTCAGTACAGTTTAATTATTTACTTTCCAACATGGGTGTTATTGATTTATACAATATTCCATGTTGAGGGTAAGTGTAAGTAGTAGTTGTAAAAATACATGCATGTCACCTTTAATTGGCCAACAGGTTCAATATAAATACAAGTACTTATTCACAGATAGAAATATACATAATACAGATTTCTTCATTCTCTTATTTTCTCATTCTCTTTCCCCTCTCTGAAGCTTTCCCATTTTCTTGATTTCTTGCGTATTGACGAGCATGAAAGTTCAGGTTTTATCAAGTATATACACTACAATACAATTGTTTTTTAGTGACGGTTGGGAAATTATGACAGTCCCTAGACCGTCACTAAAAGGCATTTTCTGTGACAGTTTCTGGAAACCGTCACTAAAGATAGAATGAGATTTTTTTACGTTCCAACGTATGGGAAATATGCGTTCGAACGTTACATATACGTTCGAACGTTATGTCTGTTTACGTTTGAACGTAAAATGTTTTGGCGCAACCGTTCGAATGTTATTAATTTTACGTTCGAACGTAAAATGTTTGCACCAATGTTCGAACGTTAAGTAATAACATTTGAACGTTCATTGTAAATTTAAATTAAATGACTTTAATTTAAAAATTATGTGGTTTTTATTGTGCATAATTTGTGAACAAGTCTAAAAAATTGAATTGTATATATTTATATATACACACTTTGTAATATATAAATATATATTATTGATTTATATATATTTGAAATGCAGTGATTTAGTATTAAAGTTGAAAAATATAACATCAAAGAAGATTACAAATTGAAATTAAAAAACGATAGAAATATTCAATAATATTTTTCGTTACAAATATTAAAAATAAAATACAAAATTTGATAGAATATAGTAAACAACAGTTAGATGATAACGTTATCCGCAAAAGTCAAACTCCGTACCTCCTCAGTCAAGGTATCAACCTTGTCGTTGAGGATAGTTACACGATGGGTAAGTTCGGCAACAGACGCCGATATAGCCTCGAGTGATCGATCGATCTTATGATCGATATGTGCAGTCAGCTGTGAGATGACCACATCAGCCCAAGCAGGCTGCACATCTCCTGCAGATGTACTCGGCGTATGCTAACTACTACTCCCGACATGACCTGGCTCAGGCTGCGTCGGAGGAACTAGATCCTCTACAGGGGGTGGCTGACGTCCCCTCGCCTGTCCAATGCTACGTCGATGCGTGGTCATGTCGAGGGGGCTCATCTGATCTTTGACCCGCTCCTCTGGCTGGGTCGGCACTCCCCGTGCAAGTAATAGTCGGCTGATGAGGACACCATATGGGAGATTATCCGTGGAGACGATGCTCGCCTCGAAACGGATCCTCTGAAAGATGTACAATGGCAAATCTATAGGATCTCCACGTGCCACTCGTATCAAAAATTGTGCCCGAAGCCGACTAAATGTGGTTTTATGAGCCACAGGATCGACATTTGTTGCAACAATAAGGTGCAACATGTGGAAGAAATGCAGCAGATGGTTATGGTTGAAGGCGTTCTTCCGCTCGATCTGCATGCGATCCCTCCCGGTGAGGATGTAGAAATCCTCGTCTCGGTCATCATCCCGAGCCTCGACGCCAGTATCCTCAGCCTCTGACTGGCCTGCATCTCTGGCTGATGCTAGCTCACATCCCCGGCCAATAGATGATGTAGAAGTGCCTACATCCTCACGGGGTGTCGAGTGTGCAAATGTCTCCACTGCTTGACGAATCCCAAGGTGCTCGCCGATGACATCTGCTGATACCTCAATGGAAACACCGCGTACAGTCACGGTGTGAGAGGATGCATACTGAGGCATGTCACACATCCCCATATAGAATTCTTGAACCATTGAGGGGTATACCTTCCCCCTCAATGTGCAAATATTTCCCCAGCCTCTACTGAGGAAAACATCTCTCAGGTTCGTCAGCTGCCAACAGAGTTCGTCGAACTCATTAATTAAGATCTCTCGCTCTACCATAACAGTACGAGCTCCGATACGGGCAGTGTCCGACGTGGCTCCTTCACTCCCTCGTTTCCTAGTATGCAGTGGAAGAGCCATATCCTGAAAATAGAAAAGGAAAAAAAATTATTTACAATAATGCATTTTTTGTATTAATTTTAAGATGCTCTGCCGTAACGTTCGAACGTTTTATCTTTAACGTTCGAACGTTAAAGATAAAACGTTCGGATGTTTATTTATACGTTCGCACGTAAAATAATGTCAATATATTTGCATTTGAACGTAAAACAAATACGTTCGAATGTAACAATGTACGTTCGAACATAAGCAGTAAATAAATATTGGCTAACGTACGTTCGGACGTTAAAACAAATACGTTCGAACGTATTTGTTTTACGTGTGAACATAAATATGAACGTCCGAACGTCGAAGCATGAATAATGTAGAAAATCATTACGTTCGGATGTTATAATTAAACGTTCGAACGTGGAAGCCGTAACGGCTCTGTAATTTAAACGTCGTACGTTCGAAAGTTTCGACGCAGAATGGCTGAGTCGACTCAGCCATTATTGAAATCTCAAAAATTTCTCTACACGGTTCTAAATACCGAAATGTCACCGTGAAAATGAAGTATACACTTCAAGAAACATTTCTACGGTGACTATTCGGCCAATGACTAGCCGTGGTGGCCGAAAAATGAAGTTGAAAATCCGGCAACCACTTATCCGGTTTTAAACAAAACTCAATCTAAATCTCAATAAAATACATGTTACTTGAATAAAAGATGAATGCCTACCTTTAGTGACGGTTGTGGCGGAGTTAACGGCGGCGGTGAAGGAGGCGTGGCGGCGTGCAACGGAGTAGACGATGATACGTATTGGAAATGTCGTTTTGACGTTCAGTTTTGGCCTTATATACACAGAACGTTCGAACGTGCTTATTATTACGTTCGAACGTTTTTCAATTTAATATTATATAATAAATATTTATGTTATATATTAGGATGTTATATAATATTATTGACAATTAGATTATTAGTTTTTTTGTGAGTGCTTGTTATATTTCTAAAGTTTAGCAATATGTTTATACATGTTGTTGTGATTTTATGCTTACTCTTGAAATAATTGTGATTATTGTTTGTGAATTTTGTGAATAGTTTATGAGCTTATGGTGTTTATTGATGATTTAATAAGTAGTAAATAGTTATAGATATATAAAATGTAGTATATATATTATAGTATAAGTTAGTATATAATAAAGACACGATGAGTACATTGATGAGTATTAACAAAAAGACGAAAGACACGATCAAGACGAGGAAAGATCTTGAGAGAATGAGAATTAAACATAATCTGCATTTGCGGGTGGAAAGCAATAGGGTGGTCATGCTGCATGCATATTTTACGATGACGAGGGAGGAGAGGATGGATTTCTGCAAATGGTTGCAAGGTGTGAAGTTGCCAGATGATTATGCTTCAAATATTGGTAGATGCGTGAGTCCTGATGATTGGAAAATCAATGGATTGAAAAGTCATGATTGTCACGTATTTTTGCAGAAGTTATTACCTGTGGGAATTCGTGGGAAGCCTACATCTAATGTACGTGTGGCCATATCTGAACTATGTATGTTTTTCAAGGATTTGTGCGCTCGGGTAGTAAATCGAGATGTGTTGTCGAAATTGGAAGAAGACATTGCTACTATACTATGTAAATTCGAGCAGATCTTTCCACTATCATTTTTTGATGTCATGGTCCATTTAGCAATACATTTACCGCGAGAGGTACTTCTGGGTGGACCGGTGCAGTTCCGTTGGATGTATCCAGTTGAAAGATATTTGGGTCAATTGAAGCGCACTGTTGGGAATAAAGCCAAAGCTGAGGGTTCAATAGCAGAGGCCTATATACACGATGAATGGTTAACATTTTGCTCTCTATATCTTCGTGGTGTTGAGACACGATTTAATCGTCAAGAGCGAAATGCTGATCTTGCTACTCCGCCTCCTCGTAAGCTATCAGTGTTTTCCCAGAATGTACGACCCTTGGGTGCACAAACAGGTTACGATTTAATTGATGGAGAGTTGGGTAAAGTTCGGTGGTATGTGCTAAGTAATTGCCGAGAGATTGATGATTATCTTAGGTATGTCATTTCATTTCTTTGAATAATTATAGTTTTCTTTAAATTAATTAGAATTGTTGTGCTCAAAATATACTTCTTTTGCAGCATGTTATAACAGTGACCACATGGACAAACTTAGGACGGAAGGCGTAGAAAATATAGAGGCAAGACAAGAGGAAGAATTTCCCGGATGGTTTGAAGAACGTGTATGAACTAAAATTATATATATGTTATATTGTGAAATTTTTAACTCTGGATAATGAAATAATAAATATATACTATTTCAATTTATAGATTTTGGAACAACGTGCTCGTGATCCCGGATCAATTTCTTCTGAATTGTATGCATTGGCCCATGGTCCCTCAAATAGAGCACTTCGATATACTGCATGCACGGTTCGAGGTTATAAATTCCATACTTTGGACCGTGAACGTAATAGAAAGACTCAAAATTGTGGTGTGTTGGTCAAGGGGAGTCATGGAATAGATGATATTGACTATTATGGTGTCATACGTGATATTATCGGATTGAAATATCTGGGTGGGTCTGTAACATATGTCTTTAAATGTGATTGGTGGGATCTAGGCGGTGGTCGAGTTTCGATACATAGGGATAATCACTTTACAAGTGTCAATACTGCATCTAAATGGTACGAAGATGATCCATTCGTATTGGCTTGTCAAGCTACCCAAGTCTATTACTTGATTGATCCAATGAAAAGTGCTGATGAAGATAGTGGGGAGATAACTTGGCGAGTCGTACAAAAATTTATTCCTCGAAATATATATGAAGCAGGAACGAGTGCAGATTACGAGAATAGTGGAGATGAAGATGACATTCCGATTGTTGAGGCATACCAGGAAGATGGAGAGGGTATTAACTTGTTTGTTGACCTCGGTGCACTCGAGTTGCTCCCCTTGTGTAGAGATGATGTCCCACCCGTACATCTCGACCCGTCTGTATTAAATGATCATTCAATTCAAGTCAGTGAGGAGGAAGAAGAAGAAGACGAGTCAGAAGATGAAGACTTATTTCTATCCGGGCAGGAGGTGGATAAAGATGATGAAGAAGAGGTGCATGATGATGATGAAGATGTTATTGATGGAGATTCTGAAACAAGCATGGAAAATTCATCTGAAGAATAAAAGTACTAAATATTTTATTCATATAGGTGACTATAAAATATCTTGAATTTTCATAATTTCTTCTAATTAATTTTCTTTGATATAATTAATTATTTTAAAGAATGCCGCCAAAACGACAACGAATAAATGTGCCTCCGCCAAGTCCAAGTCCTGAATCCATTGAGGACTCCCCACTCTAGGAATCCGTTCCTGAAGATCAAGCTAACACAGAAGAGAACAACAGCCAGTCGACACCTACCAGTAAGGAAATATTGTCGTTGATAATTATATATATAGTTAATACTTTTTTCTCAATAACTATATAATTATAATTATAGTATATCTATTATCATGTAATTGATGCATCTGCACGTCGCGGTCGTGGCTATACATGTGGAATCTCTCTTGAAAAAAATAGAAGGCATGGTAAACTGAAGATCACAATTCCTGATAATTCCACTGGAGGAGTGGATGATAGTGCAGCAGCGCTTTCCTCCTATATTGGCCCAGTAGTTCGAGCTTATGCTCCATTTTATGTGCGCTCATGGCGAGATGTTCCAAATGAGATTAAAGAGCACATTCGAAGTCGTGTGCTGTGAGTTTACTTTTCAGTACATTTTTTTCACCTAGATTAATATATTATATTTTTTACCTGATTCCCTTATTAGGATGAATTCGACCTCGACTTTGGCCGTAGCGAGGATTTGAGAACCGTGAATGAGTTGATGGCTACACTATTCCGACGTCACAAAGGACGATGTCATGACCACTTCAAGAAGTTTGAGACGTTGGAAGAGGCTGCGCAGTCTCCTTTTCAGCAGATGAAGTTAGATGATTGGAGAAAGTGTTGTGATCTTTTCGCATCTCCAGATTATCAAGTATTTTACATTTATATCTTTTAATTATTTACATTCATATTCGTTTTATATATTATATGTATACATATTACAATTAACATTTTTAATATATTTTGTAGCACTTGAGTTCTACAAATGCACAAAATAGATACGTTCTGACTGTCCACCATCGTGCCGGTTTAAGGTCATTCCACTGTCTTGCTGAAAAATGGTAATTAAAAAATTATAGAATTCATTTATTTTCCTGATATTATTTCTGATAAGTACTAATATTATCTTTTTAAAATTGCTAATATTGTCGCTTTGTTAGAAACGTGATGATCCTGAAAACTTTTTCCTCATTCATGTCTATACTGCTGCTCACACTAATGAGCATAGTGAGTGGATGGATCCTGTCGCTGCAGATAATTATGTAAGCAGTGTTAATTTTGTTAAATAAATTATTTATATAATATTTTAATAGTTTATTTCTTATTTCTATTTCTTTTAATATGTTACTAATTATTTACGATCATTACCTTTTAAATTGCAGAGCAAAATGTTGGAGATGCAGTTGGCTTCTGAGGAATCCTCTCCTAGTGACATAGACATATTCACGCAAGTGCTCGGGCCGCAGTCTAGTATGGCAAGAGGTTTGGGACGATCTATCAAGCATAAATGTTCATCCTCCTCAACCTCATCGGCTTCACAAATTAATAATCTTACGGCAGATTTAGAAGCTGCACGGCGTGAGAATGAGTATATGAGGTCGAGACAACAAGAGTTAGAGTCTCTCTTAGAACGACAGTCTCATTTAGAGACGCGTTTGCAGGACCAACAGAGAGACCAGGAGGAAAGAATACGCAGTGAAGTGCAAGAGCAAGTGCAACGGGAGATGATGGTGCAAATGGAGCGTGTTATGTCGTTGCAACAGAATCCCCGTGGGCGAGGGAAAAAGAAGAAATAAATTTTATCAATATTTCTGAATAGTTTTAATATCTAATTTTGTGCTTTTATAAGACATTGTTACTTGTTAATTGGGTATGTAATATGATACAATTGGTATTATGTTTTTAAATTTTATGAAATTAGTATTTCTGATCTGTACGTTCGAATGTAAATAAAAATCGTTCGAACGTTGGTTCACACTGTAACAAATGTTCGAACGTAAATACAATTGAATCGTTCGAACGTTAAACTATACGTTCGAACGTACTCACGCTAAAACGAACAAACCATTCGAACGGTAAAGCGACTAACGTTCGAACAAAGAACTTGCATTCAGACGCTCCTTCGTTTACATTTGAAATAACGTCCGAACATTAAACGCGCTACGTTTGAACATTTACGTTTATGTTCGAACAAATATTCGAACGTTTATTGTAATTAACGTTCGGACGCATTAACATTCGAACGTAAATATGATACGTTCGAACACGATATCCAACGAACGTCAACTTCTCTCATTCGAACGCCAATCGGTCGGGTATAATGTCCGAACGTTTGATTTTACGTCCGAACGTGATTTTCTGTGACAGTTCATAACCATCACAAAAAAAGGAACGCTCGAATGTTGTACCGAACAGAACACTTCCAACCATCACTAAAAATATTTTTTGTGACGGTTGAACAGTAAACAGTTACCAAATATTTTCTGTGATGCACTTTAGGTGACGGTCATGGTGAAGGTTTCAAACCGTCACCAAATATGTTTAGTGACGTTTTACCATTTTTTTGTGACAATTTTCTCTGTTACAAAATACATATTCTGTTATAGTGATATATCTTGCAAAGAAAAGGGCGCAACTACGTGTCTGCAACACGAATGATCTGCATGCTCCCAAGTGATCATTCCAATCGACTTATAATGTGCTTAAATTTGCATACCTTTCTTTATATATATATATATATATATATATATGGCCGGAGTCTGACAAATCTAGCTCTGAGATTCCTGCTCAAAATGATAAGATGATCAGTACGTAGGGCATGCATAAAGTTAGGATTTATAGATCTTTAAATATTAAAATTTTCCAGGGTAGTACTACTGCATACACAAGCACACAAAGAATGAGATAAATAATTTGAAAAAAAAATAAAAGGAAAAAACAAGAGTACCAGCTGGCCTACCTAGGAGCTTATACAAGTAGCTCGTAAATGGTAGATATGTGGTTGGGCGCCTTCCATGCATACCAGAATTTCACATCTTTTATTTATTTATTATTTTCCCTTGGACCCAGAAGTTAATATTTCTGGACTTTGTGTATCGTACCATTTGGGTAGGTGTGGGTTTTGCCGGCAAAATGCATGCCCTAAGACGAGGACATGAAGATTCCCTCTAACCACTCTCACCTCTTTTGTGACATTAGATATGCCTCTCTGTTTTCAAGTTAATTAGGTTCTAACCCAATAAATGTGTATATGGGGCCGGGGACGACTATTTTACGGACGTAGCTAGCTAGCTAACTATATATATACATGTTGGCCGAATAAATATATAAATCAGTGGGTCCCAAAGTACTGAACTCCCATGTACTCTCTCTCCTGCGTACGCCACCGGCCGCCGCCCCCATTGCTCCGGCCGAATCTTGTCGGGACTTCTCCGCTCAAAACCTTTAAATATTTGTCGATTTTTATTGGTATCATTTCATATGTCACACATGCAAACACAGACGACAGACACGTACGTACACAACATTGATCTGGAGTGGAGAACGACAGTGCTGTATCGCAATTACCTATGCTGTTTTTTTTTTTTTTTTTTTTGTAAATGTCCAGACAGTCCCATATATATACAGTCTGTTGCTGAACATCAGATGTACTAGTGTGCAGCTTTGTGTGGGGAGTCAATAACATTAATGCATCATTATATATGTGATCACGATGATTATTAATATATCTTCCTAATACTTAAAAGCATGTATAAGATCTACAGTAGTGAACAGTGTTTCATCCAGTTTCTCGTTGTTCTTTCTCTGTTCTTTCTCGTTGCATTCGAAAATTTTGTTCCCTTCTTCGTTCAGTTAGCATGATCTGAACAATCAAAATATCTCAAATGATAAAATATCTAATCTACACACTTCAAATTCAGATTTACATAACAATTCTCAAACTCAACTACACAATTTACAGAACAATTCTCAAACTCAACTCGAGGAAGAAAAAAAAATTTCCGTGAGATTTCTTCTCACCGTTGGTACGCAATTCTCTTCTGATTTCACCTCTAACTTCTGCATCTTGTTTCTTTTTTTTTTCCTGTGTTTCTCGCATGTTTTTTTTCTTTCTAACTTCTCCATCGCACACTGTGAATCTGAGATTCACAGTGTGCGATGGAGAGGCAAACGGAACCTCGTGGTGGGTGGCTCTGCTAGAGGTTGTCGTCGGTGTCAACTGGTGGAGGTGCGGTGGCTTGGGTGGCTGCCTACGGCCGCAGAATCGGTGAACAAATGGGTGAAACCCATTTCGGTTCGGTTTCCGTGGGGGAGAGAGAGGGCTGCGCGTGGGGGACTTCGATGGTGGCTGGGATGGTCGCCGCCTTGAGGGAGACTCCTCGGTGGTGGTCGTGAGGTTCGGTGGCCACGTACGGCGGCGTAACATGACACAAATGGGTGAAACCCATTTTGGTTCGGTGTCCGTGGGGGAGATCGAGGGCTGCGCGTGGGGGACTTCGACGGTGGCTGGGTTGGTCGCCGCCTTGAGGGGGACTCCTCGATGGTGGTCGTCAGCTTCCGTGGCCGTGTACGGCGGCTGTAGCTCACATAAATGGGTGAAACCCATTTTGGTTCGGTGTCCGTGTGGGACATCGACGGTTGCGCGTGGGGGACTTCGACGGTAGCTGGGTTGGTCGCCGCCTTGAGGGGGACTCCTCGATGGTGGTCGTCAGCGTCGGTGGCCGCGTACGGCGGCGCTATCTCACACAAATGGGAGAAACCCATTTCGGTTCTCTTTCCACGGAGGAGAACCATGGCTGCGCGTGGGAAACATTGGTGGTGGCAGGGATGCTCGTCGGCGTGAGGGGAACACGCCGGTGGTGGCGGTGATCATGGCCGGGGCTCGGCGGCGCCGAGCTGCGCTGGAGGAGAAGAAGCCGCGCGGATAATCGCCTAGGAGAGAGAAAATTTGGGAAGAAAAATTTCTTCCTGCAAAATGAGTTAAAATCGATTTTATATGTTTTAATATTTTACAAGTTTTCATCTGAAAACATTAAATAACAGTAAATTCTTTTTTTTTTTTCTTTACAACTTTGCTTTTGTCCTTACTAGAATATTATATTGTTGAATTTTTTATATAGGTTGAACTCTGTGAAGTTGAAAGTGGAAACAAGATATCCCAACAACTAGCTATTTATAAAAGTGTCAAAAGTATGAATCCTTTAACTTTTTAGTTTCATATTGTAAATTAATAACTGGAATAATCTATTTTTTTCTCTGATTTTAAAATCTTTTAAGTCATTTATTTAATGTTATTTATTGAATAACTTACATCAATATTTACAGTCTTCCTTATATAATTACATGTAATCAATTATTAAAATATTGAAAATTTTAAAAAAGAATTTAATAAAATAGAATACGTACTCATTAAAAATAATATTCTGCATAAAATTATACTCTAAAAAATTATTGAAAAATAAAATGAAATAAAAATTTTGTGAATATTAATAAGAAATTTTGTGAATAATAGAGATGTAATTTTGGATTAAACACTTATTGAATTTTAAAAAATGAGATATAACAGTTAAATAAAAAATATTATCAAATTAAAATATTTTTAAATTATAATTCTATAATTATACCTCTTTTAGTATTATCTTACTATTAAGCAATTTTTTTTTCGTTTTGGTATTTATATTTCAATTAAAAACTTCAGAATTTATTCTTATTACATAATATACAATAAAATTAATTGAATCAATCAATATAATTATATAATTTAATTAAAAATAAATTTAATTTTATAAAATTTAACATTTTTTTGCTCTTTGAGTTTATTTTTATCATCAAGTAATATCAATTTCTTGAAGTTATAAACTTATAAATTAACGTTCCGACATAATTACATGTTATATCCTATTAGTTATATATGCATATTTATCAAAAAAAAAATTTTAACAAAATTGCTATAAAATTATTCATAAAATTTTACCAACAAATTTAGTTCTATATGTAAATACTTACATCAATACTTAGAATTTTACCCATATAATTATACATAATTAATTATTAAAATGTTGAAATCTTTAAAAATTCAAAATTCAATTAAAGAATTTGATAAAATAGAGTACATATTCAATGAAAATAATATTATGCATAAACTTGTATTTTAAAAAATGCTTCAAAACTCAAACAAAATAAAAATTTTATGAATATTGATAATAAAGTTTGTAAATAATAAAATTTATTTCTATTGTAAATATAGATTAAATAGATTAAATATTTCGAATTAATTTAAAAATAGTACTACATTTTAAGAAGATTTTTTCTGAAATCTTCCACTCTAGATTATCTAGAGTATTTTGCAAATATAGCAACTTCTATATAAAAGAGAATCTATTATAATTCCAAAATAAACAATTAGTTCTACTTATCTTAATTGACTTTAAACTATAAGTTTATTTCTTTTATAATTCCAAAATAAACAAAATACATTTGCCATTAGAAAAATTACATCAATATTTACAGTCTTACTTATATAATTATATATAATCAATTATTGAAATATTGTAAATTTTAAAAATTGAAATTTCAATTAAAGAATTTAATAAAATAAAGTACATACTCATTAAAAATAATATTCTGCATAAACTTATATTCTAAAAGATGCTTGAAAAATAAAATGAAATAAAAATTTTGTGAATAATAGAGATGTAATTTTAGATTAAATACTTATTGGATTTTAAGAAATGAGATATAACAATTAAATAAAAAATATTATCAAATTAAAATATTTTTAAATTATAATTCTATAATTATACCTCTTTTACTATTATCTTACTACTAAGCAATTTTTTTTCCTTTTGCTATATATATTTCATTTAAAAACCTTAGAATTTATTCTTATTACACAATATACAATAAATTAATTGAATCAATCAATATAATTATATAATTTAATTTTATAAAATTTGACATTCTTTTGCTCTTTAAGTTTATTTTTATCATCAAATCATATCGATTTCTTAAAATTATAAACTTATAAACTAACGTTTTAACATAATTAAATGTTATATCTTATTAGTTATATATGCGTATTTATCAAAAAAAAAAAAATTTACAGAATTGCTATAAACTTGCTCATAAAATTTTACCAACAAACAATTCTATATGTAAATACTCAAATCAATACTTAGAATTTTACCCATATAATTATACATATTCAATTATTAACATGTTGAAATTTTTAAAAACAAGATTTATTTATAAGAGGAAGGGAAAAAGTTGGCTTCCCCAAATCAGACAAAAAATACAAATAATAAAAGAAATATATATAAAAACTTGCAAACAAAATATAACATTTTTATGGATTTCAAAATTTGTTGTTTCTTTTTATTCGTTTAAATAATTGATTTAATTGTGAGTTTTTAATTTCTACTTTCTTCATCTGCAATTCATGCTATAACAGTCATATAATTTCTATACCTATTGGTTATTCATTTCTAATTTTCATTCTCCATTTTTTGCAGCTTCGTTGAATTTGCTGAATTGATTGGATTTTTTTAGTCTTTTTCTGAGACTACCAAGGTAACCAACGATGCTACAAATATATCTCTTTCAATAGATGATTTAATTTTGTTCAAATATATACTTAAATTGAAAAAGTTTTTGATTTTGCATTATTATAAGTTTTTCTTTTATCCAGTTATCGACAAGAGTTCTTTCATTCCATGTATAAATGAAAAGTGGTAAGTTTATATTAATAAATCAATACAAATTTAACATCATATAATCAATTATTTATTTCATATTATTCTTACTTTAATCTTTGTTTAAAATAATTCCCAAGGTGCTGCAAAACATCCTAAGATACACAATTTACATGAGACTCTTTCTTTAGAAGAAAAAGAACATGTACGACAAAAAAAGAAAGAAAGATATCTTCAACAAAGGAACTCTACGAATGATACTACTCAACATGAAGAACAATTTTTCTCCCAACGAATCGTTCATAATGAAACAAATGTGTTGGGAGATCATATAGAATTCATACACAATAATGAAGACGTCAGGCCATATTGTACAAAAAGACAACGCACTTTTCGTGCTGATGCTGGAACCAGTGATATATCTTCCGTTGGTAGTTCCGGAGCTCCCTATCAGGAAATAAACACAGTTGAAATTATGTCAACAGAACCTCTTTCTTTGGACGATACCACAATATCTTTAACACTTGGGGCAACAAATACATGTACAGAAAATGTACATACATCTGGTTCTCTCCAAATCGAACAGGTTTATTGTATTTCCTTTATTCTAACCGTACTTTCCCATCAATCATTTTATTCTTTTTTATTCAACATACTTAATTCTTTATTGAATAGGCACATTCCCTTCCTCAATGCCAACCCAACTTTGACACAAGGTTGTTAACAAATTCTCAGGGTAAGAAAGATATATAAAATTAAGTCGTACTTCTTCTCCTTTTTTTCCTCCCTTATATACAGTTTCATTCAACGATACCTTTATTAGAAATTATAGCAACTTTAAGAATTTACCTCAATTCTATGGTTCATTTTTCCTCCATAGGAAATCAGCATCAACAATCAGCTGGTTATAGGAAAATATTACAAACAGTGCCATTTGAGGCAACTTTCTTATCATCAGTTCCATTCTGTAGATTTTGTGAAGCAAAGAGATTTCAACATGAAACGAAGGGTTTTTGTTGTGCCGATGGAACAATCTCTTTAACTACAAATGATGTTCCAGACCAACTTTACCATTTGTTTACTTCTAATACAGTTGAATCTGTCAACTTTCTTACGTATGTTCGCACATACAACAACAAATTTGCTTTTACATCATTTGGAGTTAAATTTGATAAAGATTTGTGTAGAAGAAACAGAGGTATTTATACATTTCGAGCTCAAGGTCAAATTTATCATTACATTAATGACTTGGTTCCTTTGGATGGACATCCTTCATATCTACAACTATATTTTTATGATACCGAACATGAATTGGACAATCGTGTTTATGACATCGAAAGATTGGATTCATCAACTGTTGCTCAACTAATGGATATTCTTCATGTTAATCCATACTCAACATTCTTTCGAAGTCTTGGGGATTTGCCCAATTTAGAAAATCACAAAATCCATATTCGATCAGATGCGGGTTTGGATCAGCGTGTTTTTAACACACCGTCAGCTTCCCAAGTAGCAGTCATTTGGATTGAAGATGATGATTCAGAACATTTAAAAGGACGAAATATTGTGGTATTCAATCATGCAGGTGGAAGTCATATAGTCTAATACTATTTTGGCTGTTATGATCCACTGCAATATCCATTGTTATTTCCTTTTGGTGATACTGGTTGGCACCAAGGAATATTAAGAGTAAAGAAAGGGGAAAGACTACCACAACGAGTAACAAGAGCAACAATTGACCCTCAACAATCAGTATCAGCGGAACAACTGCTTATAAAGGAACAAGAAGGTTAAAATAATTAATTTTCTTTTAACTTTTAATTATTCTAATATAACAATATTATATTTCTAATTTGTTAAATTTATCATCTTACAGTGCTGAAAAAGAATAGAAAACAACAGGTCGTTTCATGCCGCGAGTACTATTGCTACAAACTTCAAATTAGGAAAAATATAAAATCTATTTTGTTGCTCTCGGGACGTTTACTGCAGCAGTTTGTTGTTGATATGTACGTAAAAATTGAGACATCAAGATTGGATTATTTTCGTAATAAGCAACAAGAGATTCGATCTGAAGTGTATCAAGGAATAGTTGACAGTATATCAATTGGAGAAAGCAATGCTTCTAAAGTTGGTAAACGTATCATTCTGCCTTCTTCTTTTATTGGAGGTCCAAGAGATATGCGCAAAAGATATATGGAAGCAATGGCTTTAGTCCAACGCTTTGGAAAACCGGACATCTTTCTAACCATGACATGTAACCCAAGTTGGAAAGAAATCTTAGATGAGTTAGGTCCACGAGAAGAAGCACAAAATCGTCCTGATTTGATTGCACGTATCTTTAGAGCAAAATTAGAAGAATTGAAGGATGAATTATTCAAACGGGAGATATTTGGGAAAGTTTCAGCATATGTATATGTCATTGAACATCAGAAAAGAGGACTACCACATGCACATTTCTTGATCATACTACAAAGAGATTGGAAAATCTATGCTCCAGAATCTTTTGATGAAATTGTATCAGCAGAAATACCTGACAAAGAAAGAAATTTACATTTGCACAAGGCAGTAATAAGACATATGATGCATGGTCCCTGTGGAGTACTAAATCCGAGCAATGTGTGTATGAAAACAAATGGCAGTTGTAAAAACCACTTTCCAAAAGGCTTTGCATCTAACACAACTGTTGGAATCGATTGTTTCCCACAGTACAGACGTTGTGATAATGGAATAACTGTCAAAGTCAGAGGTAAAAATTTGGATAACCGTTGGGTTGTTCCACATAATCCATATCTCCTCGCAAAATTTGATTGTCACTTGAATGTAGAAATTTGCTCAACAATCAAAGCAGTCAAATACCTTTATAAGTACATTTATAAAGGTCATGATCGTGTTGCTTTCAACTTGATTCCTGGACAAAACATCCAAGATATAGATGAAATCCAACAATTTCAATCAGCTAGATGGATTGCTCCACCAGAAGCCATGTGGAGAATATATGGCTTTATTCTTAATGAAATGTATCCATCAGTTTACAGTTTACATCTACATCTTGAAGATCAACATCTGGTAGCTTTTCATGCACATAACGACCTTAACAATGTTCTGAGATCTGATTTTACGGCAAAATCAATGTTGACTGAATTTTTTTCAACAAATCAAACTAATGAAAATGCACGAAGACTACTGTACAAAGAATTTCCTGAAGCTTTTGTTTGGAATCAACAACACAAAATATGGACTCCAAGAAAGAAGAAAACTGTTATAGGCCGCATTGTTACAGCAAGTCCATTCGAAGGTGAAAGGTATTACTTACGGATATTGTTAAATCATATAAGAGGCCCTTTATCATTTGACCACATCAAAACAGTTGGCAATGTCACTGCACCAACCTTTCGTGAAGCAGCTACATTACATGGTTTGTTACAAAGAGATACCAGTTTGCAAGATTGTATGCAAGAGGCTTCCTTATACCAAATACCACACAGTTTAAGACGGTTATTTGCAACAATTTTAGTATATTGTAACCCAACAAATCCTAGAGAACTTTGGGAATACTTTGAACAAGATATGTCAAGCGATTTCCAAACAAGTGTTGCAACATCAGCAGATATTAGGACAAAAGTCTTACGAAGCATCTCTTCTACACTTGAATCGATGGGAAAAGACATAAACATGTTCCATTTAATAGAACATGATGTTTCTTTTGATCAGAATGAAACTGAATCTAGGGAAATAAATGATGAATTTGCAGTTTTGATACCAGAAGAAGATCTTATGGCTTCGATGAGTCTTAATCCTGAACAACAACATGCATATGAATCAATTTTACAGAAAGTCCTTCTAAATGAATCTGCTGCATTCTTCATTGATGGTCCTGGTGGAACAGGGAAAACATTCTTATATAAAGCACTTCTCGCTACAGTGAGATCAAGAAACTTAATTGCTCTTGCAACTGCATCGTCTGGTGTTGCTGCATCTATTTTACCTGGGGGTCGAACAGCACATTCACGCTTCAAAATTCCATTAGATCTTGACAAAAATAGTACTTGTTGTGTAAGCAAACAAGGTGCTCTTGCCAAATTGTTACGTCTTGCAAAGTTAATCATATGGGATGAAGCACCTATGTCTAGAAAAGAATGTATGCAAGCATTGGATAAAATGTTACGAGACATAACTGATTCAAGATTACCATTTGGTGGAAAAATTATCGTATTCGGTGGAGATTTTCGTCAAGTCTTACCAGTGATTCGTAAAGGCACAAGACAAGAAGAAGTTAATGCCAGTTTAGCATCGTCATATTTGTGGTCCACTTTAACTAAGATTAGTTTAAGTGAAAATATGCGAGCAAGATTCGATCCAAACTTCTCAAATTATTTACTTCAGGTCGGAAATGGAACAACACCAATCACAATTGAGAATAAGATCAAAATTCCCAGTGAAATGCTCATTCCTTACAAAAATGATGTGGAGTCTTTAGATGATCTGATCGATGCAGTCTTCCAGGATATTGGCAGTTATTCAGAAAATTTATCCGAAATGACAAATCGAGCTATATTGACACCAAAGAACAACTCCGTCGATGAGATAAATACAATACTTATTCAAAGATTTCCTGGTACAGTTACACAATACTATAGCTTCGATGAAACGATTGATACATCAGAACAAGGCATCATGGAGGATTTCTTAAACACATTAACACCAAATGGACTTCCACCCCATGAATTATTACTAAAAAAAAATTGTCCTATCATGTTACTCAGAAATGTCAATCCTTCAGAAGGTTTATGCAATGGAACACGTCTTATTTGTCGCAACTTTGAACGAAATATCATTGATGCTGAAATTGCAGTTGGTCACCACACCGGAAAAAGAGTTTTCATACCAAGGATTCCTTTCTTGCCAAATGCAGACGATAATAGTGGTTTTCCATTCAAAAGAACACAATTTCCTATCAGATTAAGTTTTGCGATGACAATAAATAAAGCACAAGGGCAGACATTAGATTTTGTTGGTGTATACTTGCCTCAACCTGTATTTTGTCATGGCCAACTATATGTAGCACTGTCAAGAGTCAAAACTTCTGCTTCAGTAAAAGTTCTTATAAGACCAGTGTCAACTCATGATTGTGAAGAAGCTGAAACAAATAATATTGTTTATAGAGAATTACTAACACTAGCATATCCATCATAAACTTCTGTGAGTAATCAAATTTCAATATATACCTCTCAATTAAATACAATTTGTTTTTCCACTATGTAATTTTCACAACTTCTTATTATTCTTTTATTAAAATTGTTTTATTTAAATTCAATTGTTTGGACTAATATTTCTTTCTTTTAATTCATATGTAGGCTTCAACATGCGGACTGTCTATACATCAATCAAAAACATTACTCCAAGTACAAGAAATTGGAGCATCAAGATGATTGTGTCAGACAAATCACCCAAACGTACTGCACAACATTCACCAACAAAATATCAAAATCTGACATTGATAGACCCTGAGGTAACACATTGACATCAATATCATACTTGCAAGAACATACTTAATGTTTACATTGTATTCTTTCACATGATATATTCAAAATATATATGTTTTCCCCTTACAACATAGATTCATTCTAACTATATTTTTAAATTAAATCTTATATATATATTTAATAAGTACTATTTTCTAATCAATTGAATGCAAATAACTATTTACTTATGCAATATTATGCAGGGCAACCGACTACAAGCAACAATTTTCGGCAAAGATATAGACCTACGTAATGACATGTTACACATATTCCGGTCTTACTACATCAGTAATGCTTATGTTAAGCCTTTAGATCCCAAGCATAGAATTGAAGCACATGAATACCAGTGGATCTTAAATTCAAGAACAATCATCGAAAACATTCCAGATGACGAAGTGGAATTACAACCACCAGAATATGATATTATCCCATTCACCAATCTGCATGACTACAAAAACACTGGAACTGAAATAGGTAAATATCACATCAATATATTTAACATACTTCTTAATACTCTTATTCAGTTTTCACAAAAAAAAAAATTCAACATAATTGAACAGCTATTCTGGCGATCGCAATATACATGAAACCTCCCAGAGAAATTACCTCAATACATGGGCCAACAAAAATTCAAGAAATATATGTTATCGACCAGAGGTAAAGAAGATTTCTCAACTATATATGTGATATTAATAAATTCTTTAACTACCTTGTTTTCAATATTATTTCATCATACTACACTTTTAAATACTTTATCCTAAATTTTACAGCTTGATGCCGATATGGTTAACTATGTGGAGTCGATTTGTAGACGGTGAATGCCGAGCAATCTCTGATATTATTGAAGCTAAGCCAACTCTACTCGCAACACGTTTAAAAGTCGGTTCATACAATGGTATATTACACAACTTATAATATCAACATTTATTAAAAATAGAATGTTATTATCTACTAACAAATTTTTTTTCTTTATAATATAGGTCTTTCTCTTTCATCTCAACCGACAAGCGTATTTACCTTAAATCCTGTCATCCCTGCTGCAACTCCATTATGTCAATGGTAATTCTTCAAAATATATATTCATCAACTAGCTCTAAAATTGTTTTTTCTTTTATATCTTTTCCTCCATGATTTCTCTCATTCATTTTAAATTATTCTAAAAATATTTAGGACGATGCTTAATCATGCACTGCTTGAAGAAATCGTCGAAAAAAATCTACATCATACAACGGCATCAGCATCAGCATCGACATCAAATGTTGACATGAAAGACATAATTAAGCTTGATGATCTTGCTGGTTTTCTTAAATCACTACAACCAATGACGGTACAATTCTACGGTCTTCTTAAACTTTTTTTTCTTTATATATATTGCCTTCTAAAAATTTTACACATGCCTTTTCAAAATAAATATAACCTTATCTTAAGGCTACATACTATTTACAACCATTAAAAACATATATCTGTTCCAAAATTAATGCAGAAAGCAAAATTTTGGATCAAAGCAACTATTTGTGTGGTTGATCTCCATCAAATATTCTTCTACATGTCCTGCATTGGGTGTAAGAAGGGGACTGGATATGAGCAAAATGAAAAATTTCAATGTTATCATTGCAAATACATGAGCAATGCACAACCACGGTATATATGTTATATTCATATTTTACGTCGTAAATGTTTCTTTAATCAATTTTATGTTATATTTAAATTATTACTTAATCATTCAGACTAAAAAATATAGTTTGTTTATATAGCTGTCGAGCTTACATCGAAGTTGACGATGGTAATGGACGACTTGGGGCTGTCATGTTCGGTCAAATTGCAGAAGAAGCTCTGGGTTGCACAGCAATCGAACTAATGGAACATACAGGAAAGGTAACCAACTTATTCATATTCCAATTTGTATTTTAAAAACATTTAATCTTAGATATTCAAATAGAAAGTTATCAAAAATATCTTTTACATTATATTTATTCACCATACAGGAACATTTACCATATATCCAAAATATTGCAAAATTATGTTCAACCAAAAAATGGATCATACAATTGGGTGCAGATTTGGATCAACTCCAAAAACAACGTCACAAAAACTTCAATGTTCTCTCCATAAATGCTGTAAATGACGAGAACACACCACTTTGAATCCATAACCAGCAAACTTTACTTTCAATAACGAAAGAAACAATTATGTAATATTTAGCAGTTTCAGACTTTACTTTCAGTAACGAAAGAAACAATTATGTAATATTTAGTCGTTTTAGACTCTACTTTCAGTAACGAAAGAAACAATTATGTAATATTTAGCAGTTTCAGACTTTACTTTCAGTAATAAAAAAACAATTATGTAATATTTAGTCCTTTTAGACTCTTTTCTTCTACACTAGATGTTTATATTTTAAAATAATTTAATACAGGGCAAACGTGCATCGCACGTAAATTCACTGCTAGTATGAGTATATATATGCGTATTATTATTTCTAGCTAGTTAGGTTATATTTCAAGAAAATAGTGAGAATATAATAATCAGGTGACCGTGACCAACCCTAATAAATACAATACACTACGGTCAAGCTGTAGGAAATCCGGCGGTGATGATCAAATGTATTACATGCAGCGTGCTCGGTTAAGGCATGCAAGTACGTACTTGTGACATGAGATAATCAAGACTAGCTACCACGTACGTACACATGCATGACGATCATGTGTTAAATCATATGTTCATAGTTTTCTTGAACAATTAATCCATGCATGAAAACCACAGCTTTGACTTATCCTCGCATCATGCCAGTATATATAGTTTTTCATTAATGATGCAAGACCCCAAATGGCGTGGTTTTCAGGGAATTGGAGGATCAATTTTTTCCTTATATGTCAAATTTCAATATACATATTATATATTCCACATGATGATCCATGCAAAGAGACCCATGCACATCATCATATATAGTACTGATAATTAATTAATTAATTAGTCCCCGTGAACTTCAATAAGATGATTGATTATTCTATCAAACTTAATCATCATGATCTAGGCCCGAGTATTTATATAAATGTAGCTCGATCAACTTTTTATGAATTGAACAGTTAAATTTGACATCAATCAGCCTCTTTATTTTCATTGCTCAACTTAATTTGTTAGAAACATATATATCAAAATGAAAACACATGATAAGTGTATGTTTCTAATACATGCAAGTCTCGTGCAGTATTTTGTTAAAAAAATAAAATAAAATAAACCCATCATAAAATAAAAAGATAAATTCTTTTAAGTCAGCCGTATTTTTTTCAAATGACGAGATTATGCTGCACAAATTATATTTTATATTCTAGAATAAAGAAATAAAAGATTGGGGGTGATAGGAGAGTCATCTTGTACAGTTAGCTAGCTAGGCAATAGATATATATATATATATATATATAGTACTATTAATGTGTCATCATGATAGATTGATGATCCCATGCATGCATACATACAGGCCGGGCCAAAATTTCCCATCCACTGTTTTCTTTTCACTCTATTCACTTTAATCTAATTATATCTCAATGCATGCATGGTTTGTGTAATGATCCGGTCTAATAATTTTAAGGTCGAAATATTAATAATTTTATTAGACTTAAATTATATTTAATGTGTCATATTGGATAAGTTCATGAACGATAAATTATTAAGATTGATTAGGAGTTTTAATTAAGCTAATAACTAAGTTAAATCTCATTTATTATTTATTGAAAGAGTTAGAATCATTTTAAAATTTAAAGATCGGCTATTAGAAATTTATTTCAATTTAATATCATCACTTATTGAAGTTTCCTGCGCAGTCTCAGTCACTCCTAATCCTATATTAAATGAGCTATTAGATCATGTTTTTAAATTCAAACTCTCTTCTTAGATAATCACGACTAAGTGTTTAGTAGATTAATGTCACTACATATATTAACTGAGTCCAACTCAACCTGGTCACCACTTTCTCCCAAATCTCTCTATAAATATCTCCATTTCGCATGTTATTTGGAAAAAAACCATAAACCTCCCAGTCCAACACCGTGATTGATTGTGTAATCTGTGTAGGTGATCGATTAGTTTATGGAAAAACCCAGCCAACCTCATTTAGATGTTGTATACTGAGTTCTCAAATATATTAAATCATCTCCTGGTTAGGGCTTATTTTTTCCAGCACATCCTTCTTTTCACCTTAAGGTTATCATTGATTCGGATTGGGCAGGATGTCTTGATTCTTGTAGATCTGTAACTGGATATTGTGTTTTTGGGAGATGCTCTTATCTCCTACAAATCTAAGAAGCAGACAACTGTGTCCCGCTCCCCTATAGAAGCTAAGTACTACATGGCCATGGCCTCGGCTACATGTGAACTAACTTGGTTCATTTCTCTATTTACTACTCTCTGTATTCCTCACTCTCAGCTTGATCTCTTATTTCATGAAATACAGATAGCCTCCACATTGCTTCAAATCCAATTTTTCATGAAAGAACTAAACATATAAAGATAGATTACCACCTGGTTCATGAGAAAACTTAAGCTAGCACTATTAAAACTCTATATGTTTCAGGTTCTCATCAACTTAATGATCTTCTTACTAAACCTCTTGGGTTAGTACAGTTTAATTCTTTACTTTCCAAGGTGGGTGTTATTGATCTATACACTTCATCTTGAGGGTGAGTGCTAGTAGTTGTAAAAAGACATGTCACCTTTAATTGGCCAACTGGTTCAATATAAATACATATACTTGTTCACATGAGACAGAAATATACATAATACAGATTTCTTCTTTTTTTTCTTTTCTCATTCTCTCTCATTTCTCTAAACCTTACCTCATTTTCTTGATTTCTTGCGTATTGACGAGCATGAAAGTTCAGGTTTTATCATGGTATCAGAGCTAGAAATATCTAAGGAATGGGAACAAATAAGAAAGAAGAACTAGAAACATGATGTGGCAATACAACAGATCACTTATGTGAATTTGAAGAAGAAATGTGAGGAGAAGAGGAAACAAGCCAAAAAGGAAAGATATTTTCATAAAAAATTACATCTCTTGAGATAATCAAGGATTCATATCTAACTATCAAACTCTTTATACCCTTTGACACCAAAAGGGTATCCAAAGAACACATTTCTTAGGTCAAGGATCGAACTTATGTATATTCTTGGATGTGGTGGAAACAAAACAGAGACATCTAGAAGGTATTTCATAAAATAATACTTCATGTAGAGATTTATTGGAAAGAAGAGGTGTAAGGGTTCTATTGATTAAGTATGTGGCTATCAAAAAACACCCACCCCAGAATTTGAGAGGTAGAGAGGCTTGAATCCTTAGTGCTTGAGCTACATTTAATAGATGTTGATGCTTCCTCTCTACTACCCCGTTTTTTATGTGGTGTTTCAACATAGGTCTTTTGATGGATGACTCCCTTTGAGGCATAAGACTCAGGCATGTGAAATTCAAGCCTATTGTCAGATTGATTGTGCTTAATGAAATTATTGGTTATCTTAGGCATGTGAAATTCAGGCATGTGGTAATTGAATTGATTCTCCATTAAAGCAAGAAAAGATTGTAAAAGATGTCGGGTTGACTTTATGATGCATGAGATATACCCATGTACACTTAGAGAAATCATCCACAATAGTAAGGAAATACTTGGATCCATCAATAGAAGATATGGAAAAATGACCCCATATATCACAGTGTATTACTTCAAAGTGAGAATGAGATACACTCTGACTTGAAGGAAAATGAAGCATATACTATTTGGCTAAAGGAAAAATTGTACAAAGAGAATTATTTAACAACTTTATGTCAGGCATAGTTATATTAAGAAGAAGTGATTTGGAAAATTAAAGGTGGCCTAACCTATAGTGCCACAAGTCAAAGAAGAGGAATTTACAGAGGCAACTTTTGATTTCAAATAAGAAGAAATTGCAGTAATCTTCGAGCTGGCTTTAGACTCCTACAACAAGTAGTATAGACCAGCTTTTTGCTCACTTAACCCAACCATCTTCCAAAGCTAGTCCTGGATAAGATAGATATGGGATCAAAATATGAGACAACAAGATGATTCTGCAGATAGTCTTTTAACCGAAATAAGGTTGAAAGAAAAGGTAGAACGCAAAGTACATTTTTTAGAACTAAGGAATTTGAGAGATGCATAGTACATATATGAGTAATTACATGTGCAATAGCTCCATTAGGGATTCTAACTATATGATTGGCAAGTGAGGAAACAGAGGTAAGAAAAGAGGTGGAACTAACCATATGGTCAATTGCCTCACTATCGATGATCCAATCTTTGGAAGATAAAGGTATAGGCTTATAAGAATGATAAAAAAACAGAGAGAGTGAGAGTTTTACCTAACACATTAGCATGGTTATGAATATCTAAAATGGGTGTTGGTAATAAACCCGCTTAATTAAGTGCAGATTGCAATAAATTTGATTGATTTAATACATATTTGCAATCTAAGGTACATTGGAGTAAAGTACTCAACTGTTGGTACTGCTCTTGTTTGGCTCAAAGTTGTGAAGGCTCAATAGGACTACTAGTTTCGAGTCCAGAAGAATTAACTTGATTCACAACACCAGAAGATAAGTTCATGGTTCTTGTAGAATTCCATCCAGGTAGATAACTATGAATCTTGTAACATTCATCCACAGTGTGACCATTGTAACCATAGTGACTGCAAATGACCTTATCTTTTCGAGAAACAAATTTTTGTGACCTACTAATTTTTTTTGGACAAAGGAACATTAGTGCTGGCTTTGGTGGTAAGTGCAATGAAATTACTAAGATTTGTGTGTTACTTGTAGATACATCCATTTGCTTCTTTTCTTGCAAAGTCAAAGAAAAACTTTGCTAATGGTAGGAAAATGTTCTATTAACAAAATCTATCTTCTGAATTATGAAAAAACTATCACTGAGACGCATAAGAAACTGAAGAACATACTCTTCTTATTGATTTTTTACAGAAAATTTTGTGGCATTACAAACACACACACTGGTCCATAGTTGCATACCCCGAATGGTTTGTGTAACGACCCGGCCCTATAATTTTAAGGTCAAAATATTAATAATTTTTATTAGGCCTAAATTATATTTAATGTGCCATATTGAATAAGTCCATGAGCGATAAATTTTTGAGATTGATTAGGAGTTTTAATTAGGCTAATAATTAGGTTAAATCTCATTTATTATTTATTGAACAAGTTAGAATCATTTTAGAATTTAAAGATCAGCTATTAGAAATTTATTTCAATTTAATATCATCACTTATTGAAATCCCCTACGAAGTCTCAGTCACTCTCAATTCTATATTAAATGAGCTACTAGATCATGTTTGTAACTTCAAACTCTCTTCTTAGATAATCACAACCGAGTGTTCAGCAGATTAATGTCACTACATGTATTAACCGAGTCAAACTCAAATAAGTCATCACCCTCTCTCAAATTTCTCTATAAATATCTCCATTTCATATGTTATTTGGAAAAAACCATATATCTCCCAGTCCAGCACCGTGATCGATTTTGTATCGAAAAGTTTAGGAAGCAATACTACAAGAGAAGTAGCTTGATCATAAATTAGGATTAACATACATTAACTAGTTATATATATTATTATTAAATCCAGTTCTTTCAAAGCCAATGTTTATGTACCATACATGTCATAACATTTGCAAGCACGCAATTTAGCAGCTTTCATTCCGCATATTATAGTTATGTATGTATTATGTATCTCATGCATATCACATTGCATAAGACACATAAGATTTCATAAGATTAAGTGTAAGATAAACTCATAATAGTTAATCAGATGGCAATTCAGATGCATGGTACCATACAGTTTCAAGGTGGGCATGCAAGCCACAAATTCAAGTGTGGTCCACCGCAGTACGCCAGAGTACTATACAATCGGATTCCTTTGCTACAGCAGGGGAAGTTAGTGCACAATCTTGCACACAGAGTTAAGTGTGTTGGCTAGCCAGATAAGTCAAATAAATCAAATCAGTCAATTAATCTAGATAAATCAGTCATTCATAGCATAAGTATCAGTATGATCAATCATGATTTTACATTCTCAACATAAAAACTTTTATGAAAAAAGTTTTTTAACGTTATGATGGATTTTTTACCAAGCCATCGACTCATTTTAGTTTGTTTTTATATTTTTAAATCACCCCAGGTCAGAATATTTATGAAACTAGAGTTGCAGGACGAGATTTAGTCCAGAGAGGCGTGACAATAGCCTAAATCAGGTACAGAGACTTTAAGTTATAATATTTATGGTACAGGTTTTGAGAAATTTTAATAAATATTTTCGCTTACTCTCTTTTATAATTTTAGTATTTTAATACAAAACAATTCTGTTTATTATAAGGAATTTTTGTACTTGGCGTTTCCTTTATAATAAAAAAATATATACTTTTAGGTCAAGTGCAGTAATAGCATTCTGGCTTTTTCGAGAATTTATAAAAGTGATTTTATTCTTAAACTTGGGAAGCATGGTGTTACAATTTGAAAGTCCACACTTCATCCCACAAACCCTTCAATTGAGAGTAGTACATACTGACTGAATTATTTTCTTGGGTTAAAGCCAAAATATCTTTCCTTAGTTGAAAGATTCTAGGGTGATTACCATGAGCAAAATGAATTTATAATTCTTTCCATATATCAGCAGCATTTTCCATGAACAAAATTGTTGAAGCTATTTCTATTGAAAAAAATTTACAAACCAAGAAATTACCATATTGTTGCATCGTATCCAGGCAGCAAAGCAAGGATCATCTTCTTTAGGTCCGGCCAAGCTTCCATTCACAAAAGCTATTTTATTTTTAGCACTAATTTCCATTGACATGGACCTCTTCCATGTATGAAAATTATCTCCCATAAGTAACTGCGTAACCAATAACTACGTAACCAGTACTATTCTTGAGAATTATCTCCCATATGGAATGGAGGAATCATCACAAGGATTCGATTGAACAAAGAGATCCATCGATTCTTGAAAGGAAACCTAATCCTGAAAAAAAAAAAATTCAAATGTATGAATCTTTGAGCAAAAATCTTGAAGGAGATTGCAGAAATATGTTAAAATGGAAAAAAAAAAAAAGTTTTCAAGAAACTTTTTCTCTTGTGGCAAAACTTGTGAGTGTTAGATGTCTCTTGAAAGTTGCAACTTCAAAGAATTGGTTTCTCCATCAGCTAGATGTTTATAATATCTTTCTCTATGGATACTTAGATGAAGAAGTCTCGCAGGGAGAGCACAATGTTTGTAGATTGAGCAAATCATTGTATGGCCTTAAAGAGGCATCACTCGACTTGATTTAGCCTACTCTGTGCAGGTGATCAGTTAATTTATGGAAAAACCCAGCCAACCTCATTTAGATGTTGTATACTGAGTTCTCAAATATATTAAATCACCTCCTGGTTTGTGCTTGTTTTTTCCAGCACATCCTTCTTTTCACCTTAAGGCTATCATTGATTTAGGAGTAGTTTGTATTTGGAAATCATTTCAAGTCATTTCAAGTCATCTCAACTCATCTCACTACTATTTACTAATATTTATCAACTTTAACTCACAAATTTCACTACTATTCATAACTCATCTCATTACTATTCACAACTCATCTCAACTCATCTTCGAATCCAAACGACACCTTAGATTGCACAAGATGTCTTGATTCTCGTAGATCTGTAACTGGATATTGTGTGTTTTTGGGAGATGCTCTTATCTCCTAGAAATCTAAGAAGCAGCCAACTGTCTACCACTCCTCTATAGAAGCTAAGTACTACATGGCCATGGCCTCGGCTACATGTGAACTAACTTGGCTCCTTTCTCTATTTACTACTCTCTATATTCCTCACTCTCAGCTTTATCTCTTATTTTATGAAAAACAGGTAGCCCTCTGCATTGCTTCAAATCCAATTTTTCATAAAAGAACTAAACATATAGAGATAGATTGCCACCCAGTTCATGAGAAAACTCAAGTTGGCACTATTAAAACTCTATATCTTTCAGGTTCTCATCAACTTAATGATCTTCTTACTAAACCTCTTGGGTCAATACAGTTTAATTCTTTATTTTCCAAGATGGGTGTTATATATCTATATACTTCACCTTGAGGGTGAGTGTTAGTAGTTGTAAAAAGACATGTCACCTTTAATTGGCCAACTGGTTCAATATAAATACATATACATGTTCACATGAGATAGAAATATACATAATACAGATTTCTTCGTTCTTTTCTTTTCTCATTCTCTCTCACCTCTCTGAAGCTTTTCCCTCTTCTTGATTTCTTGCGCACTAACGAGCATGGAAGTTCAGGTTTATAAAGTATATCTTGCAAAGAAAAGGGCGCAACTAACGATTAGTAATAATATTAACATGTGTCTGTAACACGAATCTGCGTGCTCCCAAGTGATCATTCCAATCGACTTATATTAATGTGCTTAAATTTGCATACCTTTCTTTATATATATATATATATATATATATATATATATATATATATATATATGGAATCTGGCAAATCTAGCTCTGAGATTTCTGCTCAAAATGGTAAGAGTACGTAGGGCATAAAGTTAGGATTTCTAGATCTTTAAATATTAAAATTTTCCAGAATACTACTGCATACACAAGCACACAAAGAATGAGATATATATATAATTTGAAAAAAAAAATAAAATGAAAAAACAATATCGTACCAGCTGGCCTAGCCAGGAGCTTATACACGTAGCTCGGAAATGATACATATATATGTGATTGGGCGCCTTCCATGCATACCAGAATTTCACATCTTTTATTTATTATTATTTTCCCTTTGACCCAGAAGCTGTTAATTTCGGACTTTGTGTATCGTACCATTTGGGTAGGTGTGGGTTTTGCAGGCAAAATGCATGCCTGTAGACGAGGACATGAAGGTTCCCTCTAACCACTCTCACCTTTTGTGACATTAGATATGCCTCTCTGTTTTCAAGTTAATTAGTTTCTAACCCAATAAATGTGTATATGGGGCCGGGGACGACTGTTTTACGTATGCAGCTAGCTAGCTAGCTAGCTAACTATATATATATATACATGTATGCCGAATAAATATATAAATCAGTGCATGGGTCCCAAAGTACTGAAGTCCCAAGTACTCTCTCTCTCCTACGTACACATGAGCCGGCCGCTGCCCCCATTGCTCCGGCCGAATCTTGTCGATCGGGACTTTTCCGCTCAAAACCTTTAAATATATGTCGATTTTTACCGGTATCATTTCATATGTCACACATGCAAACACAGACGACAAACACGTACGTACAAAACATTGATCTGGAGTGGAGAACGACACTGCATCGCAATTACCTATGCTGTTTTTTTTTTAATGTCCAGACAGTCCCATATATATGCAGTCTGTTGCTGAACATCAGATGTACTCATCACTAATGTGCAGCTTTGTGTAGGGAGTTAACATTAATGTCATCATTATATACATATGTGATCACGATGATTATGTATCATGTGTGTGTATATATATATATATATATGTATATATATATATTCTTGTTCACAAATCTTGTCGAGATAATTAAGACTAGCTACCGCGTACGTACACAATACGATTGTGTTAAATCGTATATTCATAGTTTTCTTGAGCAATTAATTAATCCATGCATGACAATTACCTCAGCTTTGACTTATCCTCACATCATGCATGCCAGTATAGTTTTTCAATGGTGCAAGACCCCAAATGGCGTGGCTTTCAGGGAATTGGAGGATCATTATCCTGAATTTGTCAAATTTCAATAAACATATTATATATGCCACATGATGATCTATGCAAAGAGACCCATGCACATCATCATATATAGTACTGATAATTAATTAATTAATTAGTCCCCGTGAACTTCAATAAGATGATTAATTATTCTATCAAATTTAGTCATCATGATCTAGCTAGGCCCGAGTATTTATATAAATGTAGCTCGATCGACTTTTATGAATTGAATAATTAAATTTGACATCAATCAGCTTCTAATTTATTTTCATGGCTCAAATTAATTAATTTGTTAGAAACATATATATCAAAATGCAAACACATGATAAGTGTACTATGTTTCTAATACATGCAAGTCTCATGTAGCATTTTGTAAAAAAAAAATAAACTCATCATAAAATAAAAAGATAAATTCTTTTAAGTAAGGCGTATTTTTTTCAAATGACGAGATTATGCTGCCCATTTTTTTTTTTTTTTTATATTCTAGAATAAAGAAATAAAAGATTGGGGGTGATACGAGAGTCATCATGTATAGCTAGGGCAATATATATAGTACTATCATTAATGTGTCATCATAATAGATTGATGATCCCATGCATGCATACATACAGGCCGGGCCAAAATTTCCCATCCACTTTTTCCTTTTCACTCTATTCACTTGAATCTAATGATATCTCAATGCATGCATGGTACTACTACATATGTCATATCTGTAAGTTTGAGATCAACATGGTCAGAAATTGAAAAAAAAAAAACAATCTTAATCATCACCGGAAAATACCAACATTCTTTATTCCCCCCCGGCCATCTTTTCAACTTCCAACTTTTCGTTTCTGGGAAAAAAAAAAAAAAAACTATATATATAGAAAATTAAGAGAGAAGAAGTAGTAGTAGTAGTACTACTGATGATCTCATGATCTCTTCATCTGATCTGACTGCAATAGCATATAATGTGGTCGTACCAATTATGTCTGCACACGATGCTAGCTAGCTTAGCGTTTAATTAGATGCTGAATAGTGAAATCACATGGCATGAGGTAACCACACTTGTTGCTCATCAATGAACGACCTAAATGATGGGCCCCCGGCTATCATTGACGATACCAATTTACGTACTGTTCCCCTATTAATTAAATCATCAATTATTTCCATAATTTTTTTTTATTATTATTTCAATGATATAGTACAGATTAGACCGCCCGGGTCAATATATATATATATATATATATATTATGTATATATATCATGTCTGTCCAATATACAGTACCATACTCCAACATCGATCTAGCTAACCTTTGAAAAATCATATAGTATATATTAATATAAAGAAATTTATGTATAAGTCTGTTTAGATATTGATATAATTAATAAAAATGGTACAACTTATATTGATAAATTAGGTCTCTCATAATTAATGAAGCTATATATATATATATATATATATAAACATGATTTTGTGTCTCAAAAGTAGTTGGCCTTATATACATTGTTCGATCCCTAAATTAAGGCTGCTAGCTGCTAGGGTATTGTTAATTTGTTGAGCTAGCTAGGCGAAAAATTACAAAAACACAGTTGCACATAAAAGTCATTTTGGTCAATTTATTGGGCCCTAAAATCATTGACTGTTGTTGGGGAGGGGAAGACAAAGAGAACACCACAACGTGTGAAACAAAAAGCTAGCCCTCGTGGCCCACCTCTTGAGAAATTAAACCCTTCTTCAAAAACAACATTTAACGGGAAATGCTCGTCATCTTCTTGGGAACACCTTTTCATCTGCCTACCCTCTCTCTCTCTCTCTCTCTCTCTCTCTCTCCATTTTCTTCGGTATCTGTCATCTCTTTATATTATTCCTTTCAATTGAATCCCACACAGTACTATTCTATCGCTTCTAGCCTTTCTTCTTCTTCTTCTTCTTCTTCTTCGGGTTTTCAAGCAACAAAGGATCGATCGAGCACGTACAAGTTATGAAGAAGAAGAAGAAACATCATGTCTTCCTTAGTACCCATGTCCACGTTTCGTCTATGGAGTTTCCTAAAGGTTTTTCAGAAACTCGCTTGTTGTTCTCTCTCGTCAACACCCTTTTGGGATTTGCTTAAGAGGATCTTGTATCCAGTACTACTGGATAATTCATTGGAGAAAAATTCGGCGGCGTACATGGGAAAGCCAGGCATTTTGTTCTTGTTCTTGTTCTCTTGTTGTTTTATTCTATATGTATCTTTTTTGGTTTGAATATGGAAATGGGGCATAGAGAGAAAATAGTACTTATTAAAGAAGAAACAGATGTAAAATGTTCTCAGAACTTGATGGACATTATAATTCATAGAAATGAAACAAGATTTGACTGCTTTTCCAGGTCTATGATGGCATGTTTCTTAACTCTCTCTGCGATCTATTTTTAGTATATCTAATTTTATGAATCTTTGGTGCAAGAGGTGTTGACGTAGTCTCTAATTACCTGAGATCTAAGATCTTCACTACTGCCATGATTATAACACACTTACAACTACAAGGGGCGCGTGCTAGAAAGCTTACCATTTACAGATAAACGTTAAACACACACACCACCCACATCCCCCCCCCCCCCCCCCCCCGGCGCCGCGGGGAAGAGAGAGAGAGAGAGAGAAGGGGAGGGGACAAACAAACATACATAGTGGCAGTATTAATTTACTTTTTTTTTTTTTCTCCGCCCTTGAGGTATATACTTCAATAATATAAGGATATGATATACATACATATATATGTATGTATGTATGTATATGCATATATATGAGAAGCATGTTCAACGTCAGCTAGCATTGCTCTAGCTAGCTAGGATATTATATATTTAGAAAGGGTCACTAGCTAGCTAATTAATTTTACCAAATTATCATATTGGTATAAACCTAAATTATTGAATTCCCTTACATTTGGTCTACAAACTGCAGTATAAAGTTTCTACAATATTTAGAGATATAGATACAACATGATCACGTTAATTATACAATGTTTAATGGTAGCTGCATATAATATGATCAACTGAAACGTACAGTCTTTCTGGAGGGTGGAAGGTCGAGTCATGTGCTAGGCCGGCCGGGGACGTTCATCAAAATTTATTTCGATGAAGTGTTTATATTTAATCATATATATAGAATATATTTGTCCCGATCATCTGTCCAACAATAATTATTTGTTGGTAAAGTGGTTAATCAACTGAGAAATTCAAACATATAAACATTCTATCATCATCAGCTGCGTCACGATCATTGTTATAAGGACCTCTAACCCACCAACATAGTTAATTATATATGTGTATATATATATATATATACCCCTTAACTTCTCTTATCTAATTAATTACGACTTGATTGGTTTTTCATTCTTTTTAATCTCTATATGTGGTGTGTGTGTTATAAGGTACGTACGTAAGAGCTAGCCCGTGAATTTGAGAGAGGAATAATCATAGTATCCAAAACTTAAATAAAACTTTAAAAATCCCATATTCAAACCACATCTCCTTCCCAACAAGCCATGTCCCTGATTTTCTTTATTTCAATGATATTTTATATATATATATATATATATATATATACACTTCACCTTTTTAGAGGTCTAGATGCAACCATGCTACATATATATATATATATATATATATATATATATATATATATAATATGTGTTTTGAGAAAATCTTCGATCGATCGATTGTTGAATCGCATGTGAACAGGCGTAGCTAGCTAGCAACCAATACCGATATCTAAGGCAAACAAGCTGACAAATTTTATATAGTACGTATGTAGCTGGTTGATTTTGACCCAAAAAAGGGTAAGAATTGTATTAAAAACAAATTGAAATTTGGTGCCTTGAATTAGATTATTAGCATTTGACTCACAAATTATAATTTAGGTTTCAGGGTGTGCTAATTTGCATTCGACGTACGTGTTGTATACGCACCTCCATTAATAAGTACTACTAGCTGTTGCTTTAAAAAAATCTACCTTTAGTAATTTATAAGGATATATATAGCTTAGGTTAGGTTCAATTCAGGAATATATACACGATTGATTTGTTAATTTTTTAATCCGTGTCGGAGGCCGGAAGCTGATCTTTCAAAATTACACGGCTTGCATTGCGCCCGAGGAAGACTACGTTGTTGACTTTCAATCTGCATGCCTTAAATTTTTTATGTCTTCCTTCTCCTTCTTCTTCTTTTTCCATTTTCATTTTATATATTAATTTTATAAAAAAAACCGTGTGCATTATTTATTTATTTTAACTTTTATTTTATTTTATTTAGACTTTTATAAGGATCAAAGTTCAAAAATTAAAGTAGTCGCGATAAATATAAGAGCACTTCTAATAGATCCTTTATAATACATCTTTCTTTAAAATATAAGGAAATGTTCTCAAAAGTGCCTTCCATTAGATCTTCTATTTTAAATATACTGTTACATTCTGTTACAGTAAACTTCTAAATGTAGAGAACATTGTTCATCATTGAAAATATTTTTAATTAATTTTTCTTCCCTCCTCTTGCTAAGTTTCTCATTTCTTGAACTCTCTTTATTCATATTATATAATTATTGAGAATGAATATTCTCATAATATACTTTGAGAATATTTTCATTATATAATCTCTTCTTTTTATTTTTTGAATTAATTTATATTTTGATTTAGCTTATAAATTTGGATTAATTTAAAATAGGGCATAATTATATGACATTGTATATGAGAAGATATTGCAAATATCAAAAGATATGAGGATATCATTAGTAGTTAAAGAAAATATTTGAAATAAATAAAAAAGATTAAAAAGTATAATATTTAAATGATATGAAGAAAAAATTGATAAGCTGATATATGGTATATTGTAAAAGTCGGTATGTATAATTGAAAATTTGAGTTTTGGTGATGCATTTTAAATGATAGGATGACGAATTCATTGGGAGTACTATAAGATTTTTCTGTAGCTCTTTTGACTACCGCATACTCTATATTTATTATAAATGAAGATCAAAATGATCAACACACATGATGTCAAGCCCGATTCGTATATAAGAAGTGTTTCATCTTATTTCATCATTATAATTTTTCTAAATTTGCACATAAAATATAATAAATAATTCAATTTTTTTAAATTTTAAAACAATAATAATATTAAAAATAAAATTCTAAGAATATTTTATTCAACTTTTAATTTTCATCTCAACTCATCTCATTTCAACTTGTTATCCAAACGACACCAGTATTGATATTGTAAATGTAAATGCGGAATCTATGCATTCACAATATTATAAGAGAGATCGAATTAAGATGCTACAAGACTAATTATGTGAATATATACATGATATAATATATATGTTAATATATGGTTATGAGTCGAGGGTTGAATAATGCAGTACGTACTGAAATTGTAGGACATGAATAAAAGGTACTACCTTAGCTTTGTGGATATATAATTAATAAGCAAATGCATGACATCTTCCAAAAAAATACATGTTTAATTTGTGTTCCCAACTTTGAGCTAATTTACCAGCTTGCTCATCAAATTACTTTTATTTCAAATGCAATAAATGTACATTAATTTTAATATATATATATATTTGTATATTAATCAATAACAAAACGTACGTGAGTACGTGTTTGAAATACTTTAATTTATTTAAGTGGGTGAAGTACTTAATTAATTACGTAGTACTCCCTATAAATGTTCTATTCTATGTGCATGCATATTGTCTTGAGAGTAGTAGGAGATGATTAACGACAAAATCATGAATTTTATGCTTTAAGCTTTATTGCAAGAGAAAGTTCAAAACCAATGACGTCACTGGCATGGTTGTTCCTTAATTTTCTTCCCTTGGCAGCTAGCTAGGAACTCATGTTGTCCCATATTTGGAAAAAAAAGTATATTATATATTGAATTACGTACTTTGAATAATCGTTCAGATCATTTAATTATAATAAAATTTAAAACCAATTAATTAATATCGGTACTGGTTGTTCCTTAATTTTCTTTCCCTTGGAATATGGAAATTAAAGCTAATGCCGAATTAATTACTTTGAATGATCGATCAAGTAATTGATTTATAATAAAATTAAAAAAATATCAACTGAAGATGATAAAATATAGATGAAGAGTAGTATGAATATTAATAATCCAACTATATATTAGACCAAAAAGAAAAGAAAATGCATATTTATATATATATATATATATATGTATATACACACACACTGACACACAGATTAGTACGTACTGGTGGCCTGCGGGTGTGGGTGCACAAGAGCATTTACGAGGTTACTCGTTGATTGAAGCTAGTAATTGGCAGTTGCATGGGCTAGCTGCCTCCCAACTTCCAACAAGGCTATGAGAATTATTTTCATAGCTTTAATTGCAAACCCAGAAACAAATTTCTTCCCAAGTTGCAGCACTCGCATGCAGTACAATTTCGCCATCATCCATTCACATGTTAGCTAGCCCAAATTGTAATGTTTTGTTTCTTTATTTGGGCCTGAGGCCCATAAGCCCGAATTCTTGTTTTTTGTATTAGTGGTTGGAAACCGATAGCTAGTCACAATATATATGCGTCAATTTCATTACTGGGGCACCCACTATTCAGATCCTTGATTTTGTCCCTGTAAAATTAGCACCGGTAAAATTGTATTTTTTTTTCAAAATTTTTTAAACATTTAAAAAAAATACACAAATTTACTAATAGTCACTTCTTTAACCATTAAAAAAATAATAATAATGACTTATCCAAGTCGATTTGATAAAGATCTCTTGAAATTCTTGTACGTATAAACTCTAAGGACCTAAGCGGGAGAGAGTTATATGTAGATTATGAGTTCTACAACATTGATTGAGAATTTATTATAATCCTGAAGATTGGTGACATTTTAATTTGTTAAAATCAAGTACCTAATTATAAAAGTGTAGTGACATTTTATTTTCCATGCAAAGGTTATTGCAAGGTAATTGTTGTCTTTGTAAAAATGTTTCCTAAATCTCTTAGGGTTGGAGTGAAATGAAATATTAAAGGAAAAATCTCATTTCCAATCTCAAACTATCTAAGGTAATTTTACGCCATGCATCACAAATTATCAAAAAACGACACATTGGATGATCATGATCTAACTACCAAATACTTATACTTTATAGTACTCTCGTTCAACTCTAACCATTGGATGGATAAAAATATTATAATATCATGTGATGTGGCATGCACAATCTTGATCAGTAGATCTAATCCTTTGTACACCCACAAAAGCTTAATGTGGCAATGGAGTCGTGAGCTCACGTCTCGATCCCATGTGGAAGAGAAAACTCATCAATTTGGTTTAAAGTATATATGTTTATTCCATGCAGATCATGACCATATTGTAAATAAATAGCTGTGATCATACACCCGGCCACGTTTAGAAATTATCTACCACGTACAAGAGATCATCATCTAGTTGTGAACTGTGCCTCGCCTACTTCACTGAATGCATGGAGTTTTGATGATCTATCTTGGTAACTTTGCTTAACATACACACTTGTTCTGAGAGTAGTACTAGCTGTTCTGTGTCTTTGTACCAAAGGAAACAAGTTGGTGAGTGCAGGTGCAGTACTACATACTCTAATATATTGTGGTAGCATGAGATGAGGAAAGTGAGACTTCTTGAATACCAACTCATCTTGGACTACTTTCTCCCTCAAGTACTTTAGTGATCTCTGTTTTCTCTGCTGTGCTTTTATGAGAAAAGAAACTAGTTAACGTCCAAAATTAGGTAAGAAATTGATGGCTCTAGAATCAGTTGCACTATCTTTGGAATTGATGCAGTAGTAGATAGATAATCTTGGAAAGGTATGGTGTCAATTTGAAACCAAAAGCAACGCATTTTCCATATATATTCTATTAACAAATATCTTAGATTTTGCATTCCAAATTATCAAATACTAAACGCATTGCATCGTTCAACTTTCACCTTGATGCTGGATTTAGATATTGAGTTGAGTTCAATTATTTATAAATAGTAATAAGTTAAATAGTAAAAAGAGTTATGTAAGATTTATCTAAACTGAATTTAAAATATGTTTGAATATTAAAGTGAGTTTAATATTTTTTATGAAAAATTGAAAAAGTTTGTGAGTTCCCACTTATAAAAATGTGTTAAGTTGAAAAAAGTTATAGAATCCACGTATAAGGAGGTTTCATGTTGAGATGAATTTAATAATTTAAAAATTAAATATTTAAATATTAAATTTAACTTAAAATTAAACTGTGCTTAGCTTGAGTCTGATAACTAAACACAATCTTAAAGTCAATAAAAATAAGTAGAAATAGGTGGTGTGACACGATCTTAACCGTACTCCATCTTAATAATGACGCATCACAAATCTTGACAGTTGAATAGTTATGTACTGCTTAAAAATATTAGCATATTGTGTTTGAGGGATACAAAACCTTGAAAATTCTGGATAATGTTTTTTCAATTAGAGATACAAAATAGAAGGTGACATCCATTTTAAGGTAAACTATTTATGCATAATAAAATTGCGATACTACCATCATATTATAAGGGTAAAGGTAAGTAGTGTATGAGATCCTATATTATTTAAAAATAAGAAATTTTTACTTTTTATAAAGTTCTAATAGGCCTCAATTGTATAATTAATTAATCTTTTAAAATATAAATTATGTGGTTTGGACCGTTTATTGTGATGTTATAAAAATAAAAAAATGTTAAAATTATTAAAATTTTTGTTAATATATGTCTGCCTACGAATTGATCTGACACTCTATGTATCAAACATTGAAGTGAGATTATACTAAATTATATTTAAAAAAATTAAGAAAAAATAAAAAAATTATACTAAAAATGAGATTATGATTATCGTGCTGTGCTACACAACAATCCCTCTTTGAAAAATTGGTGGTCGCACAGTGACATCCATGAATGAGAAAGGTGGTAGCAACACGAGGGAGCACCTCCATTTGGCGGACAAGTGGCTGTGTGGCCACCCTCTTGTTGCATAGCCATCACTCTAATTTTAGTCATTTATTTAATTGTATGTCAATGTCGTTGTCTTCTGGGTTGACATTGACATACAATCATATATCTGGATGGTAATGTAAACTCTCAAGATTTTTCAGGTGTAATATTAGATACAAGTTTTAAATAGATAAATTTTATATAAATTTTTTATAAAATAATGGATTCTATTAATAAATAATAATTTTTTTGTACTTTTTTAAAGTGAGGTCTACTTTTTTATAAAAATTTGTATAAAGTTTATCTATTTAGAATTTGTACAAATTATTTCTCTTATTGAGGTGAGTTTGTAAGATAGATAATATTAACTCATTGAGAGTGAATATCAGTTTTTGAGAAAATATTTTTTAATGAATTTGTGATTTTTTAAAAATATTTTAAAATTTAAAAAAATTATACATTCAGTACACACTCAATAAATTTTTGGGTATCATTTTCCTTGTAAGATACAAATTTAGACGGCCTTGATCAGCTTGACTTCCTACATCAATGGGACTCACGTTTAGCCGGCCCAACACCCAACGTCCCAACAGTTACAGAATCAATAAATTATTAATATAAACAAATAAATCGAAACAATTAACATTAAAGTAATTCCAAGAAATAATTAAAGGATTTAATAAATACCTAAAAAATCTAAGAAATAATTAAGAATTTAATAAAGAAATCCCAGTCAATGCGATTTGTCTTGTTCTCTTTGTTGTACACTCACACGTGACTACCTCTTCATCTCATGGGCCCGCATTCCTGGGTATGACCCACAGCTAAAGCCAGCTCACCACAATTTCGGTAATCATTTTGGGGGCCCAGTACTACGTGTTTCCACATCTTTAATTTCTTAACTACTAAAATATCCTTCCAATATTATCACTAGTCGAATCATGTATATATTATGAATTTATTTTATGTATTTATAAGTCTTTTATTTTAGACTCTTAAAATTTTTAAAAATTTCAAAAAAATCCATTTCTAATGAAATTTATTTATCCAGAATATTTGGCCTATCATTAATCCTTAAGTCTTGGTTTAAATTCAAAATAGTTGTTAGCGTATACGAAAGAATAATTCTTCTCATTAGTTACTATTCACTATCTCACATCTTATAAAAAAAAGATAAAAAAAAACTGTTAATTGTGGAGTATGAAAGTAAATAATGACTAATGCATAACAAAATCTTTTACGAAAACTAATTAGGTATGAAGCTATCAGCAAATAGTAAGTTAATTGTTAATACTAGTTATTGGTTATTCTTTCCTTGTAACCAAAAGGGGGGAAAGGGAGTACGTAGGGTTTGATATTATATATTTAAACGTGACTCGTCTAAAATATTTAATGAGCGAAGAAAAAAACTGCACTATTTCAATGAAATGCATGCAAAATGGATGATAAAGTAGAAGCTTATAAAATATCTAAATTCTCAAGGCATGGCCGGATCAAATGGATTGAGCATTTTATGCACTTTGTTAATAGAAGCAATGGATGGGATAAAGTTGGGCTACAAAGCACACAAGAAGGTGCTGACTTTTGGTGCTAACTAGTTTAATATATTGATTAATGAATAGAAGAATTGAATTAGTTTAAAAAGAATAAATTTAAAAAAATATTAAAAATTTAAAAATTTTAAAACATGTGATGTGTGGAGGTTGGGGAAGTTGTGTAGCATTATTGCAATAACTTTTCATCTCCTAATAGTGATGTTTTTTTCTTTTAACAAGATTAGTCTCTTTTAATGTTGTTTTTAAACAAAATTGAGATATAACAATTGTGAATTTGACACTTATTAGGGTACCCCTAATGCTTAAAGAACCAATTTGAGATGGATGGTAAATGTCGCTTGGATAGTGAGTTGAGATAAAAGTTGAATAAAATAATGTTATAATATTATTAATTTTTTATTAGTATTTTTTAATATTATTATTGTTTTAAAATTTTAAAAAGTTAAAATTTTTTATTATATTTTGTATAAAAATTTAAAAAAATTATAATAATAAAATAAGATGAAATATTTTTTATATCCAAACGGGACAAAACTACATTTGGGTAGTGAAATAATATCAAATGATTTCTAAATAATAATAAAAAAAATAATGATAAGATATTAAATAATAATAAAAAGTAATAAAAAGTAAGTAAAAATAATGATAAAATATTCACTCAACAACCCAAATACAGCCTTAAATATCTTGGCTAATCTCACGTTGAGACTCGAGCCGGTTTGAAAAACATACCTTTCACAATGACATAACAGAACTTGATTTTAAAAAAATTAAAAAATTAATTTTTATAAGCTAAATTCTATATTGTTAGTTATATAAAGAGTGTATTTGATACACGAGCTTACGAAATACTATTTAATACCAACAACTCCATATAAAAAGGATAGTTTTGTGATTTTGAATGCCCGACTGTCTGTCTCTCTCTAAAATTATGATTATCTGTCCGCACTGGAATTCCCTCCTGGTCCTCCGTAACGTTCCAAAAATAAAATAAAGAAAAAGAAAATTTAAAAATGAAAGAAAAATTTGTAACGATCCCAAAAGTTAAAAAAAATTTCTAACAAATTCAACTCCTATCATCTACACCATTTCTTCTACACCCCAATAAAAGCCGGCCACCTCAGGCTCAGACCCACCCATTTTCAGCTAATTATCTCCAATATTTCAAACCTTAATTACATCTTCCTTGAGTTTCGGGTTCCCTTGATGCTTATAACCCTCTCTCTTTTTATAATCTGCTGCAAATAATCCCATTTCTTTTATTAGTATTTTCCTTTTCGTGTGTTCCTCGGACAAAACCCATAACTTTTCTGTGTTGTTTTGTAGGATTAGTTACTGGGTATTGTTTTCGTTCTTGTTTCTTCCCGTTTTCTCGCCATTTTATTCACTTTCCCTTCTCTGGGTCTCTATTGTTGTTTTTGCATATTCTAAAGCCGATTTGCAAAACAGATTAAAATGGATCTTTTGCAGCGGTACAAAAGAGACATTCATGGATGATCTATGACCAATGTAAAGGCTTTGGTGACAATTTCTTGAGCCCGACTCTTCTCACACCAAAATCTGAAACACCCATTTGAAGACAACCCAAAATTTCCCTTTTCAACCTCTAAGGCTCCCAAATTAGATCATTCCATGGTTTCAATCTCGTGGGGTTTCGTCATTTGACAACGTCCTATCGAACCTCTCTCTGTCTCTCTGTGTGTTTCTTTCTGGATCTATCCCCATTAACCCCAAGAAATGTATGGAACTCAAAGTAAGAGAGACCTTGCCTTAGAACTTCGATCTCAAATACCAATCTTGAGGCCCAGTATCCATGCCAGGAGGGCGAACCTCACTGTAAAGTTTCAAGATCTTTATGGTTTCACAGTAGAAGGGAATGTGGACGATGTCAATGTGTTGAATGAGGTGAGGGAGAAGGTGAGACGCCAGGGCAGGGTTTGGTGGGCATTGGAGGCCAGCAAAGGAGCCAATTGGTACTTGCAACCTTCTATCTCCGAGAGCCAATCCCTCAAGGCTTCGCTTAAGTTATCAGCTTTGGCAAACGCCGTAACTTTAAAGAGGCTCATTAGGAAGGGAATTCCGCCGGTTCTCAGGCCCAAAGTGTGGTTTTCACTTTCCGGGGCAGCGAAGAAGAAATCCACGGTGCCGGAGAGCTATTACAATGACTTGACCAAGGCGGTCGAGGGGAAGGTCACCCCTGCCACGAGGCAGATTGATCATGTGAGTGCATTAGGCTTTTGTGCATTGCAATTGGTGATTGTGACAAGTGGAAGAATTGGTTGATTGGATTCTCTAATTGATTATTGACGTTGTAGATTCAATGCATATATTGCTATAGGTTCTTTTTTAAAGATAAGTAATTTGCATTGATCTAGTACTATTTGCTTATACACAAGTTTATGAATTTTAGTTTGAGGCTGATTTAGCGATCGTAGAGAATGGTTGGGAAGTCTTTTGCAGCACCGTTTTGAAACGAATGTATTGCAAAATTCTCCATTATCTTCTGCTAATGTTGGTAGTTGCATACATTGTCAATTCATAACAGATTTTGATGATTTGAAAATTCAATTCTGGATTTGCAATAGGTGGCCTCATCTCTAGAAAACACATTAATTTTTCATAGATGAATTGTGTGGGGGACAGTCGATTTCTAAATAGATGCAAAATATTATTCTGGGTTTATTTACTATTATTTTTATTTTATTCATGGAAATGAGAATCTTGGCCGCTTTTAAATTCTTTGGATGAACATAAATGTCTTCTGGTTCATTCATGACGTTTTATAATTCTTTTTCATTTGGAAGTGATTTGTGTTGATAGGGCCATTGTTGTGTTTTGATGAGTGTTTTTTTTCTGGCCTTTCTTTCTTCTGAGTGAACTTCTCAACTCATCGACTTTGGAGAGAGGGAGTACCACTGAAACTAAAAGTATTCAATGCCTTGATGTCATGATTTTGAAACATCTTAATTGATGTTGGTCATTAACCAGCCTTGTGTTTGAGTACCATGAAGAAGTGAGATTGTATACAGTAAATTCCTATACATCCAAGGTTTAGCCTTTGCTTAAGTTTTTTGCTGGTTGCATTATTTTCAAGGTCCATGTAATCAAATTTCTTGTACTGCTAATGTAAAGGCCCACATTCGAAGGGGCATCAATTATATACCATGTTTGTATGGCTGTTTAATATCTTTTACTGTTCTATACTTTTTATATGCGTGCAGGACCTACCGCGAACTTTCCCCGGTCACCCCTGGTTGGACACTCCAGGGGGTCATGCTGCTCTCCGACGTGTTCTTGTAGGATATTCTTTCCGTGATTCTGATGTTGGTTATTGTCAGGTGGGGTTTGCTCTCTCCTGGACCTGGACAGAAATATCTGTCTTGACTTCATCCATGTATAATGATATGATGCCTCAGAAAACGTGTTATTGAAGTGTTTGTGTCAAACAAGATATTTTACAAACTAATTTTATTTTAAAGCATCCCCCATGTTATTTGTTTCACAGCACTAACTGGAATAGTGTTCCAGATTAATGCATATATAGAGTTGGTACGTTTTAATACACTTGTTCCTTCATCACGTTGTGAAGGTTCATGTTAATCTAGATTTTTAGTCTTTGAAAAATCAGAGTGCATAGTCATCATGGATCTCAATTTGATTTTTTCCATATCCCTTCTGGTACGTCCCTTGGAATTGTACCTTTAATTTGAATCATTTCAATTCATTCAAACACAATTGCCTCTTTCTTTATCACCTTTTACACGTCCATTTAGGATGATATATATTATCAAAAAATAAAAAATAAAATAACTGTGTCTATCTTGCTGCATTTTATTCTCAATCATCACATCATCTTACCAACTCTACCTTTTACTGCAAAAGCGTGATTGCTTTGTTCCCATCATGTAAATATGGTGAATTTTACTGAAGACGTAATAATTACGATATACTTCATGCAAACCTCTTTCTTAGCGCTAATTTCTTTGGCTACTGTTTGTTATGAATTGTATTGCATCTTTACCTATAAAAAAAATGAATTCCATTGCATCTTCTTGATGATTGAGATCTGGAGCGTCAAAACTGTTTCTCTTAGGCATCTAGTAGTAATCAACTTTGACACCAATATCCATTTAAGTCCATTTAGATAATTGAATATGTTTGATATCTAACCAGGATAATCAACTTTTTATTTAATGCTTGTTATTCTTGGTGCAGGGCTTAAATTATGTCGCAGCATTACTGTTGCTTGTGATGAAAACGGAAGAAGATGCATTTTGGATGCTGGCTGTCCTCTTGGAAAATGTACTAGTTAATGACTGCTATACAACCAACTTGTCAGGCTGCCATGTCGAACAAAGAGTATTCAAAGATCTACTTTCTAAAAAGTGCCCAAGGTACTTTGCTTTTAATAACTTGATGGATATTTCCTTTATTTCCTTGTTAATACCTTTCAGCATTGGAAAGTATTAAAATTCAGGATCGCCGCTCATTTAGAAGAATTGGATTTTGATGTCTCGCTTGTTGCCACTGAGTGGTTCCTATGCCTTTTTTCTAAGAGCTTGCCATCAGAGGTTAGAAGAATTCTCCCCCCCCCCCCCCCTCTCTCTTCCCTCTCTCTCATATGTGCTTTAGTTAATTAAGATTGTTTCCATAACTAACTGCTAAGAATTCTTCTGTTCGGCTCTTTTTTAGACGACTTTGCGGGTATGGGATGTCCTTTTCTATGAGGGGGCAAAGGTTCTGTTTCATGTGGCTTTGGCAATGTTTAAGGTGTCACTGCTTATCCTTTAGGCTCTTAGCATTTCCTCCGTTGCTTAGTTAAGCTTTCTCTTTTACTCACTGATGACTAGAATGACTTAAACAGCATACATCATTTTGCTAAGGTTGTTGAAGTTGTGATTTGCAAATGCAGATGAAAGAGGAGGAGTTGCTTCTAACTCATCATGTTGGTGATGTAATTAACATATTGCAGAGAACCACTCATCACCTTTTTGATCCTGATGAATTACTAACGGTAAAAATTTCTTTGCCTACTCTTTTGAGTTGCCATGTTTTTCCAAGTTCCCCAACCCCCCCCCCCCCCCCCCCCCCCCCCCCCCCCCCCCCCCCCCCCCCCCCCCCCCCCCCCCATCATTTTCCAGAGATGCAGAGGGGAAAACTTGAAAGTATATCAGTGAAATCCTTTCTTCTTTTGCACAGCAGTTATGGTACTGGTCAACAATTTGGAATGAATAATTACTCCTTTTTCTTTTGTAAGCTTGAACAAATTACCATATTAGAGATTTTAGCAAACCAGAATGGACACTGATGATAAGATTTTGCATCATGTACATAAAACTCAGATAAAGTTCTCTTGTTTTGTGTGCAAACGCTGCTTCGTGTGTTGGCTTAAACCTTTCCAATCATCTTCGCTATGTTGTGTTGTGGTATCAACCACCTACTTCCCGTGTTTTAGGGCTTACTACTTTGAAAACATTATAAATTTACTGAAAGAAATGCTAATAAAAAAGTGCTGATATCTCTTTTAATAATCTGATGTTGCAGGTGGCATTTGATAAGATCGGTTCTATGACAACCAACACTATATTTAAGCAAAGGAAAAAACAAGAACCAGCAGTAATGGCAGAGCTTGATCAAAGATTAAGACGGCTAAATTCCATCAAATTGGATGATAAATAAAAGATTGCTGTTGATAATACGAAGTTACATCCTTTTTGCATTCCCCTCAAGGGAAAGGATCAAGCATGGGGAGTGACTGTTAATATTGTGGGTGAGGAATGTAAATTTCAAACTGTTACATTATATACAGTTAATAACATCACAATGCAGGGCGTAGTTTAATTTTCTCCTGCCCTTAAGTTTTGCCTTGGTGTTTGGTTGTGCTTGTGCTTGTAATTGTTACTTGAATCGAACTTAGTTTCCTCTAAGAAGTTTTTGGATGGTATGTCCTTGACTCCTCAAGAGGTGGTAGTTCGGTTGCCCCATGACCAACTTGTGTAAATTTTCTAGTGATTTTGTGTCGTATCTATTATCCTTGACCAATTCTAGGGGCCAACTTATAATGAAATGAGTGAAGATAAGTCATTTCATTAAGATATTGCTAAACCCATCTACTTGAGCTTCTTCGCATAATCTTAACGGTTGGATAAAATAGATAAGAACTGGTGACATGATACAATAATTAGATCTCCCCCTCCCCCCCCCCCCCAAAAAAAAAAAAAAAATCATATATAAAGAAAAAGATAAAGTTCAAATACAATATAATTGGGGGGATCATAACCCGTGTGTCCAATAAAAGAAATCTTGAGTAACAAGATCTTGGGAATGGCTATCACACCGGTGTGTGTTAGCAACCCTTTGAGCAAGCAAGCTCATGCCATAAGATGTGTTTTATAATTGTGTAAATGGGGTTTATTAGATCTAATTTATAATAAAAGTATCTTTATAATTTAAAGTATCACATTAAGTTGCGTTACTTTGTGAATTTAGTTGTGTAATCTCTTTGTGGCTATAAAGTATTTTTCTACTCTTATATTCCTGTCAGTGAGAGAGAATCTGTACATATGATGTGTTTTATAATTGTGTAAATGGGGCCTATTTATCATTGATTATAGCAGGGAATGTAAGAGGGCCACACGCCTGACGAACATAATTGAGTTAGAAAGAGGAGACTCGGTAGAGAAGAGACTTCTCCCCTTCCTCAGAGTGATGATCAACTGATATGGGGTGAAACTCAAATCAAATGAGATGTAAAAGGGTGAGAGGAAGCAAAAGTTGATTGGCTGTAGTGTTTGTTTTGCCATCGTATTGATATCATATTAGGATTAATTAAAAAGCCCACTTGAATTGATGAGGCTTTGCTTCTGGGTAGGGGTAGGCATGGCAAAGGTGACAGGAAAATGATCTATGCAAATGCCAAATGGTAATAAGTTATCTGTAGGTAAGGTAACTTTCTTAAATCCATAGCCACAACAATTGAGCTATATCTTTTCGATAAATGATAAATGTATTGTATAACTATCGTGTAATCACTTTAAAAAAAATGAATAAATACGAAACTCATATAAAATAAAAATTAATTTTTTAAAGTAACTGCATGATTCTTCCATACTCTACGACAAGAAGGAAGAGACACTCCAAAAAGCAACTTATTCTGATGCCAAATCCCTTTAGGACAGGCAGAGGGAGGCCTTGAACATTTTTCGCATCACCTCCCGGCTCACAGCCACTTTATTCCTTCCTTTTTACCCTACTCAAGTTGTTTGAGGCAGGGTTGCAATGATTATGACAGTAGTCCCTTGTCACAACTCGATTGTTCAGGGCAACAGTAATGGAAAAAGAAAATTCTTGTCACAAACAAGTTTGATTAAACTTTTTACCACAGAAAAGGGTAGAATGAGACATGCTTAACTATATAAATCGAGTATCACTTTTACTAGTCTTGTTGAAGTAATAATGTGTTAAACAGACGTTAGAAAAAGGCCCCATCAAGACAAACCACTTCAGCACCAAAAAGCAGCATTAGGTAAATAGAAAATTGAGTACTCTCTAGGTGATTATGTTCCATCTTACTGTCATGCCCCTTGCAGCTTTTTGGTGTAATATAAACATCTTTTCTCTCTACTTTGATTGCTGATAACTTTTGATGTCAGCATTGTTTTGGGATTGATTAAATCTCAAAAAACTTGGACTAAATAACAAAAAATAGCTATTTTAACAAAATATAACCGAATGATAAGCAATTTAAAGATTCTACAAATCAATATTTCTAAGCATTTTAGAATAAACAAAATCAATAAATTAACTTCAAGATTTTGCTGATGAACCGAGAACTCTTGAAGAAATCTTTAAAATAAAAGCCACTATAATCTCCATGAATGACCGCTTCAATTCTGTGACATGGCAGCTTAGAAATCAAACCTCTTCAACAGTTTTGCCATTAGAACTTACAAACAACAATCCTAGAACACAATGTATAAAGAAAGAACAACAATCCCAGAACACAATGAATAGAGAAAGAAAGAAATGTTTGACCAGGAAGCGCACATTCTCACATGGTAAGGTTTTCTCTTGAGAGAAGTATTCTCCATACTGAAAATTGTGTATAAGAAGCCTCAAATAGTATGGTTCAAATCATGATTAAAAAATAGTTTAAGACATTTTTTTTTTTTTAATGTTCGCTTGATCGTAACGCACAAGTCACAATTTTTGCTGATGGGGAGAGTCTAGTGCGCATCCGGCGAAGTTGCTTGAATTTTGGCTGGACATTAGTGTCTCATACCTGTGGCACGAGCCTAGCGAACTTGCAATCTTTTGGGGTTTTTGTTACAATTTCAACCTATACACTGCGCATCCTGTTTACAACTCTCGACTAAATCTTGTCACTGAGTATGTGCCAATTCAATAAGCTTTACATTAATAGAAGGAATACCGGACATTGTACTGAGATTATGCAGTACAAAACTCGAGCATCATGCCAGACTCACATTATGACACTATTGAAGTTTGAGAGAATTGTGTACAACCATTGTAGTGTATATGAACAAACAAAAGGCAACTGAACGACGGAACTCACATTCTCATACAGAAATTCAATAACATATATGTTCAAAAAAATGGTTTCAATCAATGCAAATGAACAGAATCCGAAAATGACCTCTTAAATATAAATTAAAAGGCTCAACAAATCCTCCCTTACAAGAACAAGACCAGCACACCTGAAAGTGCCAAAACCAAGTGGCTCCAAATTCCCCAGCTGATCACCCTGTAAGAAGAAGATGTCCCTGGTGAAGATGTTGGAGAAGACTTGCCATCAGCAGTCACTTCAGACGGAGTATCTGCAGCCGGGGAAATGTGTGGAGATGGTGCTGGAGCCGGGGTTGGAGGTATATCCGTGCCAAATATTGCCTCAGGAAGAAGGACCTTATCGACTTGATAGATTGCAACAGGATCGGTGGAGTGCACACTGCTGCTCACCTTGGTGTTTGTCCATCCTGAACTAATGTGCACTGTCCCAGATACATCAGTGAAGTTCAAAGTGTATTGCCCACCGGCAAAGGTAGATACAGGGCTTGATTCGCTAAGGTTCTTGAAGTCAGCAAGGCTGTAGTAATGTGCCAGGCCATGGAAGAGAATGATTGACTTGAGCTGGTCTTGAGTGAGATTGGATAGAGAAGATTTCTTAAGAGATGAGAAGGCACTATCTTTTGGTACAAAGATGGTAATTCCTTCCTCAGTGTTGTTTGCTTGGTTCTGGAAGGTGTCTATGACTTTGGTGGACTCAAGGTAGCCGAGGAAGGTGTGGAATGGACCAGCCACAGTGAGTAACTCTGTGAGGTTTACATGTTCTGGTGTTGGTGCTGGTGCTGGAGTTGGGCTTATTGAGGGAGATTTAGCAGTTTGAGCATATGTCGATGAAGAACACAGAAGAAGCACTATGGCGATAAAAATCGTGGGAAACTCCATGTTTTTCATAAATCTTATGTTGCTCCCTAATGTGACCAAGTTCTCCTAATTCCTGCAAGAAGTAAAGCCAATCAGTAACAATTTGAGTAGAAAAATTTCGAAATCTAGCCCAAGATCAGAACCCCGTTTCCAGAACAGATCACGAGGCCATTTTAAAAATCAGCAAAACAAACCTCACATGTAAGGAAATTCCAGATCTTGAACAACTTATCAAGAAACGTAGCGCCAGAAAAGGGATTTAACAAGTAGACATAATGAACGGGATAGAACTGATGCATTAACAGATGGCACTGAAATGTGCAGAATATGGACGCATGACCTGCATGCAAACTTGATTTGTAATCCGTGTTCTTGTATGGATACACTTCCACAAGTGTACGCCATTAGATTTTTATCTCTAAAATGTGGTTCTTTACCATTTCCTTCACACATGGTAGAAGTCTCTCAAACAAAAATCAAATGCACAAATTTTCAGTGAGAACAAGAAAGTCCAGAGTCACACAATGTACATCACAAACAGCAAGGAAACAGATCTGGATCAGCTCAAAATAGCAACAGCCATAAACATAAAACAATACCCATTAAAGAGAAAAAGCAAACCGAAAAGATCAATGCATTGCCAAATTAAAAAATTTGAACTTGAGAAAAAGGGCGACAAGGTAGCAGAGACTACAGGACACTGACCTCTCCAGATGAACTCAGAGAGAGAGAGTGAGGGGTGGCGGAGTGGTGTTGGGGAATGATAATGCAATGGAGAATGCAATGCGTTTGAGTCTATTTAAAGAAGGATGTATTAGTAAAACAAAAAATAATAATGGAGTGATATCAAGCTGGCGACGAAGCCGAAGAGATATAAAGGTGGAATAGAACATGGGGCCTGGTGCTGGGGGTGCTTTATAACCAGGGAAGGTTACTACTACTTCCTTTGACATATTATAATAATAGAATACGATAAAAACTTTTTCAACCAAAAAAAAAAAAAAAGAGCCTAATTTATATGTAGGGTGGGCTTTCAAAATCATCTCAACTAATTCGTTTCTTTCTCCTTCAAAGATGAGACACCAACCCTGCGTAGAAATTCCTCATCCCTTGATCATGCACGTGTTTTGAGAATTTTAAATGATAAACAGATATATAAATTAAGCTCTAAATTTTTGTTATTATCATTCGAATGTGATCTCATATTATTTAAAAAAATTTTACTATAAATCAACAACTGTTCACATCACATACTCTATACATAATGTGAAAATTTATTTATTTATTTATTTTTTCATATAGAGTGGTAAATAATGACTGATGAGAATAATTTTTCTATTTAAAAGATAGAAATTTTTACTTTATATAATGATATTAATGAATCTCTAATTATACTATTGACTAATTTTTTGGAGTAATTTCACTTGGATCTTTGTTGAAACTTGAAACTCCAATTGTAGAAATGAAATGTACACATGATTAGACGCTTGAACAAGATTTTTACAATATTCTCATGTTTACGTGGTTGCCAACTCCATGCATATACATTTCCAACATGGTAAAATGGTATTATTACTGGACTAGGCTATATTAAACCCCACGGATTAGTGTCATTTTCATGTCTGGTAAGAGTATTTTGACTCAAGTAAACCTCAATATCAGTCATGAAGTTAAATTGGGCTGTCTTTATAGTTGAAACAAAAATGAAGATTCAAAAATTTAAAACTAGTCTTAAAATGGGCCTTAAAACTTACCTCACAAATAGAAATATAGGGTGTTCTTGGTATACCGATATTTACCAATCTCCTTTCCACCAAACACAAGTGCCAAGTGGAAAGGTTAATACATGTTCTTTTAAAATTAGGTATCGTTTAGATTCGAAGATGAGTTGAAATGAGTTGAGATAGGTTGTAAATAGTAGTGAGATGAGTTGTGAATAATAGTGAGATTTGTAAGTTAAAGTTGATGAATAATAATAAATAGTATTGAGATGAGTTGAAATGAATTGAGATAAATTGCGAATACAAACTAGGCCAAAAAAGGGAAATTAAGCTTTTAAATAAAGAAAAATATATTTTATTAATTATTATTCATCATTTTACGCTTATAAAAAATACATTCATATCTTATAAAAATATTATAAATATAAAATATAAAAATAAATAATAACGGATGTAAAAAATTACAACAAACCGAAGTGAAAGGCTAGAAATTGAACTTGAAAAAATAATAATAGATAAGGTAAATTAATTGGGAGGGGGCCCACCACGATATTTGGGCCAAACCAAAATAAGCTGTCGGGTTGTGGGTCCCACCGGCATTGAGGCCCGATGCCCAGCTGTTCTCTCAATGATATGGCAAACATGCGCACCCTGACCACGCCAACACCACAAATCATGACATAACCTACGGCTTCGCAGTTTCGCTCCCCCAATGAACCCCCCACGCTCACGTTAGCAAACACCGCTCATTTTTACCAACCCAACCCAACGACTTCGTTTTTGCGTTCCTACCTACACACCAGTCAGCCAGATACCACTGCTCATTAATTATTAAGGATTATTATCTGGAAATTATATTATTATTATACTTACTATGAAGTAGAAATGAAAAGAGCGGTGTTATTATGCTGTCTGAGTAGTACAAAATAACACCGTTCATGTTACCGTTAGTTCTAAAATTAGTTTATTTATTTATATTTATTTAATATTTTTAAATATTTTTAAAAAATAAAAAAAAATATATCAATACATTTAAAATTATTTTTTTATCATTCGATAAAAAAAAAAAAAATTATCAAACAATCAAATCGAGCTGTAAAATTTGAACGGTATAGTAGACTTTTCGAAATGAAAATGAACGTCGAGAACTCCAAATAAATAAAAAAGCAAAAAAAAAAAAATAACAACATTAATTAAAGGGTTTAACGGAAGAGAAGATCAGGAAATTAATGTGGTGTGGGGGATCAGGGAAGGGAAGACATGTGAAGTGCAATGCAATTTGCATTGGAATATGCAGTCAAATCAGGCTGAGTATTTAATTCTTCATTAATTTCACCAACTTCAAAATATAAGACAGAGTAAGGCAGAAGAACAACGGCAATAAATAGTTTCAGGGTGGGTCTTCCGCTGGGCTGGTGCTCTTGCTATTCTATTTTATTTTATTTTTTTAATATTTTTATAAAAAAATTTTACAATATTATTAAATAATATTTTTTTAATAACTAAATTAAAAAAAAAAAATTAGAATGAGCTCCCTGACATTTTCCATAATTTCACAAAGAAAAGAGACGAGTCCTCTTTGTGAGTGATATTGGAATTTGTGGTGAATGAAATCAAATCCTCTGGAGAGGTGGCATTTGAATTTTGAAGGAGAGATGATGATGAATGAGCATTCTCACGAGGCTCATGGGTTTATCACATAAAAATATAGACTAGATTTTATAACATAATTAATAATTTAATATTATTTTTAAATGAATATTAATAAATAAAAAATTTGTATAACTTGCTTCTTATATTAATTTTTCTTCTGCTTGAGATGATGTTTTTATTAAGTTGATGGGATTTTTTTTCCCTGAATTCTCAATGTGATTTAATTTTACATGTGAGCTTCAATGAATCGTGCATTTTTGCGTTGGGGAGGTAACTAAATTAATTAATAAATCAAATTCAACTCTCAGAGAGCCGAGCTTTGTCTGGTTGTGTTAAAGGAGTGGTGGCAAGAGTCTTTCACGAGAGACACAGAGAGAGCACTTTCACACACGTGATCCTTGTTTAAATCCAATAAATAATTGTAGTTACTTCTAGATAATCATACTTTCTCTCCCTTTCTTTAAAAGGAGAAGACAAGATTCAAAAACCAATCTACCACAAGTGTAAAAAAATGTCAAATCACTTAGAACAAGAGAACAGCACCTTCACAGGTATAAGCATATGCCATTTACCATAAAAACTCTGTTTTTACAAGCAATACAAAAATCAAAAGGGACAAAGGAAGTAAGAAACAAGCCATCATTATTCATTCATAATTTTTTGTCTTTATTTATTTTTTTATTTTGTAGTCCAAGCACCTAGCTGTTAATGTTATGACCAGACAGTGTAAAAAATGAGAAGCGTGAGTAAACAGAGGTGATAAGATGGGAGGTTGTTTTCAGCTGCGGCTAGCAGGTAGCATAGCCCTGTCAAGCTGATTTTATACCCATTTTCCTTTTGTTTTGACTTTTTGTTTTTTTATTTTGGTGTTGGTGGGTATTGACGCATCAACCTCGTCTGCAACCCCATCAGAGCAGAGCTTGACATGTCAAGAGGCATGGCTTTTCTTGGGTCGTCCTATCACATTCAAGCTAGAAAATTGAGAGAGAATCTTCCCTAATACGTGTAAGTGACACATGTCATGCACTATGGAAGTGACTCTCAGTTATTTGTTCTGCCAATTTCTCTATCACCTGGAGGAGTTTCAATTTCCATAGCTCAGCTGGTGAATGAATTGGGTTTTAGGACAGATTTTTAAAAGAATGTTCTCTTTCTGAACTCAAACAGAACTAAAGTGATTCTTGTTTATTTAGGATTTTCAACAAAGAAATAAATGTCGCTTTTACTTCTGCTTATCGAGCCAACTTCATCACAGTACCACCAATGTATTCACAAAAGTGAACCAGAAGGCAAAAACTCCTTGCTATTGTCAAAACCTTTTGATAATAATGATGACAAGACAACAGCTGCAACAACCGAAAAACAAGAACAACAAATGGTTGGCGTGCTGCAATGTCAGGTAGAAGTTTGAAAAACAGAGCTGGACCCATGTTGTCTTGAGTTACTCGTGTAAATATTCCATACATCCCATCTTGATACCAATTTTGGAGCTTTTCATGTCTTCTTTGGGTAAATGCCAAGCTTATTCTAATCAGTGCATTCTAATATGCGCATACTGATTCCAATGTTCAAAACCTAATTCTTTTTATGTTTTAGCATTGATCAACAATTTCATTCCAGTATACCTTGTGCGAAGAGCTTCACCCAGTAGCAGCAGCAGCATCTGAAGATAATAGCAACCACGAAAGCACGAAACAAGAACTCAAGAAAATGAACAAAAGAATATTGGTTTGGCTGTGGAAATGAAAGCTTTGTTTCAGCTCCTTGTATTGTTTTTCCAAACAAAATCAAACCCAATCCCAGGCTCTGGTTTTTAGAATTTAAAGAGCCACTATCTGCCGCTTTACAACCTTTTCTTCCCTTTAATTTTTCCTTATTATTTTGTTTTGCTGAGACCAATGCTTTACCAACAGTAACAGAAAGTTCAACCCAGCAAGCTTATGAACAAATGGCCGGATACAACCCCGATTTAAACTTGCAAATAATGGTAGTACTGCAAGAGTATGAAAAAGACAGTTTAAATTCTCCTTCTTATACAAGCAGTCACCTAAGAATCCCTCAATCTCTCTCATACAATTGCCACAGGTAGGAACTTTTTATAATTAAGACTTAAAAGATAATTATGCAATTGATATTTAGATAAAATCTAGTACTAGTTAAAAATTAATAAAATCAACTGAATACTGGGATATGCTAGTGTTTGTTCATAAGTTTCTCTGGTTAAGTAGCACCCCATTCCTTTCGGATGTCAAATTTATAGTTGATCTCCAAGTAGCACTTGTCATCATCATCAAGAAACTGCAGAGGAGAAAGATATATGAGACTAGATAGTAGAAAAATTATTACTGCGATCAGCCATACATATTAAGGAAAAGGTGTTACAAAAATTGTTGCACCCTAAGTCTGAGTTGTCTATGTAGTACCGAGGCTTGGATTGAAACTTCTTGTGAGTTTGAAGTACAACTCTCACATCCATTAACCAAAACATAGATGTAGGATATGAGGTCTACACCGAGAATTGACCGAATAGCAGTAAATTCTGCGTAGATTTAGCAGGTCATGCATAAGAGATGATATGGTGAATTAGAAACAATGGATCCAGCTCCTCATTACAAGGTAGGAAGAACAATCGGATGTCCTCCAAGATCATGCTTTTATAGTAATTAGAATAAACCACAACCCTTGTATAGATTCAAGTTGAAAACAGAAATCCTAATGTTCAAATTGAAATTAGGAGCGAGGTAATTACTTTGGACTGAGTATCTCGCTACAGTAAACATAAACACTGGTCCATTGTGGGGGCTCAAAGATGCGCATTTGATAAAACTTAAAAGCTCAAACCACCTCAGTTCATTTTCTATATTTGCCGAAGATGGAAAGGCATCTCAAAGAGAGGGTACATCTCTTTTTGGATACAAAGTCTGCCAGCTCTTTGAACTCAGTCCATTATTAATTCTTTCTTTTAGTTTCGTTTTGAACCTACCTTTAAATAACAGAAGCAGCATATCAATGCATACATTCATTCAGGACCATTGCTAAAGGATGTCATGTGACTAGCCCACCCGCTAGTCATCTGAATGGATTTTTTTCATAAAATATCCATAAAATTGAATTTAATACACAGATGAGGAATAGATTGCATATTCTATTTGTTCAAGAGAGCAGAAGTGATTAAACTTAACCTTTGATTTAGCAGAATATGATCCTCTGGCAAAAATGCCAGAAGGGGTGGTCTCTTCTGGCATCACATGTGAATAAGGCTCAAGCTGAGGACTGAATGTCCCAATCATCTCTTTGGCGCTGTCCACTGAGAAAAGACTCATTGTGAAGGAAAGGTTTAAGATTTTCAAATTTGAATTTCTTGCATTCTAAGAATACTGATAACTTACCCTTGAGACCAGATTTCCAAACAGTGTTGGTGTACTTAAGACCAGATACTATGTTGTTGCTCACTTGAAAGGAGAATTTCAAGTGGTATTTGCTACCTTCTTTCAATGTAAACCACAAACCAGTTGGATTTCCATCTCCAGGTATAGGAAGAACAATGTCAGATCTGCCAGGTGAGACGATTGACAGACTAAGGATCTTCACATCTGGGTCAAGAGTTTCTGCAATAGGAGAAACAGACAACGATCTTACTGTATTAAGAATCTCTTAAGAAAGACAAGGGACAAGGCTCTCATTTTGGTCGATATAAAATGTATTGATAATGAGTATAAACCATCAGTAGAGGGGAAAAGGATGCAAACACCAAAATTCTGATTTGGAAACAACATAACTACCACCACATTAGTAGAGAGGTGGCTGATTTCCTGCATAAGCAGAGCTAACTGATAGCAATGACGTATGTTGCAATACGAATATATCATTAACAATTGAAAATGTTCTACATCTTGTGCCATAACTGATGAAGACGATTATGTCATAGTTTCTGCTAAAATCCCAGCATATAGATCAACTGCCACATGTTTTGCTGCTCAAACATTTTGCCTTGCTAAATAAACCACGGATAAGATATATTCATCTGTGAGTTTACCCAGAGCAACATAGCCTAGCTTTCGAGGAAGGTGAATCTAAAAATTACTTATGAAGAACCCACATTTGATGTGTTGCTTATAGCATACAAATGCAGCCACTAATCTAATAGCAATCCCGACTCCCCGAAAACACCCTTTCATATTTTTAGATTTTAGAACTCCATTGACAGCTTCAGCAAAAATGCTAAACACATTTATCTGGCTCATCTCCGATTTTACAAAATCTTCAGATAACATCGATTGAAGCCCAATAGAAAATCCAAAGTTGAACACCATAGTCTAATTCACATCAAATGATTTAAGAGAAACAGAAATCATGAACAACAGGCCTGAGGAGAGGAATGCAGGCACCAATGCCGAAAGAGAAAATTACAACCGAGATGTCTAGGTATTTTTCACTCCCGTTTAACATTACAAATCATAATTATATCAAAGTACTTAAATTCTATTTCTTTATAGCGAGCATGAGGAAGAATTGTTATAAAAATATCCGTAGGATACAGGAATTGTTATGAAGAAAGGCAAGGAGGTGTCATCGAATTGGGAGTAAAATGTGAGGGAAGAGTTGAAACTGAAATATTTTACTGCCCAAAACTTTTGAAAAAGAAAAGTTTTTATAATTTCTGTGAAATGTGAAGTTTGATGATTGTAATCATCGACATTGAAAATCAAAGGAAAAGGAATTGAGAATACAAGAATATTCTGAAAACTGAATCCTAAACAATATCATATAATTTAGTAACAGAAAAACTGATACCTCCAACGTTGTTAAGATCAACACTCCCGAGAAGCTGTTCCTTCCACCTTCTCAGGCTCTCATCATCCTGAAAGTTCAAAATTAAACCCAAAAATTGAAGAGAGAGAGATAGAGAGAGAAACAAAAACTTTAATAACAGAATATAATTTCCATCTTTCTTTCTTTTTTGAAAAATGTAATTTCTGGAGAAACAAACCTTATCCTTCTCGAGCTGTTCTTTGAGAGTGTACTGAGGACCCAACTCTAATTTGCTTCCCTCATCATCTTCCTCCTCGGTTGTATATACAGAGGTCTCACTCTTCTGTCTGCTTATCCTCTCTCCCTCATCATGATTAGCCTCTTGATTTGCTGGCATTGTTTGCCTTGTACTCATTTCTCCTCCCTCCTCGTTTTCATCAAACCCCATGTTCTTGGAACTTGAAACAGCTCCAACAGCCAAAGACATCAACCCGTCAACAGTCACGGAAACGAATATATATAACCAATTGCACGAAAACAACGCAAACCCACCAAGCCAAAAACAGAACCAACGATTTTGTTTCTATGCAAACAGAGAAATAAGAAAATCCCATCGAGAAACATTTATACTCATATTGAAAAAATAGATATTTTCAGATAGGATTTGTCGTACGAAAACAAACCCAGAAAGGCAACGATTGTCTGTGTTCAGAAAAAACCAACAAATAGTAGCCAAAAAACAGAAAGACCCACAAACCGGAAAGCAAATAAAGACAACCGAGAAAACTGATATTGTCTTATCTACTAGCCCTGTGCGGTGGGTTGTTGAAAATGTCAAACGAAAGAGAGAAATAGGTGGTTTGGTTAAGGGGTTTTCTTTTTCTTTTTTTCCACCGCGAAAGAAAAGGTCCTGTGGTGATCCGGAATATAAGTCAGATAGAGAGAGAAGAAAGAGGCCAGGAGAGGCCGTGAGATCAGACATTAATGCACTTACATTCACGCAGTAATCGTTTTGTAGTACACGATTCAAGGATATAAAGTTTTATCCTCTGGTCTGAATTGTATGAACCTTCTACTTTAATTTTAATCGCTTGGCTCGAAGAAATTAAGTAGAAAGTTCTCAAGGATTAATTGCTCAGGGGAGAAACAGATATCGTTTGAAAATCAAAACATTTTAGAACATAGAGCTATATATCTCTCTGAATAGTATTTCGTAATATTCGTATTGCAAAGTAAAAATTAATGAACCCAAAACTTGAACTTCATCTCAAATCAAGTCCAAATATTTTTAGTTGCATCCTTATAATTATCACTGCATGGTTTGGAATCGTAATAATATCAACCGTTATAAGTTAGTGTTTTTTTTTTCCTTCTCTCACGAGGGGTTGAAAATCCTCTAAAAACATTATATTAGTGTCATAGACTCATAATAATTAGCGACGTCTCGTATACTCTCGTATACTCTACAAACATTCTTTTTCTCTACGCTGTCTGACTATAATTAGCGACGTCTCGTATACTCTCAATCAAAATCATCAAAAAACCAAAGAAATTGGTGCAACCCAAACCCATGTTTAGATATGTGGTTGTGAGGTGGAAATTCAATTGCTACTGTTTTCAATTGTTGGAAAAGGTTGCAAATTGACTAAAGTTGAGAGTGATTGAAGCAAAGGGAAATTAGTGTCATTCTTTAATTAGGCCCACCTGTGTTGACCTCTTATTTATTCAGTCAATTGACATCAACTTAATTATTGGGGACGGGTACAAAGAGAATGAAATTGGAAGTGGAAGCACCATATATATGACCCAAACTCAAAACTAGAACCACAGAATTATAGCCAATGAGAAAATCTATTTAACACACAATTTTTTTTTAACACATTACCGCTTTCACATCAATTATGCTAAAGATCAAATATTAGTGTTTAGGGTTTGATCTTTAGAGTGAGATGAGATGAGAATTTTGTGAATAGTAGTAATATAGTTTGAGTTGAGTATTTTTTGAGTTTTGAGAAAGAAGAGAGGAAAAGTTGAATAAAAAATATTATTAAAATATAGTTTTATAATATTATTTTTATTTGAGAATTTGAAAAAGCTGATTTTTTTTTTTTTAGCGTTTGAGAAAGTTGTAATGATTAGTTTGAAAATTTTGTATTTGAATTATGTTTGAGAAGGAGATGTGATGAGAATTTTGAGATGAGATCTATTTCCAAACAAGCTGTCTGGGTCTCGTTTGTTTTGGCAGATGAGATGAGATGAGTTAAGATTAAAGTTAAAAGTTAGAATATATTTTTTTAACATTATTATTATGTTTTATTTAAAAAATTTGAATTATTTATTTTATTTTATTTGGAAATTCGAAAAAGTTGTAATTATTAGATGATATGAGTTGAGAGGAGTTGTGAAAACAAACAAGATCAAATGAGTTGTGATCAGTTGAGAGGAGTTGAAAATTGTGAAAATAAACGAGTTGAGATAAGTTGAGATAAGTTGATAGTGTTTTTGAAATTAAAATGAGTCACACTATGATTGGTGTGTTAACACCCGGACTTATATATTGGCAAAACTGATAGCAAATTATGTGCATCTTTATCCCAAAATTTGGAATAACGATTGAAGTTCTTGCAACTATTTTACAATCAATTATGCATGTCGTTTTTCTATTTTGTTGATTTAGAGGTGTCACTTGAAAGCGTATTCTTTTGTTTTTTCTTTGCTCGTTGAGACACATTGAATGGTTGAAGCCCCATCTAACAGGGATAAATAATTTTTACAAAATCCTAAAGTAATAGAGGAACTAATTATTTAGAAAGATGCATGAATAAGAGCAATATCATAAATCATCTTAAATTTTGTCATCTCCAATTATATTTGATGTGACATATTTTAAGTGATTATTATTCAAATAGTTGACATATGAAATCACTTAAGATGTACCACGTACATTAATAACTATTATCAAGACTTTTATGTTAACATATGAGAAATCAGCACTGGAAAAGTGAAAAAATCGTTGCAAAAGATCAGTTTTAAAACTTGATATAAAAAGACCGCAATGATGTAAAACTAGTTGCAATTAAAGACTTTTTATATCGATTTTATTTTCAACAGACACAAAATCGCTATAAAAGACCTTATTTTTTTTTTATAGTGATTGAAGAATAGCATTATTCTTTAAATAAATATCTATCCCAACTCAATCCCATTCTTAAATTAGTCCCTACTACGTTAAAAAAATAATAATAAGAAAGAAGAAGAATCGTGGGTGGGAGGTGTACGTAAGTGATGTAGATGGATAGTCCCAATTGGTGCATTGGGTCCCCTCTCTGAACATTCACAATCAGTGTTGCAAACCCAAAGCTAAACTACTGCACCAACCTACAAAGATCTGTGCAGTGCAGTGCAGTGCAGTGCAGGGCCTCTCGTACCTCTTTCATCAAAATCAAAAGCTAGCCCATGATCAGTCCATTAATCACAACTACAATTGTAAAGGAAATGTTGATCTTTATTTTAAAAGTTAACATGATGTGTATATATATTGTCAGTGTATTCAATTAATAGATATATGAAATCATTTTTCCTTAAAAAAATACTCGTTGATAGAGGATAAAAGATAGGAGTGGTTAAGATGTTAAGTAATATTTTAGATGCCAAGCTTGAATAATGGCAAAGCAAGATTAGATGGGAAGTTGTCATGATCTGTCCACCATGACAACCAGCTATAGGCGGCTTTGCCAACTTGATCCTCCACAGAAACCATCATCCATGGGGTTGAACAAAAACCACTAAATTCCCAAAAAGGTGACACAATGACACAGATTGATGTGCCATGAACAACCTTATTCTTCTCCCTCCCCCATACTGTCAAAAGGTCCATGATTCAAACGATTGGCCCCAGATAATCATCCAAAACACCCAATCACATCCAACAAAGACAGTGAGACAACAGCCTACCACGTGGTCGGTGTGATGCTGACACGTGTCATTTCATATGGGCAACAACTTACGAAAGGTTAGATGTGATCCCTTGTGGGCTCCATTTGGTGGGCCCTCCCACCGTCCAGCCCAACTTAAAACTCAAAACCCGAAGGATACTGCTACCGTCACAGCTGGCATGTCATGTCCACTAATGTATTTAATTTTTTTTAATATTTTTAATTGTTATAAAAATAAAAAATTCATAGTTTTATCAATATTTACTTCTTTAATTATTAATTAAAAATAAAATAATTAAAATAATCGAACAACAAGTTTGAAACTTTGAACGTTAAGTTTGAGTCTTTTCCAAACCCAAAAGGCATGTCTGCCAGACTTTAAAGAGATGAAAATGAGCCCTTTTTCTCCCAATTTGAGCATTTGAAACGGTACGTCAGGTGGGACCCGAATCGTCCATACATATCCCTAGGATATGAATATCAGGTGCCTGCTACCGTACGGAGTTTTCAGTCTGAAAGTTACTGTGTTTCTAGGGATCAACAAAAACATTAGATTAGTCTTTGGGTAGGTTTGTCACTCAGAAATTTGATCTCGTCATTCAGTACATAACAGAATGAGAGGGTGGCGTTCGATCTCGATCTGTGCTGTGTTATTTTGGTGAAAAATGATAAGCACAATAATATTTTAAAGAAGAGATATTTTTATAAACTATCTTATAAAATTAATATTATTTTATAAAAATATTTTTATTTTATAATATGTATTATAAAATATATTATAAAATGTATTCGTCAATATCACTACTCTATTTTGATATCTAAGTCCTTCCTGTTTTTGACTGTGCAAGCTCATTTACAGAGGGGGCTTTGTTTGTCATCTCCACCATGCATTTCCTACGTGTTCTTCCTCCAAATTTTACAGGAAATATCAGTCTTTTCTTTTACTTCTTGAAGAATCAGATCGCATGTTCTCATCTTATTTTTATTTTTGTATGGGATAAACTTATAATCATAAAATGAAATCGATAATCAAATTAGAAACAAGAAAAAAAAAGAGGGGAGGGGGGGGGGGGGTGTGAGGGGATATCCTAAGCAGTACTAGGATATAGATATTATCACATGAACAATCATAAACCCAAGCTTTCTCCCTTTTTTTTTTTTTTTTTTGACCCTCCTTGATCCATTATTGCATGTCTCTTTTGCTTAGGAGAGAAAAAAGACAGGAGTTCCTGTAGTTCAAGCACCACTGAATATTCGGTTAAAGTTGAAGCTCATGAGGAGGGATACTGATGATGAGTTGATTAGCAGAGCAGAATGACAAGATGAGCAGCTGACTGTGCTCCAATTAAGCCAAACAAATAATCCAAAAGTGGATACTGAGTCATGAGCGTCAAAAACCCCTATCGATCGTGTATCCCATGAATGGGATCCACCAATACCGGCCAGCTTTTGGCTAGATATCATGCATGAAATTATACAAGGCATGCATGCAGCATGCAGTTTCCTAAGGAGGCACAAGGTTATGGACCATGCATACATCCTGCCACCTCAGAATTCTATTCGTTTCTTCCAAGTAAATTATACCCATTGGCCATGCGTCATTCATGCTTTGACAAACTTTCTTAGTATTGATTTTTATTCCTTTTTTCTAATAATTTTATCGGCCATGATTGGTTTTTTCCACCCCTGGCATCAACTTTTTGCCTAACTTTAGGTAAAAAATAACATCGTTTATTTTTGGGATTAAAGAAGAAAACGAATGATGAATATAACTTCAAGGCTAAAACTTTATGCCAATAGTAAAATAATGTATGAATCTACACTTGAATAAAAAGAGAAAAAAATGCGCCCACTTATAAGGAAAAAAAGGGAGGGAGGGAGAAGAAAAGGTAAGAGCAGAGCAACGCAAGAACTACATAATTATGACTCATTTAGGAGATCAACAGTGTTGAACCCAAGGTTTCATCTTTTATATAATTATATATCTATGTCTGAATTTTGATAATAACAAATGAATTCAAGTATAAGAGAGTCTCAAATTCAAGTTGTTTATATAATGAAACTAAACACATCAATAAATCAAGCTGTAAATCAAGCTGCATGAGCAAGAAACGGAATTAACAAACTCACAAATAAAATTGTTAGAGTAATTTTGTACATCTCTTGAAAAATTTGAAATTGGATTAATGCTTGAAATTAATATTTTCTCATAACGCATCAAATTTCATTTTCCACATGTGCACGATATATTTGAAAATTAAAAATTTGAAATTTGAAATTTTGAAAGATGATTGACTGTCATATTTCACATATGCATGATATGATTAAAAGTTTAAATTTTAAAAATTTAAAAGGTGATTGATTGTCATCTTTCACATGTGCATGTTTTATTTAAAAATTTTGAAAATTGATTGATACTCTTTTTGCTATATGCAAAAGGTAGATGATTTTGTTTGAAAATTTTGAAAAGTAAATCGTGTTCATTTTGTCATATATGAAAAGTAAAAGATTACGTTTTGAAAAGTTTGAAAAGTGAATAATATTATCTTTGACAATTGCAAAAAAAAAAAAAAAAAGAAACTTTTATTTGAAATTTTTGAAAAGTGAGTAGTGCTCTGTTTTAACATGTGAATATTTTTAAATGTGAAAATGAAGTCTCATATGCTTATAAATAACTCAATTGAGATCTTCAAATTTACAACAAGAGCATACACACATCAATTGCAAGTTTTACAATATTCATTCAAACTTTTCAATCTTTCTTCTCTAACATTAAGTCTTAATTATTATTCATTTTGAGAGAGATATAGTTTGCACTATATTATTCTTATTTCACTTATTGAGGAGTGTTTTATGATAACCTACTCATTATCAGTTCTTGTATCAGTAAAATGATGTGTATAACCCTTGTACGTGTAGAAGGTGTTCTATACAGGAAATAGTTGAATCACCACATGCAAGGTGATTGCAAGTGTAAAGGGTGTTCTACAATGACTCTTTTTGTACCGCTGCTACTCAAAGGCGTAATAGGTTTCTATCTCCATCTGAAGGAGGTTGTATAGTGAATTTGAGAATCCTCAAGGGGTAGCTTGAGGTGAAGACATAGGCTGTGGGGCTAAATCTCGTTAAAATACTGAGTTTGCTTCTCTTTTACCCTTACTCTTTATATTTCCTGCTACTTCGTATTTTGTTCATATTTTATATTATGTATTTGGTTTATAATTGTTAATTTTTAAATACAACCTAATTCACCCCCTCTTGTATTAGTCATCTGGGCAATAATTACAATTAAGGAAAATGATATATCCAAACTCTAAATGTACAAGTCTCATGCATGTATTGTATAAAAAAAAATGGATTCCACCGTGAAAAAGTGTGAAAAACTCATTTTTTTTCTTGATGTGGTCCATTTTTTATAAAAAAATCTGCACGAGACTTATACATTTAGAGCTTGTCTCTAGAACTACTCTTGCAATTAATATACATGCGGATCAACCCTCACGCATTCATCTATATGGTGTGAATTCAAGCTATTGGATTGATATATACAAGTCTGATTTTATTTGTTTTGATTCTGGGTACTGATTGAGTTAGCTGGGGAAAAAAAGGATAAATAATTTTTTTAAAATGCACTTAGGCATATAAAAGCTAATTATGGAAAAATAAAAAGGTAAGAATTAAAGCATAGGGCATACTGTACATCACTACCTCCCTATAGGGGTGCTACCTGCACCTCGACCTCATGTGCGGGGTTTGTTCCCTAGAATCTGCCATCGCATACAAGGGGTGGAGGCAGACTCATGGTCTGTCCAACGCCCCTATCCACGATGTAGAAAACTGGAAAACACAAAAGAAATAAATAAATAATCCACAACAAAATACAAATCCAATGAATCAACAACAAAGAACCATGACAACGGCCACTCAGTGGCATGGTTATGAGTATCGAGTGCTTCAAGAAGGAGGAGAAGAAAAAGTGGAGGAGAAGTCGAGGAGAAGGATGTTAAGAGGAGGAGTAGAAGAAAAAGCGGAGGAGGAGCAAAGGAGAAGGATGAGAAGAGGAGGAGGAGAAGAAGAGGACGATGTCGTTTTATCAATGAAATTATATATAAGTACATATAATTATAATTTTGGGTTGGGGTGCGGTGGGGTGTGGGTTAGGGCTTGGACTGCCCCCCACCTTCACTGTGTGTGTGGTGTGGGGTTGGGGCACTCCATCCCTGCATGGTATAGGCGGGGTTGTCTACACCACCCAGGCGGGGCTAAGGTAGTGAGTGGCAGGGTGGCAGCCGCCCTTGCCCAGCCTGGCCTACCTCCCTATTCAAAATCATATATATGATAATATTGATATGTCTTGATGATCTTAAAAATAATTAAAACTTTTTTTCTAATTTTTTTATGGGTATATATATAGCTATTCATTTTACTTTTTGTTGAATCCAAGATTTCAAGTTTCATATAATTTTATATCTACATATGGATTTTGATGATAACAAATGAATTCAAGCATAAAGGAGTCTCAAACTCAAATTGTCTACATAATGAAGCCAAACACATCAATGAACCAAACATGAGAAGTTTTAGAATAAGAACATTAACATGTTTTTGCCAATGCTTTATTTTAAATTAACATACATTGAATTATTAAGCTTGTTATATAAGTTTGGAATTATGTTTATCTATTGTTTGAAAAATTAACGCACATTTTCAAGGGGAGTTTAAGTATTACTATAGGCCTTAGAGTTCTACTAAGCATTTGTCATTATAAAAAATGGGAAGATTGTTGAATCCAAGCTTTCAAGTTTCTTATAATTATATATTTATATATGGATTTTGATGATAACAAATGAATTCAAGCATAAAGAATTCAAACTCAAGCGGTCTACACAATGAAGCCAAGCACATCAATGAACTAAGCATGAGCAAGAAAGAGAACAAGCTCACAAATAAAACTCTTAGAGTAATTTTGTACATCTCTGCAAAAATCTAAAATTGGATTAAGACTCAAAATTAATATTTTTTTCATGATAAAGCATCAAATTGCATTTTCCACGTGTGCATGATATATTTGAAAATTAAAAATTTGAAATTTGGATTTTTAATAGATGATTGAATGTCATCTTTCACATGTGCATGTTTTGTTTGAGAATTTTGAAAAGTGATTGATACTCTTTTTGACAAATGAAAAATGTAGATGATTTTATTTGAAAATCTTGAAAAGTGATTACTACTCTTTTTGACATATGCAAAAGATAGATGATTTTGTCTGAAAAATTTGAAAAGTAAATCATGCTCATTTTGTCATATGTGAAAAGTAAAAGATTTGGTTTGAAAATTTTGAAAACTTTAAATGAATGTTGTAAAACTTACAAGTGATGTGTATGCTCTTGTTGTGAATTTGAAAATCTCAATTAAGCTATTTATAGGCATATGAGATTTCATTTTTAAATTTAAAAAGATTCACATGCCAAAAAGGAGCACTACTTACTTTTCAAAAATTTTAAATAAAAGTTTCTCCTTTCTACAATTGTTAAAGATAACATCATTCACTTTTTAAAATTTTAAAATTTAATCTTTTACTTTTCGCATATGACAAAATAAGCAGGATTTAATTTTCAAAATTTTCAATCAAAATCATCCACGTTTTGCATATGTCAAAAAATGCATTAATTACTTTTTAAAATTTTCAAACAAAATCATCTGCCTTTTGCATATGTCAAAAAGAGTATCAATCACTTTTCAAAATTTTCAAACAAAATATGCACATGTGAAAAATGACAATCAATCATCTTTCAAATTTTCAAAATTCAAATTTTTAATTTTCAAATATATCATGCACATGTGGAAAATGCAATTTTATGGTTTATGAGAAAATATTAATTTTGAACCTCAATCTAATTTCGATTATTTTAAGAGATGTACAAAATTATTTTAAGTGCTTTATTTGTGAGCATGTTCCCTTTCTTGCTCATGCTTGGTTCATTGATGTGATTGGCTTCATTGTGTAAACAACTTGAGTTTGAGACTCATTTTTGCTTGAATTAATTTGTTATCATCAAAATCTATATGTAGATATATGATTATATGAAACTTAAAACCATAGGTTCAACAGTAATTATTTGCAGATTTGTATGTTAAGATATTTAAGAATTTAAATTAATTTATCGTTTGCTAAAGTCAGTAGAAATGGAGGTCACATTTTTTTTTCATAAATATTGATATGAGTAATGATTTGTATAAGTTCGAAATAGACAAATCTCACGCACTTAATTTTTTAAAATAGTGGACCCAGTGCCCATCATGAAAAAGTATAAAAAAAACTATTATTTTTTGATTGGGATGCCCTATTTTATAAAATATCTCCGCAAAATTTGTCTATTTGAAATTTGTATATACAGTAAAATGGATGGAACGTACCACTGTTGAAATTATTGATAGGTGGGTAAAAGGAAGGGTAAGCTTTGCAATTAACATGAGTAAATGATGGTAAGGTCACCCACATACCCGACTGCACAAAGCACAGAAGCACAGAATCAAAAGAAGATGATGGCGTAGAAGGAAAATGGTCTCCATTGTAGGCCCTACTTTCCAATAAAAAATTTACAAACAGGTTGATTAAAAATAGTATAACCTTGTTGCCAACCCTCACTTCATTATTGTTATTTTTTGGGGGGTGAATCAATGACTATTTCATTTCTCAAAAGATATATAATCCATAAACAAAAGGGCCTAACCAAGAATTACAAGCCCTATTCACCCCAAAATGAACCAATAGACATTACCACAACACAATCACATAAAATCACCCAGGAAAATCCTCAACATGCATCAACCACCTGACAGTAATTTCCCACATTTGGTATCATGATTACCAAACATGCTAATATCCTAGAATTCAGAGAAATGAGGTGTCAAATCCCAAGATTCTCCAAGTGCCCCCCACCCCCTTTTCTCTCTATCATCAACTCGAGGCCTCTACACGTCTATATAAACCACTCGTTCAGCATTTTTTCTTCATCTCAAGCTAGCATTCTTTATCTGCTTCCATACATCTTACCTTTCTTCTGTTTATTTTGTTAATTACGAATTTCGTTACAATTTCCTTCAGGTCCAAATGGCCACTGTTGAGGTAACTCGTCAACAGCTTGTAGCTAAACTTTTCTATTGATCAGTGCTGATCTAGATGGAATCCAACATTTTTGCTTTGTATAGCTGTTTCTTTATTCCATCTTCTCTTTGTGATTTGGTTTTCTAAAGAGTCAACTAAACTAAAAGTGGCTCCATTTTTATGATTTGTCCCTCTAAGAAGCCAGTATATTTATGGTCATTAGTGATGCTTTCTGCCACTAGCTAGGTCAGTACCAGTTCTTTAATTTTAATTAACGTTGTGAGATATTAGTCCTGACTATATGTGTCTTATACCATCTATTCAAGGAAAACTAATATATGTGTAGCTCCTATTGTTATAGATCAGTTTACATCCATTTAAACTTTCATGCTTAATGCGGTAAATAAAAAAAAAAACACCATTTTGGTGTCCCAGTTTTTGAAGTCGGTGTATGAAGGTGACACTCTCAGAAGCAAGACTTGATTTTATCCTTTTACATATAGGAGTCTACCTTCATGATAGCAATCTCTAATAGACGTGTTTTTATCAGTCATCTGGTTTTTTTGTTTTTTTGAGCTTCAAGGTAGGAGAGATAATCTCCCTATAATTGCTGTGATCTTGGCCCTGCAGGTTGTATCAGCAAAGACAGCCCTCCCCGAGGACACAACCGAGGACTCACTCAAAGCTCATGAGACTACTATCAAAGAAGAGGTAGTGACTGCACCACCTGCATCGGAGTCCACCCCAGAGGAGCCAAAGGGAGAAAAAGAGACCGTGGCTGTGCCTGAGGAAGCCAAGGCTGTAACTGAGGCAGCCGTGGCTTCAGAACCTGAAGCCCCAGCCGAAGTTGAGACTAAGGTGGCGGCTGAAGAGACCAAGGTTGTGACTGAGGAGACAATAGTTGAGAAGACCGAGGAGGATGCCCCTAAGGAAACACCAGAGCCGGTTGTCGAGGGGACCAAAGAAGCTACTGACTCTGGTGAGGTTCCAGTACCAGAACCAAAGCCAGCACCTGAAGTGGAAGTCCCAAAGGAAGAGGTTGTTGCAGAAGTTCCAAAAGAGGAGGTTGTAGCAGAAGTTCCGAAAGAGGAGGTTGTTAAGGAGGAGGACGAGAAGCCAGAAGAAGCTGAAGAGAAAGTTGAGACAGAAGCAGCTGTGGAGAAGGCCAAGTAATAAGGTGAAAGATTTGTGCACTTTGGTGAAACTGAAAGATAGTGTCCAGTGGGTCTCTTTAGATTGCAAGTCAAGTACTTCAATGAGGGTCTTGTTTAGTCGTTTAATAATTGATGACTAGGTAGATGGGTATGTAACCTGGGTATGGAAATGACCCACTTCGATCTTACAAATACTCGCTTGCCACGTGGCAGACAAGCATGGTCTCCGTGGGAAAATCTTGAGGGTAAATTGTGCCACGTGGGAGGGAGAGTGTGGCTGTGGATTGGAGGCAGGGTCATGGATCTTATCATGTATGCTATTTGCATTACAAATGCGCAGTTTGTTTGAATAATAATTATATTATGTCAGCACTTTAATTTGTCTAATAATTGATCTTTACAATCTCAAATCAAGTTTTGCTTGTCTTATTTTCTGTGCAAGCAGCAGTACTAATGCATCTTGGTTGGAATCTCTCAGTATCTGTGTCATTTGATCCAATCAGGATAACTAAAATAATGGAATTTGAGGTTGACAACATATTCAATCAGAGATATTACGTTTTTTTCATACCTATCCAGTGGTATTAATCATCAGTCATTGCCAGTCGCAGTGTTAACTGGATTTTACTGCCAAAGCTAAATCGCTTCAGTAATGGTCACAAAATCAGCAGTATCAAGAAGCAGATATGAAGTGTATCGGGAAGAAGATGATGAAACAGAGCATCTGTAGAAAGACAAAGGGCTTTCTCAAAAACAGGAGAAGCTCCTTATCCTCCAATACTCTGTGTGTGTGTGTGTGTGTGTATACATATATGTGTAGATTGCATATATGGGAAAGAGCCAGTTGTGGTTAACGGTACAGAACGTAAATAAAAACATTCCTTGTGCCTTTGACCGATCCACAGTTAATATCTATAGGAGATGCAGCGCGGCTATAAGTTTCCAAAAAATAAGAAAATCAGCAAGATTTTCCTTAATAGGGGTAACGGCTCTTTTGATCTTTCAATTTGCCTAAGTCGTCAATTTCTCCCACAATGATAGACAGAGCTCTTGATTGTAGAGGACGGATTTGCAGCAATTTATGGTCCTCAGCAAACCCTCCTCACCACCTCCTTCTTCTCAGATTCTCTTCCCTCCAATTTCAAATCTGGGGCTTTTACGTTTTTCTTGTAAGGTGCTGAAAGCAATATCTTTTCTGGTAGAGAAATTATGTGACTCTGAGGCTCCCCTGTTCAATTATTTTATAGGTGCCTGATGATATAGCTCAAGTTCGCATGTGATGACACCCCCTTCTTAAATGAGTGATTTGGAGTATTTTAGGATACTCTAATCTTGCAAAGATTGAATTTTTAGTTTTGTTATCCTGTTCCAGCATAATAGGAATTTCTGTATCTATTTCTGTTTCCTTTTCCATTGCGTGATGTCCATTTTCTCATCTCAGTCCTGAACTTATTTTGAAGATGTTCTATTAAGATGCGTCACTTATTTATAATAAGCATTCTTATTTTTAATATAGATGAGAAAAAGTTGGCTTTATGTTGGGTAAGTTGGATTTAAAGTGGCTTAGACCAGGAGGATAACTTCATTCTCTGCTTTTGGAATATTAATATAGTGGCCAAGAGAAAGTATGACGGCAGTGTTAGATTTCTTCTCATTATATTAATCAGATTTATTCCCTTTTTTCAGGCTTGGATTTTAATTTTCAACCTGAAGATTCTTGATGGTATATCTGGTAGAGCAGTGCAAGGTGAGCCCTATATCATAGCATAAATTTCATCCCTGCATAGTTCTGCATACTGAGCTTAAATATGAACATAGAAGCTTCATCAGATTTGAAATTTTATTAGCATACATGACGCAACTTTCAACATCCAAAAAGGTGCAGAACACTTGGGATCTGTCTAAATCTGTGTGGGTGGAAGCCAGTAAATCAGTTTGATCCCACATAGTGCCATTGGTTTTTCAATACCTGAATTTACTTTTTATTTTTTTGTTAGGTACTTTTCAATATCTGAATGCTAGATTTAACATTTCCCTTACTGTTTGTGAGTTCTTGTGAGGAAGTTGAGAAAACTAAAAAGAAGGAAATGCCGGTATATTCGATGTTTGGAAGTGGATGCAGCAGATATAGCATGTGAATTCGACATAATCTGGGAAACTAAGAAGGAAGTGGGTGCAGTGGCTATACCTGAATGGAGGTGGACTTGGGGCACAGGAGAGAGAGAATGTTGAGAGAACTAAAGGATCTTTTTATTCATAAAGAAATCATTGCAAATCTTTATATTTTTCTTAAAGGTTGCTTGACACCCTATATGAAATCAGAACTTGGAAGAAATTTACCACCAAAAAGTAGATTTAGAAGTTGTACTGACTTTCTTGTAGGCTTGAAGCTTTGAATAGCACAGCATTTAGACATGCCACATTATGATACTGGAAAGAACGCAGATAGTTTTATCCTTCTGCTCTAGACAAAACACAAAAGCAGAACTTGAATTTTGATCAACATGCATTCCAATCTCTCCCCCACCTTCAATCACTTCCTAAAAACAGAATGTGTGAACCAACCAAGTTTGATACCATAACCATGACATCACCATACCCGACCTTGCAGAAGGATAACTCATGCTCATTTCTTGTGTCAAAATCCGCCATCTCACATATCTTCCTTCCTTTCACTTGTGAACCTTTTAGCTGTTCAACACTTCTACTTCGGCAGTTCTAGCGAATTTAAACATTCGGTCAAGAGCTACATCAGCCACCAATGGTACCTTTTATTTTATTTTATTTGTTCATTTTTGTTCTCTACACCTACACATGTGTATATATTTCCTTTGCCCCGCATCCACAAACTGGTCCCTCCTGCTTGTGCCAAGTCTTATTCTTAGTGTTCTTTTTTAGATGCTCGCCAAATCTAAGATACGGAAGAAATTCATACTGAGAGGTTTTTTTCCCTAGTAGGCTAGTATACTGTGCAGTCACCGCTTTAACAGGAGACCGAACAATCAGTGGCTTAATCTTCTTTGCTTTCCATGATCTCAGGAGTAATTGACACATCTCTGTCCTCATAGGAAGCATGCTCTGAGCATGTTGCTCCGCCATAAGAGAGGGCTATTAATAAAATTGGGTACGTCCCTCTTCTAAAAAAGATGCTCTGAGCATGTTCTCCCTAGGTAATCATGCTTGTTCTACCAAGGAGAACCTAAGATGGGACTTAATTCGGTTGCCAATTCTCTCATTGGTTGTGTTGCTTCTGAACTACTAGTCTAAAGCTAAGATGCCGCACTAACAAATTGGCACTGTTGGGAAATCTGTAAAGCGGCCACGCCAATGTTCACTGAATTCTAGCTGGTTAAATAGATGGGGTGAAGCAGGAAGCAACATAAAATGGAAGATTAGAAAAGGGCAACTGGTGTGGAGGGAAAAAAAGGTTTCTTTTACTGAACACAGAGAATTCTGAAAATGAACTAGTGCAAAAAGAGTCAGAAGTTGTGGCTAAATATTCCATAGCGATGATACAAAAGCATTCATGCTGTTTCAAGAGCAATTGACGTGGTATATTTATTCTCGAGCATTAACATCATGTTTGTTTCAAGGCATGCATAAGAACGGTATGACAGTAATAATTTTCTCACATTACTTCTTGTCTATAGCTTTTTCTTTGGGTTAGGGGTGGATTAGGAAGGACTAGCTTTGGATAGGGTGATTTTACAATGTTAAAAAAAAAAAAGCATACGGAAAAATTGAAAGTAATGTGACAGATCTTCACTATATGTAATTGGGTTTTCACATTTATGACTTCAATTTTACAATCACAGATCTCAGATGTCACATTCATATGTTCACAGTCACATACCTGCGAGGCATTGGAGATGGAAAATGCAAAACCTGATCAAAAAGAGGGAGCCAATATACAGAAAATAACGAATGGTCGATTTCAGTTAGAAGCAAAGTCTGAGGGAAAGAACCATCATCCACTTTACCATTTTGGCACTTCTGGCACCAGTCAAATCCAGTTGAGGCTACCCACATGAACAACTGCTTGAAACCACTTAGGTATAGCCTGATACATAAGGTCTTTAAATTTCCCACTTATTGGGTCATAGGAGACCAGAGCTCTGCTTTTGTACTCCAACAAGATCTCGCCATTCTTCAAGATGCATAGAACGCGAACAAACCTTCCTTTGGAAATAATCTTAGAAATCTTGAAAGATTGGTTCACATCCTTTTCAAGTCCCTTAGGCACGTAGTTTCCTATGCTGAATTTCTTGTTCCAAGACTCCTTCACACCATACTCTCTCATTACCCAAATCTCCAATCTCCCATAGTTACAATAAACCGCAGCAGAAAGGCAACCTCCTAGAACCACCAGATGATACTTGCGCCTGTTTAAAGTATAGCAATCAGGTGTTAGGACTTCCTGGAATTGCTCTTCTGCTAAGTCAAACGAGATGATGCTGCGCCTTGGGTCGTTTCTGCGAGGCCAAGTGACCCAATGAAGTCTTCCATTAACCAAGACTTGTGATGGAGACTGAAGAAGATGATAAGCAACCTTTCCCTTACTTCTCCAGTTTGAGCAACCCAAAGTGAAAATCTGAACATCTGACTTCATGTTAGCGAGTCTATAGGCACGCCGGTTGCCACCTCTATCTGTATTCTTATAATAGACTATCCTAATCACCTTGTATTCCTTGGTCGTGGGGTGAAACCCGAATCCAAAAACTAACTCTTGATTCAAGTATTGTATGGATTTAGGAAGCTCTTGGTAATTACTGGTGAAAGGGTTATATATGTAGAGTGCATCACTAAATAATGAATCAGATAAGCAGAGCAAACCGTTACATGAGCCTACCACATCAAACTCGGGCATCGCACTCCAGAAAGGCACACGAAGCTTTTTCACCTTTTCCTTCTTTTCGATGCAAGCTGGGAGCTCTAAAAAGTAAAGATGGTTCTTGAGAGGATAATCGCAGTGGAAGATGAGGCATGGATTGTTCTCAGCCATGCGCGTACCGTGCATACTAACAAGATCAGGATCTCCTGCTAACTTGCTCCAACCTTTGCATACAGACTTGAATTGCACCAAGGATGACACAGGAAGCCCTGAAACTATATCGAGGATCAGTTCGTGTGGCAGACTTTCCATTCTGCTTGGTTGTGGTTCTCCTTCTACCTTTCTTCTCTTTCTTTCGCTCTCTTTCTCAAAATCTGAGTCCATGACTAGCTGAGGTTTTACGAAACAAAGGAAGACACACACAAGAGTAAAGTTCCCGAGGGAGGAAGAAGGCCTGCAAAAGGAGCCTGCCGATCAAAAATTGTAGTCTTTGATAAGATCAAATTAATATTCAAAGAGACGGAAACCACAAGGAAATTGTGGGAGAGCCAAAGTTGAATAATTTTCTTGGAGGAAAGGTTGGCTTTTGCTTTCCTTACAGTGAAAACGAAACAAAGTTCCCATGTCATCGAATTGGTGGCCTTATTGTCAGTGACCCACCAGTATAAAAGTCTTGAATAACAACAAAAAAATGCTCTCTTTACCTCTACTTTGGCGAATATTTTGTATAAGATAAACGTATTCTTTTTCCTTTCTTTAAATATTGTATGTATACCCCAAGTGTTCAAAATTTCTTTACCCTTTTCTGAGTTACTTGGGTGCTTCTTCAATCCGGTGGGACGATCATCCTGATGAAAATTTTTCTAGCAGTAATTATCACAAAAGACATTTTTGTTAGGAGAAAAGTCAATAAAGACAGTATGTGCAATGTACCGAGACACCAAACATGATCAAATGACAAGACAAATGAAGAGCATCTCTTGCAACATAGCCAACTATAACTACAGAAGAGCCCAAAAGGACCATGATGGCATCTCCTCCTCCCCCCCCCCCCTCTCTTACACTGATATTTAATAAAAATCCTACTACAAGATGTCAAGAACCCGGGTAATTTAGGTTGTTAGGCAATGGGATGCTAAAATATTGACAGATTAATTTTAACTCAAAACTAAGAGAGCTACAAGATGCTTAAGAGAGCATGCTGGATAAAATTCCAGAGAATTCTGAGTGTATTTAAAGACCTTCGTCAATTTTAAGCATCATTTTGAAAACAAAGCATGTGACTTCAAGGCAGTAAAAAAAGGGGTTCATTATTTACTTCATGCAACAAAAGTTTTCTCCTTCAATCTCCAAAATAGTTATTTAGATTCTCCAAGAAAGCTGGTACTTCCTAATTCCAGTGCATGATAGCAGATTTGGTAATGAAATTTTTTTAAAAGTTATTTAGCAGGATATAGGATTTCACAGACTTTTACCAGATCAAGTAGTAAGTTAATTAATCCACATGGATACTAATTAAAAAATAGAAGTATGAATCTGTCAAAATGGGAAAACCTGCTTTGCTGTTTTCACCTACTTATAGTCGACCTTTCCACATGCACTTGTTGGATTGTGCAATACAGAAAAGGAAAACTTGTCCAATTGGATTTGGACAAGTTTAGTTAGTAATTGTCATGTATACATTTTCACAGGTGACCTGTGCTAAGCTACCAACTCCCCTAGTTTTTCCTGATATTTTTTTTTTTCTTTTCTTTTGGACACCCATCTTCCCTAGTTTTTAAAACCAAAGTAAAGGCCACCATCCCACTAATCTCAAAAGTCAACAGTGCGTTCTGTACTTTGGTATGGCATCTTCCTCTTTATATTATTTTGTCTCAGAAAAAGTATCATCTCATATTCACCAGCTCAGGGACTTAAAGCCAAATCCAGAATAATTATATTATCCTTAACCTCTACGACCTGTGATGGAGAATTTCAGGCGATACAAGTTTCATACATACATGCATGCATACGTACATACATACATACATATATATATATATATATACACACACAATATACCCCCAACAACATGGTTGCAAACTAAAGAGGCTCATCAGTTTTGTTATCAAATCAGCATAGAACACCACTACCTGAATCCAAGTTTTGGTATGACTCATGAGAATGTTATGTCAATGAGAATGCCTCTTGGGAGCTATGAGAAAAATTACCCAGTTTGGATTGTAAATTAATGAGAATTCTATGATTTTTCTGCATCAAAATAAGTGTGTTAATAATTTAAGTATTCAAAGAATATTAAAAAAAAAAGGGGGTTGAATTGCAGTAGCTATTCCTCAAGAAATTATCATCCTAATTACCAATAAATTCTCACAACCAGTATTCATCCTAAATCAGTTGAATCATTTTTGTCAACTTAAATAGCTTACTGCTTTATGATCAAACAGAGGTTAAACCATAAAAAGGAGCAGTTTCCTTGGTTGCAAGTTTGACATTTTATCTCACAAAGTGAATAAGATAAAAATTAGAAAAGCAAAAAAATCTTCAGCAGCAAGAAAATCTCACTGAATTCACATTCTAGCAGATTTCATTGTTTTTTTCAGAAAAGAATTGGACATATCTTGGCTGCTTGCTAAATTTCAGAGGACTGCAGAAAGAAACAGACTGCAAACAACTCTCCACTGCAATTTGTTTCCATAGGAAGCCAAATAAGTAATGCATTATTTAGTCACAGTAAATGAAGATGATGAATTAGAACTGAGTCAACCAACATGTTGAAATTGTAGCCTTTTGGAACGTACCACCTGTGCAGCAAGTAAAGGGCAATGAATGATGCACAAGGACATTTAATTATTACCCATTGAAATATGGTCACCAGCAGTATTTCAAAGATCTGACAAACCACATCATATATTGTCACGGACAACATATCTCAGTAACAGTAAATAGTTAAGCCATATATTACCGTCCTATCTCACTTTCATTTTACTGTATTGATAGATCTGTACCATCAACCATAGATCGGCTCTTATTTTTTTAAATGACAAATTCAAAAATTGGGGGATAATCATCAAAATATGATAAGAGTTGCATAAATGCATAGAATATAGAATTTTTCATAATTAGAAAATCTATAGTCAAATACCCCTTGGTGCCATAATCTTTCCTCACAATTACGTCAAAATACATGGAATGAGGAAAATCACAATCAGACTGCCTGGCAGGGTCGTGAAACATGCCATAGTCCACCGTCAGAGTGGGGGAGGACGTGGAATTCAACACAAGGGTTCCCTCAACGCTAGATGGTATTCCTAAGTACCAAGAAGGCCCATTAATGAAAGCCTATTACCATCCCCATAAACCTACTTCCTCACAAATCACCTTCCTGCAATCTCATTCATTACAGTCAACATAAAATATTTATTTATCCTTACTGATCGTCAAAACACAGATCGGATTTCTTTCTTCTGAGTGCTTTGCTCCAAGGTCTACCAGTACCGTGTCAACCTGCCCATTGTAAGACATCTAGAAGTAGCAAAAGACAACCTCATTCACATGAAATGAAGATGAAAGTGGAAGATGATATTATATATCTAATTACAAGTCTGATCCTGATCAGCAAGTAATGAATGTTAAGGAAAGCATAAGCCGATTGGTAAGTAGATTGTAAAATAAGGATAAATTCAATGCCAGGATCAAACTAGGCAAGTCTTGGTTACTGTGAAGAATATTGAACTAATGACGGTAGTGCATTTGGTCTTGTTTTATTTCTAGGCCTCATAATTGTTTCAGAATTCCGTTCTCATTATTCGGAGAACCCGAAGCACCTTGTATTGTTCAATCTCTAAACTAGAAGTCTAGAAACAAACCCAGCACCAGCTATTCTAGAAGTGTAATGTACTGATCACTTAAAATGGGGTTACACACATATATGGGGTCCTCCTTATCAAGTTCACAAAAGCAAAGCAACCCTTTTAGCTGGGAATTCACATCACAAAACCAAATTCAGAGTCAGGGGGATTAGCTTTCTTCTTAAGCTTAAATCCTTGATTCACGGCAATCGATATTGTCGACGTACGAAGGTCAAACAAGAGGAGCATTTATCCTGGTTTTCCTCGATCGCTTGCGAATAATTCTAAGCAAGAGGCTGATGGGTGGTCTCGATAGATGCAAACTTACAAAATGGAAACAAGAATTTCCATGACGAATTGGGATGGCAAGTCTTGTAGAGTAAATGGTCTCTCACCCAGTACAAAGCAAATTCTTCGTGTTTGCTTAGTTTAGAGTACAGAAATATCTACATGTACACCTAGTTCAATGGTGAGGATAGGGCTTAATCCTAGATTTCGAGAGTTTTTGACTTTTTGTGGTCCTTCTTGTTCAAAAATTCATGATTAAAACAGGATTTAGAGTCCAAGGTGCTACTTTTGGTTCTAAATATTGTCTTTGTACTAAGAGCTTTGGTTGAATACAAACCTTGTTCTGAAATTTAGATTCTGTATGGGATTGTACCCTACCGTCGATAGTGTCATTGTAGAGAATACCTATATTGTGCAGGTTGGCTTTCTATATTTATCAGGTGTTTATAGAAAATTACACTGCTGGTAGGGTTGTGCAGAAAATGTTCAGATCCGATCCGTCTGTGCGAGCCGATTTCACCCGACCCGAAAAAACGGGTTGAATTAACTTGCGGGTCGAACCCGCTGAAACCGACTACACCGTTCTAACTTCTCACTCCTCTGTAAGTCTGCATGTCCCATTAAAAAGCAAAGCAAAACAAAAGAAGAACTTCCTGTCAGCAACGTAAGCCCCTAGAAAATCATAAAAAAAAAAAAAACTAAAAACACCCTCTGATTAGTGCAAGACCCACTACACAATTACAAAGTCGAATTCAAGTGATCTTTTGCCTCTGGATTGCATGCGGCTAAATAAATGCCATCACAAGTGGTCGAAATTTAATCCTCAGAGATCTTGTTGTCGCTAGCGATATTTATTGGCGAGGGAAACTTGTCGATCTTGTCCTTGTTGTCTTTGTCGTCTCTATCTTTGTCATTTTCTTTGACTTCGTTGAACACAGGCTTAGTAGCAGTAGATTGGAAACCTAGAGGTTGAGGAGGCTTGAGCTTCGGGGTTTCGAAGGGTACCTCCTTGATGGTGTCTTCCTCAGCTGAAGAGGGGGTGGTCTACTCTCATTTGCATCAGATCTCGGTCTTGGTGGTTGAGTTCCCACCAAAGAATGCTGCTGCTTTAGTAAATCATATGACTTTGCGGTGCTTACACAGCAAACCATTGAAGATTTTTTGATAAAAAATTGTTTGGGACAGCACCACCACCTAAGCCATTATTGGTTTGAGCTCAAGAATGAAATAGACAAATTTAACCCAGAAGTTACAGATAGAGAGGACAACGTTGTCTACCTGATTCATCGTCATTGAGGGCAAGGCAGTTTTGTTCTGATTTGAGCTTGTTTTGTTCTATAGCTAATTTGGTTTTATCTCCTCCAGTCTCGGGTTGGGTCGGTCCATATCAGTTTGTTTCCTTCTGAATGCGGGTCGGGTCGGGTCGGACCAAAACACGAACCGGGTTGATCGGGTTACAGCCCTAACTATTGGTTTGACAAAGGATTTTCCCACACTTTTCATTGACTATTCAGAATGTAATATATACAGCATACAAAACTATTTTAGGAAATAATTGCAACGGTTACAAGAATTATAAAGATCACAGCAATGAATATACAATCAGTTTTGATTTGTTGTGATAGCAGAGTATCATGGACAGCTTGATTGTTGACTTGATACTTTCTGTTTGACTTGTGAGTGATTCTGGCAATCTTCCTTAATATGCCCCTGCAAGATTGAGGTTCCATCGGCAAGTCTAATCTTGTTACGAAGAATATCAGTGTGTTGTCTTGACAAAGGCTTAGTCAACAGATCAACAAGTTGGTCTTGAATATGAACGTGTCGGACATGAAGTGAACCACGTTGAACTAGGTCTCGGACAAAGTGCAGGTCAATTTGGATGTGTTTCAATCTAGAATGTTGGACTGGGTTGAAACTGAGATGAGTAGCTCCAAGGCTGTCACACAGCAGCAATGGTGGCTCTTTGAGGGAGAAACCAAGCTCATGAAGTAAGGCTTGAAGCCACCTTGTTTCGGATGCAGCATTGGCAAGAGTGTGATATTTAGCTTTCATTGAGGAACGTGCAACAACTCTTTGTTTCTTGGAGCTCCAAGAGATGAGATTGGATCCAAGAAAACAAATGTAAGCCGATGTGGAGGTTCGATCATCAACATTTCCTGCCTAATCAGCATCTGAAAAAGTGGTTAAAATAGAATTGACACTTTTAGTAAACTGAATACCATGAAAATAGTTTGTTTCAAGTATCAAAGGAGCCTCTTGGTAGCTGTCCAATATGTGATTGTTGGCTTGTGCCTAAATTGGGACAACTTGTTGACAACAAACGAGTTGTCAGGACGGGTCAAAGAAAGATATTGAAGACTCCTAATGACATGCCTAAACTCAGCGCTATCAACTGGGGCAGTGCCATCAACGAGATGAAGGGAAGTAGTGGTGGATAGAGGGGTGAAACTTCCTTGGCACTGAGCATATTAGTGTTGGACAGTAAGTCATGGACATACTTGTGTTGGGATAAAAAAACACCTGCCCGAGGGGGGATAACTTCCACCCTGTGAAAGAAACTGAGAGTGCCCATGTGACGCCCTCGACTCCCACGTGTTATTTTTGTGGAGTTCGTGATACCGGGATGATGACCATAAGGATCACGCACCCCAACGACCAGTGCTCAAAATGTGTACAACATACAATAAATGTACAACATAATATTCACAGCGGAGAAAATAAAAGGTCTTTCTTTATTAAGTACCAGAATTGTACAAAAAGCAGTAAAATAACTTTACAAGAATTTTACAGTCTTCCGACAGATAATTTAAAGAAAACAAATAACATAAGAGAAACAAATCCCAAAATGCTGAACAACATATCAGCGACTTAAGCTTCTGGCGGAGTTGGTCCTTCAGGTTCATACTCGGGCTCTGGGTTAAACTCTACGGCACCATAAAACAGAACCGTAGGATAAAACACCACAATGAGATTATGACATCTCAACAAGTAATTAACCAAAACAACATCTAAGAGATTTAAAACACATTTATATAAACACGCGTCCCCATACGAACAGAATAACAACCCACATTCAACTTCCCAAAAATATCATTTTTATACTTACACCAAAAATCCCATTTTTGGTCCCAGTTATATTTATTATGAAATTATGCATACACCACGGTCTCCCCTATGGACCGTCCGCACACCCTGGCTCTCTTCGTCACATCACAGGTAACGTCCGTGCATGAGACTTTGTAACGAGCGATGTCCAGTTCCGCGCCTAGCGCGTACATGGCCAAGCATCCTCTAACCTTGCCAGCCAAAAGGTCACGGAATCGGTACGAGAGTGTTATCGTCTCGTCCGTTCCAGTCGTCGTCCTGCGACAACTCAGGGGATGTCACGTCAGTCTGTTACGCTCCCGAGTGACCAGAGGAGTTCCACCGAGATAATACCCCATCTCGACTTGGGGTCATGATACACACGCACCCACATGTTCAGTAACCAATGCAACAAACCACGTAACATCACAGCACATTATAATAAAACCATAAATATACAGTTCAATCATTTAATAGGAATATATAATTCATTTATAAAATTAATCATTTATTTACAATTTCACCATTTCACAATACACGTCATACCCCGTCCTCCAAATCGGCCCATGACCCAATTCCAACAAATCATTACAATCAACAGTTACATCAGAAATGATAGTTTACAAAATACAATTACAACAACTTTATTAATAAAACTGGAAAATTACATACGTACGAAGATTGTAAATAATCTGAAAGATCAAGCGAAAGGGTGTTGCTCAAGATGGCGGCTCAACGGCGACACTCGGCGGTGCTCACGGCGGCGGAGGGTAAAACTCACGGTGACGCACGACAAAATTGTTCTAACACACTCGGATTTTCAACCAAAATTCACCATACAAAATTATAAACTAAGAATCAAGATGGGAAAATCATAACACAAGAAGGAGCAAAAATCATGGAGATGTTTAAAATGAGGAACCCATGGCCTATTTATAGGCCAAGCACGGCAGTTTGCGAGGCCACGTGTCGCACGGGTGGAAGAAAGGTGAAAACGGCAGTTCAAGCCGTGGAGGAAAGATGACATTTGGTACGGATGCGTGGCGTGGTAGCTGGACAGCGCAACCTGAAGCTCACTACCGGTCGACACAGAGCTGCTCTAGGCGAAAGATGGTGGCAGCGTGGAGTGGCAGCTGGACAACAGTTCTACGAAATTCCTAGCTGATCGACAACAAGAAGAAAAAAAATAATAGAAGGAGGAGGTGGCTCACGGCAACTGCTGAAACAAGAAGGAAATCAGAAGAAACCGGAAGAAACCAGAAGAAGAAAGAAGAAAGAAGGAGCTTAGCAGCGCAAGGGAGAAAGAGATGAAGCCCTAGACGTCATCCTCCAAAACGACGCCGTTCGGAATAAAGGGCTGGGTTCTTCATCACCGCACGGGCTGGGCCCTGCTGGGCTGGGCTTCGGCTCAATCACACACACACACAAGGCTGAGTTGGGCTTCGGGCTTCACACAACACTAAGCCCAAAAACAAACACTCACACACAGCCCACAATAAATAATCACTACAATAAAATTACACAAAAAAATACTAACACATATATATATATATAAATAATAATAAGGAAATTAAAAACCCAACATACCAAAATAATTAACAATAAAATAATACACTTAAAAATAACATAAATAAAATAACACAATAACATATTTAAATAAATAATTAAAAACCCAGAAAAAATAGGGATCTCACATCCTCCCCCCTTACAAGAAATTTCGTCCTCGAAATTGCCAAGTTCCTTCATTTATTCTAAAACAAAATACAATACAATACAAAGCTCAAAACAAATTTTGAGAAGAAAACAAACATTCAAAACTACCCGAACAAGTAAGGGTAAAACTTTCTCATGTCTGCCTCTCTCTCTCCTACGAAAAATCCTGAGCTAAAGGATCTCCCCAAGATACCATAACTAGATGTATCGTTTTGGATCTTAATTGTTGCTCCTTCCTGTCCAAGATCTGAGTTGGAACAACTTCATATGTGAGATCAGACCGGAGTTGAATGCTCCCTGGATCAACGAAACGTGGCTCATGCTGACCAAAACTCTTCTTCAATGACGACACGTGGAAAACATCATGAATCTCTCCAAAATGTTCTGGCAAGGCAATACAATAAGCAACTGGTCCAACCTTCTCCAGAATCTGAAAAGGGCCAACATATCTCGGACTAAGTTTCTTTTTCTTACCAAAACGCTTAACGCCTTCCATTGGAGAAACTTTGAGGTAAACCCAATCACCATCCTCAAATAATAAATCTCTTTTCCTCGTGTCCGAATAGCTCTTCTGACGACTCTGTGCAGCTGCCATCTTGTCTCTTATAATTTGAACCTGATTTTTCATCTCCTGAACAATTTCTGGTCCAAGTAGATTCCCTTCGCCAACTTCATCCCAAAACAAGGAAGATCTGCACTTCCTCCCATAAAGAGCTTCATAAGGGGCCATTTGAATAGTTGCTTGAAAACTGTTATTATAAGCAAACTCTATAAGCGACAGATGACTTTTCCAACTTCCCTTAAAATCCAAAACACAAGCTCGCAACATATCCTCAAGAGTCTGAATAGTGCATTCTGATTGACCATCGGTTTGAGGATGATAAGCACTGCTGAATTTCAACTTGGTTCCCAAAGCTGTTTGCAAACTCTTCCAGAAGTGAGATATGAATCGTGGGTCTCTATCTGACACTATACTCTTGGGTATTCCATGAAGACGCACAATTTCCTTGACATATATCCGAGTCAAAGTTTCCAAAGTATCAGTTTTAGAAATAGGTAAGAAATGGGCGCTCTTGGTCAACCGATCAATAATAACCCAGATTGAATTCTTCCTACTAGGCATCCTTGTTAGACCAATTACAAAATCTATTGCGATGTCGTCCCATTTCCACTCAGGAATAGGGAGTGGTTGAAGATAGCCAACGGGCCTCTGATGCTCAACTTTAACCTGCCGACAAGTTGTACATTTTGCAATAAACAAAGCAATGTCTTTTTTCATTCCCTCCCACAAAAAACTTTTCTTCAAGTCTCGGTACATTTTTGTACTTCGAGGATGAACTGAATAAGGCGCTACATGGGCCTCAGCCAAGATTCTTTCTTTAAATTCTGAATCTATAGGAACCACCCTACGATTACGGAATAAAAGAATGTCATCTCTGCTTAGACTGAAATGCGCGGGTCCTTGTGACTTCTTGACTCTTTCTTTAATATCTAACAACTTAGAGTCATTTTCCTGCAGAGTCTTCAACTCCTCAAAATCAAGAACTCGGATATCATGAATTGAAGTCAACACCTCTTCCTACTGTGAACTCGCAGCAAGAAGTCTCCTTATTCCAGAAAGGAGAGAGTCTAACCCTGATGACTCAGCCTCATCAACTGAATAAGACTTCCGACTTAGTGCATCTGCAACTAGATTTGCTTTTCCTGGGTGGTACTTAATCTCACACTGATAATCACTGATTAACTCTAACCATCTTCTTTGTCTCATGTTAAGATTTTTCTGCGAGGAAAGATGTTTAAGGCTCTTATGATCAGTGTAAATTTCACAAGTCTCACCATATAAATAGTACCGCCAAATTTTGAGAGCGAAAACCACAGCTGCTAACTCCAAGTTGTGCATGGGATAATTCTTCTCATGATCCTTCAGTTGGAGGGATGCATACACTACAACTCTTCCCTCCTGCATAAGAACACATTCCAAACCAAATTTGGAAGCATCACTAAAAACCACAAACGGCTTTTGAGGTTCCGGAAGTGCCAAAACAGGTGCTGTAGTTAACCTCTTCTTCAGCTCCTGAAAACTCTTCTCGCATTTGTCGGATCAAACAAACTCCACATTTTTCCTGATAAGAGTAGTGAGAGGTCTAGACAATTGAGCAAAACCTTCCACAAACCTGCGATAATAACCAGCAAGTCCCAAAAACTTCGAATTTCGTGCACCGTTGAAGGACGTGGCCATGCCAATACAGCTTCGACCTTACTTGGATCAACTGCTACTCCATCCCGGGACATAACATGACCAAGAAATTTAATCTCTTCCAACCAAAATTCACACTTATTCAGATTTGCATAAAGTTGATGTTCTCTCAACTTACCCAAAACCAATTGAAGATGCCTGGCGTGCTCTTCCGGTTCTTGAGAATAGACCAATATATTATCAATAAAAACTATCACAAAAGAATCCATATAAGATCGGAATTCTCTATTCATCATATCCATAAATGCTGCAGGAGCATTGGCTAATCCAAAAGGCATCACTTTAAACTCATAATGCCCAAACCTAGACCTAAAGGCAGTCTTAGGTATAACCTGATCTTTTATCCTTAATTGATAGTATCTCGACTTTAAGTTAATCTTTGAAAAAAAAGTTGCACCCTGGAGTTGATCGAATAAATCATTAATCCGAGGTAGGGGGTACTTATTCTTAATGGTTACCTTATTGAGTTCTCGGTAATCTATACACATTCTAAGGGTACCATCCTTCTTTTTAACAAATAACACTGGTGCTCCCCAAGGTGAAAAACTAGGCTGAATAAACCCCTTATCTACCAATTCTTGTAATTGACTCTTCAACTCTTTTAACTTTGCTGGCGCCATTCGGTACGGAGCCTTATGAATTGGTGCCGCACCAGATTCTAGATCGATGGCGAACTCCAAATCACGAACAGGTGGCAAGCCGGGCAAAACATCCACAAATACATCAGAGAATTCCTTTACAATCGGAATATCTGCTACAGATTTCTTTTCCGAAAGTGCAGACACCACATGAACCAAAAAGGCATCCGCCCCATTAGCTAAGTCCCTGCTTGCTTGAATGGCAGATATAACTACAGGTTTTGATTTTACCTTACTTCCTATAAACTCTAAATACTTCCCTCCGGGTAGTTGAAAACTAACTATCTGACTGCGACAATTAATGCTGGCAAAATACTGATATAACCAGTCCATTCCCAAAATAATGTCAAACTCAAGTAATTTAAACATTATCAAATTTGCCTTAAGAGTCATTCCACTAATAACCAAAGGACAACCTAGGGAAACCTTTGAACACCACACAGTCTCTCCATTTGGTAACTTCACTACCAAAGACTGTGATAAAGGTTTAAAGACCAGGTTGCACATCCGTGCAAACGTGGCAGAAATGAACGACTGAGATGCTCTCGAGTCAAACAAAGTGCAAGCATAATAATCATACAGTCGAGTTCTACCTAAAAAGATTTAAAACTACCAATTAAATCTAACAAAACAAAACACCCAGTAAAGTAACTTCAAATGATTGGATAGAAATCTATACCTGTGATGACTCCAGCATTTTGGATTTCCTAAGCTTCATCATCTACCTCACCAGGTGTCACTGCGTAGACCCTAGCTTGAACAGTTGGTCTTAGGGTAGTCCTCTCACCACGGTAACTGGCAACTGCCTCGGTTCACCTGCATCATGGTAGGGCAGCTGCAAGCAAGATGTCCCGTTTGCCCGCATCTGAAACACTGAATCTTAGACATGTGGCACTCGCCGACATGCGACCTATTGCATTTGCCACATACTAGCACTCGACCCCCCATTCGTACTCCGGTGGCCATCTGCGGTCGGGCCCCAGTCTTGGAAATAAACTTAGGTGCAGATCCCAAACTTCCTTCCCCGAAAACTCTTCTCTTTTGCCCAATTGGAGCAGCAACAGGATCAATAAACTCCCGCTCTGCAATCTAAGCAACCTCTACTAATTGCTGAAAAGTCAAAATTTGCAAACAAGCAACCTGTCTACGGATCTCTCGCCGTAGACCCTCCTGAAATCGCTCGATCCGCATCTCCTCTGTAGCAATCAAATGTGTAGCAAACTTCCTGAGTTCTATAAACTTCTGGGCATACTGCTCGACCGTCATCTCCCCTTGCACTAAATTGTTAAACTCTCGTGCCTTTTGTTTCCTCATAGTGTTCGGAAAGAAACGATCATTGAATTCCTTTTTAAACCGCGGCCAAGATACCGCTGCAATTGATCCTAACTCCATTTCCAGAAGCTCTCGCTTGGTCCCCCACCAAGCAGTCGTATCACCTTGCAACAGGTAACTTGCGTATAACACCTTCTGAGTTTCACTACACCCACAGATCTCAAATGTCTTTTCGAGATCACTAATCCACCTTCCAGCACGAAGTGGATCCTCTTGTCCAGAAAAAGCAGGGGTCCTATGAGCTAAAAAGCGTTCGTACGGACAACCATTCTGTTGCTCCATTTGCGGCGGAAAATTCTGTTGAAGAAATTCTGTCATACGGGTTAAAGCTCTAGCCATGGCGAGATTCCCATCAGTACAAGACAAGTTAGTCTCAGGTTCTGGATGTGACATTCCTGATCAGTCCATCTTTCTGATAAAAACGTGCCCTTTTAAAACTCGATATTTTTAAATTACAATAAAATTTTCTGGTACTGTACCTGGGTATTTATACGGTTTTACCCAAAGCCAGACCACTCTGATACCACCTGTGACGCTCTCAACCCCCACGTGTTATTTTTGTGGAGTTCGTGACATTGGAATGATGACCACAAGGATCACGCACCCCAACGACCAGTGCTCAAAGTGTGTACAACATACAATAAATGTACACCATAATATTTGCAGCGGAGAAAATAAAAAGTCTTTCTTTATTAAGTACTAGAATTGTACAAAAAGCAGTAAAATAACTTTACAAGAATTTTACAGTCTTCCGACAGATAATTTAAAGAAAACAAATAACATAAGGGAAACAAATCCCAAAACGCTAAACAACATATCAGCAACTTAAGTTTCTGGCGGAGTCGGTCCTTCAAGTTCATACTCGGGCTCTGCGTCAAACTCTACAGCACCATAAAACGGAACCGTAGGATAAAACACCACAATAAGATTATGATATCTCAGCAAGTAATTAACCAAAACAACATCCAAGAGATTTAAAACACATTTATATAAACATGCGTCCCCATACGGACAGAATAACAACCCACATTCAACTTCCCAAAAATATCATTTTTATACTTACACCAAAAATCCTATTTTTGGTCCCAATCATATTTATTATGAAATTACGCATGCACCACAATCTCCCCTATGGACTGTCCGCACACCCTGGCTCTCTTCGTCACATCACGGGTAACGTCCGTGCATGAGACTTCGAAACGAGCAATGCCCAATTTTGCGCCCAGCGCGTACATGGCCAAGCATCCCCTAACCTCGCCAGCCAAAAGGTCACGGAATCGGTACGAGAGCGTTACCGTCTCGTCTATTCCCGTTGTCACCTTGCGACAACTCAGGGGATGTCACGTCAGTCTGTTATGCTCCCGTGTGACCAGAGGAGCTCCACCGAGATAATACCCCATCTCGGCTTGGGGTCGTGATACACACGCACCCAAATATTCAGTAATCAATGCAACAGACCACGTAACATCACAACACATTTTAATAAAACCATAAATATACAGTTAAATCATTTAATAGGAATATATAATTCATTTATAAAATTAATCATTTATTTACAATTTCACCATTTCACAATACACGTCATATCCCGTCCTCCAAACCGGCCCATGACCCAATTTCAACAAATCATTACAATCAACAGTTACATTAGAAATGACAGTTTACAAAATACAATTACAACAACTTTATTAATAAAACTGGAAAATTACATACACACGAAGATTGGAAATAATCTGAAAGATCAAGTGAAAGGGCGTTGCTCAAGATGGCGGCTCAACGGCGGCACTCAGCAGTGCTCACGGCGGCGCAGGGTAAAACTCACGGTGACGCACGGCAAAATTGTTCTAACACACTCGGATTTTCAACCAAAATTCACCACACAAAATTATAAACTAAGAATCAAGATGGGAAAAACATAATACAAGAAGGAGAAAGAATCATGGAGATGTTTAAAATGAGGAACCCATGGCTTATTTATAGGCCAAGCACGGCAGTTTGCGAGGCCGCGTGTCACACGGGTGGAAGAAAGGTGAAAACGACAGCTCAAGCTGTGGAGGAGAGATGACATTTGGTACGGACGCGTGGCGTGGTAGCTGGACAGCGCAACCCGAAGTTGTGAAAACCAAACTCCAAAAGAGCATTCTTCAAGGTGTATACCATGCCCAAGGGGCTTGTTTAAGCCCATAAATTGCTTTTCGCAGCCTGCACACATGATTGGGCTTGGACACATCTTTGAAGTTAGGAGGTTGCAACATATAAACTATCACAGTGAATTTCCCATGCAAGAATGCATTATTAATGTCCATTTGCTTGAAATTCCAACCATTCATTATAACTATAGTAAAAACAGTGTGAATGGTGACAGGTTTCATGATTGGGCTAAATGTTTCTTTGTAATCAAGCCCAGGATGTTGATTGTAGCCTTTTGCAACAAGTTGGGTTTTGAACTTATCCACAGAACCATCAACTTTTCTTTTTACCCTAAACATCCATTCATAGCCTACTGGTTGGCAATTTGGAGGAGATGAAACTAATTCCCAAGTTCCATGCCTCATCAGAGCTGTAAGCTCATTGGACATAACATCACGCCACTAAAAATGATTCACAGCTTGACTCACACAAGCTAATTCAATGAGTTTGGTTTGAGGGTGTTTGGAAACTAGATATAACTGTTTGAGTTTAAAAATTTGGTTCATGGTTCGTGTAGTCATTTTATGAACACGAGTTGACTCGTGTAAATAGGAAGAAGACCTATAGTGTTGTCCTATCTCGAGTTGACTCGTGTAAATAGGAAGAAGACCTATAGTGTTGTCCTATCTAAAAGAGAAGCATGCATGATGGATTTATGCTGTGGAAGTTATGGCAAAGGTGGTCAAGCCACAAGGTGAGATGACAAATCTGTCACGCAAACACAAACAACACACAAACCGAAGTTTATAGACTTTTTAGAGCAATAAAACATGTCTACTGGCAATGGCAAGATATTCTATGTTTAATTAGCCTCCTTAATTAAAGGATATTATATTTTGGCACATGAAGGAGAATGGAGTAATTGGACAAATTATGGGCCTATTTCAAGCGGTTCATGGTTTATAAAATGCTTAATCTATCATCATCATTAAATAGCTGCAGGAATGCAGCCCGTAATACCACAAATAAAGTCAACATGCATCACTCTCATAATCTGGTTCCAAACCCAAAAGAAGATGTTTTGTACATTCAGCTAGCTCAATTCTTTTTACTCAAACCAACCTTTATTGTTGCAAGAGCCCAATTAGTAAATCCATGTACGTTTTATATGTTCTATTACACATCTTGGATACTTTACTGTAGTAATAATAATAGCAATGGAATTAATTTAAACATGCTCGCCATCTCCAAAACAAGTGAATTCAACCATTTCCAGGAGGAGGCCGAGATCAAATGATTTCTAACTCGGCCAGAGTCCAGTGGTAAGAATAGTAACTGTAACACCCCGTGTAGCACCTCGATCCCGAAGGTCCAGAGAGTTAGCTCTTAATACTTAATATCAACTTCAATAACACAACTATAAAATCTAGAAAACTTCATAAAATATTAATTCATTTACTCAACCCAAATATTTATGTTCATTCATAGGGACACTAAAGAAATTCTCAATAATATAAATTAAAAACTCTCCAAAGACTCGAAAATAAATCAATTTACTAACTACAATTCTCAAATAAACACTTGTACCCTCATGCACTTATTCCACAACGATCATCACACCTTACTAAAACTTTCTACTCTTGTTCTCTAGCTGAACCATCAAAATTATCTGAAAAATATTTGGAGATAAGGGCTGAATTATCAACAACTCAGTAAGCAAAAAACATATACTAGTGTGTAAATATGAACATTTATAAGAATTCAGAATGCTGAACAAAATATTTTCTTTCAAAATGAAGAATCAGAATACTTATTTTCAGAATGCAAAATCATAGCATATTACCAAAAATATAAGAGCAAAACTTCCAGAAAACATTTCTATGCAAAATTTCCTTTGGCAGAGCACAACTGAACATATTCATCTTATCTTATCATATCATAATAGAGACCATGTTTAACCTCAGTGGTAGGGTTATGCAAACCCCGATAGTTAACCGAGCAGAAATAAAATGTGAATCTTCCTCTTATTCATTCTCGAAGTCCCAAGTGTGCACATAGGAAAGACCACACAGAAAACTACTTTGTTTCCAAAGTGGGTGCACCAGAAACAGAAAAGTTGGTATCAACCCGAACAGAGGCCACAGTTTTACACCAGTGGTAAGGTAAGAATAGAACAGAAACAAAAACAGAATGTTATACCAGATGTTTTCAAAAATCACATTATATCATATTAGAGTACAGAACATCTTTAGAACAAAATACAATCTTATCACAAAAAAATATAATTTATGCGCAGAGTTTCATATCCTCTCTTTTTTGTATAGTTCAGAAATAAAATGCCAAAATAGCTCATGTCTACACCAGTCATGCCAGAAATTACTTTATTCTTATATAGAATTTCATGAGTAATGCAGAACAAATAATTGTGGTAGTTCAAATTTTCTTTTTAAAAGCAACTATGCATACTTTTCCAAAAATCAATTTTATTTTTATGCAAAGTCTAGTATAGAAACCCCGCTTACCTGGACTTCTTAACTTTTTCAGAATTTTCCTCAAAATGCCGAACAATAATTAATCGTCATCTATAAAATAATCACATAAGTCCCATAAATTTTCAATCAAGTACGTATTTCGATATTTAAGCCTAAACTTTTAAAATAACCTATTTTAATTTCTCAAGACCTAAAATTTCTCTTAGCCCTAAAGTATCATAACTTCCCAAATTCCTCAATACCCACATAATTCCTCTTACTATTATACACTAGGTCACTTCTAAATTACATAATAATATTATACTAAATACAACTATGCCACAAAATACATCTCTAGTTTAAAATTTCTCTTAATATAATTATAACAAAGCTGATTAAAAATTAGGAAAGTAAAAATTTCATTTAATTAAAAAAAAGACTAATTAGTTTTTTTTTTTTTTTGCAGGATTTAAAATAAAAACTTGCACTTACAATGTACTTCTAAAAATATATTATCACTAATAATATATCTCAAATCTTTATTTATTTTCTTTATAAAATCTTGAATTTAAAACTATATACAGACCAAAATATGATCAACCTATAATTAGTCTAATGATAAGGGTATTATAGGGATTAAACAAAACACATAAGGGCTCTTTTAGAATAATCGAAATTCATACATAGCGGTATAACTTCGTATGGAGCCATACTCACTGAGCGATGGAGGGCACGGAGGCGGCGAGCTGGGCAGTTGTTTACGGTGGATACGCTGGCGTCCGGATGGCTGAGTACAAAGAGATAAAGCAATGAGAAAGAGACCCATTGACAAGAGAAAAATACGTGAAAATGATAGAGTAAACTGAGAGAGAGTGACACAAAGATGCCGTCGATGGCTTACCAAGAGGGACGCGGCAGGCAAGGACCAACGTGGAGTGACCGTCGAAGTTTTCTGTGCCGGTGGTAACGACGTGGAAGGGCTGGCACCGTGTGTGGTGGCTTTGAACGAAAAAGGCATTGGGTTGTTGTTGCTCTATTTTCGGGGGCTAAAATAGGGGACAACGACCGGGTTTTTCCATGAGATGGGTGGCTCGTGGTGGTGCTAATGGTGGCTGGGACGCATGGGGTTGGGGTTGGATTTCTAACACAGCAACACCACGGACATTCCACTAGTCGTCCCGGACAAGCCTTGATAGCGGCAGTGGAGTGGGGGTCTCGGTTTGGCCTTCTTTGATGAGAAGGACTAGCGGCGGCAACTCTAGTATAAACGTTGAAGGTGAAAACTATGTACATGAGACTGAGGGCTAATCGTACGTGTATATATAGAGGAAAGGATGACCAGAAGAAAACCCTAGAGATGAGAGAGTGGCGTGCATGCAGTGACTAAACAGACGCAAATGTGGAGTCTGAAATTATTTTCATGGGCTAGGGCTCTTTAACACGAAAATAATTGGCCCACGACTTGGATATTGAACGGGGTTAATGCATGGCCTTTTTAAGTTTTGGACCTCAACTCAACCTGAAAAAATTACACTTGTCCCATAAATTTTTCCGGTGAAAATCTATTTGGTTTACCAAAAGATTCAAAACCTAATTATCCAACCTATTGAAAAATCATAATCCGCCAATAAAAAAAAAAAAATCCGGGCTAGAGGTAAAAAAAAAAAAACACTAGTTAACCCGTAGTGAGCTTTTCTTACCCATAAACTCAAAAATTTTGTAAAGCGAGCTTGACTAGGCTCGAGTGTTACAGTAACTGTCAAATCGAGCCCAAGACTTTTCATTCATGTTACCACGCAGATATTCCCCAGAGCTATTATGATTTCCTCGTGGCTAGGTCAAATCTCTGAAACGAAGAGGGGAAATTACAGCCAACTCACTCTTCCCTTCATCTTTGAGGTGAATTGCGGACCACTTTGTATCTCAAGGAAAACAATAGACCCCAGAAGTTGGTGATATTCAATTAGAACACTTTGAACTAATGATTATATAGTATGTATTTGGTACAAATATGTACTCCCTACAATCAAAATGAGTGGAGAAAAAATGCCTAAAAATGATTGCATGATACTCCATTATAGAAGTGCATACTCCACTATAGAAGTGCCCCAACGTACGTATTATATATTTGTAGCCATGGAAGCATGCTAGTACCATTTTGTTAAGAGAATAACTTCAGGCTGGAGACTCCTATAAAGTTAGAATATCGGAGACCAGTAAGAAATAGACACGTAAGCGAGCGCACATGACCTCCCCTCCCCCTCTCTCACTAGATCCGATTCTCCCTTTCCCCCCTCTCTCTGCTCTCGATCTCTCTCTGTCAAAAGAGAAAACCTCTGCTCCCTCTCTCTCTGCTCTCTCACTAGATCTGAAAGAGGAGACCCTCACTGCCTCTCATCGAAGCCACCAAGATTTTGAATTGGTGAAAAAGAAGAAAGACAGAGCAAGAGGGGAGAAGTAGAACCCAGACAGGAAAATGCAGAGTGGTGGAGGTTTTAAAGCAATAATATTAGTGTTAAATCAAGAGACATTTTGAAAGGAATCAGAATACCTTTTTATGCGTAGGCATACCCTTGAGAAATCTAGAAAAGACCCACCTTTTCAAAAATCAAAGAAAATCCCACAAAAACAAATTCAAAAGGAAAATAACTTAGCTGCTCCATTCTGAAACCCTAAAACCACTGCTGAGGTCTAAACCCAGTGGAATTCCAAGGAACACAAAATAAAGAAATAGAACTATAGAGTGAAGACCAAGAAAACTTCCATGAAATTGAACTAGGAATGATCAGAAGTCTAGGAGAGTAGGGCTTTTAGGTAAGACTTTCCCAAAAGAAAAAGAAAAAAGAAAGAACTTTATAAGTTAGAGCTAACTAACATTTGTATCTTTGGCTGCAACCACTTCATATCTCAATTGGGAAAGAAAAACAAGTTGACTCCTCACGAAAGGAACTAAGAAGGAACCATGAAACAAAGCAAGGTAGGAAAAATAACCAAATTCGAAAAACAAGGGAGACTCTGAACTCTTGAGGATTTGAAGCAGTTTAAAAAAGCTGCTAAAGATCTATTCTCTCTCCCTTTTCCTTATGGCATCAGCAACAAAGAGAAGGAAAAAAAAAAAAACAACTGAAACTACGAAGGGAAAGAGAGAAAATTGAGGGAAGCTGAAAAAACAGGTTGGTAAGCTTCAAGGAATGAATCTACTTTTGCTCAAGAACTTTAGCCAGTGAGAGAGAAAAGCTGAGAGTGTAGGTGGTGGGCTTTGATTGGTGGAGATGGTGTTTGGGGATAGTGTAACTTATGGAAAAGTTCCCTCTTATCGAAGGAGAGAGAGGGAGAGTCGATCGAAGCGATTCTGAAATCGAAGGAGAGAGAGTAGATCGAGAGGGGTTCAGGAGAAATTATCGAAGGAGAGAGAGGAAATCGAGAACGAAGGAGAGAGAGACTAGATCGGGAAGGACAAAAAAAGATGACCCTGTATGCGTCCCCACATTAACATGGCATGGAAGGCTTACATGTCCCCTATTGATTGGTCTCCGATAAACTCACATTTTAGGTGTCTCTGTTTTGAAGCTTTTTTGTTTTGTTAATTTGAAAATATTTTGTTCCGTTACACATTGTTCAATTTAAAGTTGCATGCTTAGTCTGTAAAAAGTGTAACATGAGTTGGTGGTTTATGCAACGCAGCCGCTCAAGAATTATTCTGGATGTCGTGCTTTTCAGAGAGATGATTAGGTACTTTTCTTTGAATCTTTTGCTTTGGCAATATTCCCTTTCTTTTCCCTTTGTATTCTAATTTGTAATCAATGCTTTATCTATTTTATTCACCTTTTGTTATTTTTGGACGAGTATGGTAATCTTATTCCAAATGAAGAAAATATACAATTAGGAAAGACAACAATTAATAACAGAAATACAGCATAACTTAAGGTACAAGAGTTGTCATTCAAAGGGAACAAACAAAACCATGTACAGCAATTTGCACAGCCGGAAACATCTAGTGCAGCAACCAGTATTCAAAAGAGCTTGAATAAATATAATCATTCCCACCTCCAACACAGCAGGCTTACATTTCCACCACAACAGCTAGGCCTAATTACATGACCTTTTCCACCACGAACAGCACAAGGCTGGACTAAAAACTAGACTTAAGTTTACCATCAAAGAAGAGAGTACATCCACTACAAGGGGACAGAGAACCCAGCCACAACCACACCAAGTTTTGAAAGCAATGGCAGCACTTCAAAACGAGCCACCAACCAGCATTACCAAGAACAATAGAAGCAAATCCACACAACCATAAGTAAGAGCAGTCCAATAAGAAGGCAAAGGGGCATCCCACCTAGAGCAGAACTACCAAAACTAATAAAGAACAACTTACTTTTCCAGAACAAAAGGCTCAAGGATAAAAGTTTATTAGTGCCAACAAAGAGTGAAGGGGTAGTTTAATTGGCTGAATTAATCCCTTTATATATTTTAAAAAATACAAGATCATTAGTGCCATGCAAAGACTGATTCTCAAACAAGATGTCAGAGATTTAAGCTAGAAACATTACACTGATGCAACCTCAATATTTTTTTTTTCCAGTCTTGATCAAAAGGTTGGGTATTTGGCATGATTGCTTCTACTGTCTATTTTGGACTCAAAGCACCTGTTGATTTTTAAGCACAGAGGTAGTATTGCGGCCAAAGCCCTGGAAGGGAGCGTATATATGGCAAGTAAAATACTCGTCAAGCTTTTTCTTACGACTTACTGTGGCTCCAGTACTATTAATTATTAGGATGTTGATATATAGTTGATGTTGCATATTTATTTTTGCTTCAATTTTTTGGAAAGATGATACTGATGTTTTGATGATTGAAATCAAATTGTTGCCTTCTGTACTCGATCTGTCTTGTGATCAACGGAGGAAAATTACTTGTTTTCATGTATCTCAGAAAGAAAGTGCCCCAACGTCAAGAACATAAAGAACGTTTTAATTTGCAGGCTTCTTTCCATCAAGCATGCTTAGACGTCTCACACAAGCTCAAAAGTACTATAGCTAGGTAGGCATAAAACTTGGAAATTTGACATGTTTCTGCGTGCTTGTGAGATCACTGAAGACTAACTTAACGCGTCTTCACCATTACTCAAAAACCAAAATGAGGACAGTAGTTATCCGTATGTGGGTGTGGTGCGTCAAAAGTTGTGGGCCTAGCCAAGCTCATGCGTGTATCCAAATCCGGTTAACTTCTAATGGCATAATATTCCATTGTCTTATAATTTAATCAAGCTCCCTATAGTGCTACTTGACTTCATTTCAAAGAAAAATGACTTTTGACTTGCATACTCGGTTTCAATGGCCATTATTATTATTTTTTTTGGTTTCAATGGCCATTGCAAGAAGCATTTGTTTTTTTTATAATAATGACATTTTTAAAGTTGATTAGAGGATAAAGTTTTGTTTTACAACTCTAATCATTTGGTCTGGTGCTGCACTAAGGATTCTAGTGTATTCCTATGAGAGATACACACAATACATATACACATGATTAAGATAAAGGTGCACACAATACATGATGCATCTCATGCGAGGAAGACAATATATATATAGATTAATGAAAGAATAGGTCCAAAAATAATTTGAAAATTAATTACTTTTTTCTTTTCCTGTCAACAGCTGATCTGTTGTTTCTCATACATGTGTTCCAAATGAAGAAACTTTGAGAACATAAAGAGCGATGTTAAAACTTAAATTAACAAGTTATCTAGTTAAGGTTTTACCTTAGATTATGAGCTAAAAACCAGACAATAGCCAGTACAATAATGGTTGAACAAAGACCACAAAGATGAGAAATTGAGGACGATGATCTATAACCATACACATGAAATATTACAGATCTAGAGAAGTCGGTCTGCATTGATGATCAAGGTGAGCATAGATGCTGATATGCGTTTGATGACAACAAGTGGATCGAGCAATAGTTAAATACTCTGTTGAAGTGAAACCATATATTGGGTCCCTATCAGAATTACATACACTGGTATTGATTCTCCTGCACTGTCCAAATTGGGTCCACAACTTAGCATCACTCTAATTATAAAATTGGTATCTATACGTTGGACCAACTTGTTTAGATAAAGATTTAGACATCACATCAGGTGGCTATGATTCTCTGATCAATTACTTGATTTTTTTCTAATGAATCAGTCCGGTTTGATAATATCTTCTTCCATCTTTTCCTCTCTCTCTCTCTCTCTCTCTCTCTCTCTCTCTCTCTCTCTCTCTCTTTTGTCTGAAGCATATGTATGTTTGGGGACCCTTGGTCTGTACTCAAATGAAACCTTAAAGATACCATAAAATTTTCAATTAATCCATTTGCTAAATTTAGTGATCATAATTGATAGCTCCGAAAAATGGAAAAAAAGAGAGAAAAAAGAAACCTAATTGAAAGCTTTGTATAATGTGTATAATTGGGCAGATTTGTCGGCATGTTGGCTTTGGAAGACCCCACATATGTAGAGGGGGGAAAAGAAAAAAAAAAAAAAAAAAAACAAACACTCACAGGTGAAGGTCCTTAAAAGGCACCCATTAACCTTTGTGATAAACACTAGCACTAGCAACACCACCACCAAATTTCCATTATCAAAAGCCACATAGAGTGCAGAGAGAACTTTGCCCTCCAAGTTCCAAACTTGAAACCACCCCCTTCTCCATCTCCATCTCCATCTCTTGACAAAGTCCGGCAAAGGGTCTAAAAATATACATATATATCCCCGCACTCGTCCCTTTGACTACAAAGATCATGTGGCGTATGCTGGCAGCAGTGAGGCGAAACCTCCAAAACATAAAGAAGAGCCCAAGAGTCGCCGATGAGAGTATGTTTGCAGGTGGAAATGGAGGTCGTGATCAGTTGCCGATCTATGGGCGTAGACAAAATGGATGGAATGGCTTTTCGCTTATATACAGCGTTGTGCGAGTTCCGATTTCGATTCTTTCGTGCTTTTCACACCCACATGTGAATGGTACCGACGGGGTGTGGGTGTCAGGTGAGTTTGCACAGCTTTCAGAGATGAATCATCTCATGGTAAACGACAGCATGCGCTATGCAATACTAATGTAGAGATGTCAATGTAAGTGAGCATTAGATTGGTTTAGGTTCTTGCTTTCGAAAGGACTTTGGGGTTTTCTACCTTCTTTACAGTAGTTTTTTTTTTTTTTTTGGGCTTCTTCTTTATAGTAGTAGACAAGTACTTGCATGGATATATATTATATATTGCTCGCCTAGCTAGCTAGCATGTGGTGATCAGTGTATAAAAATAGTTTTGTACGTCTACCAGTACTAGTACTGTATTTATAATGTTGGTACCAATTAAGTGCTTTCTACATCCATAAATGAATGGAGTCCATGGATTTATATGAATCTCTCTCTCTCTGTCTCTCTCTCTGTTGCAGCAGGTTTGCTTGCCTAGCTTCTGCTTAAATATTATTATTAATTTGTTCAGTCATCCTGAGATTAATATATATGCGCTAGCTAGGAATATAATGAACCAAAGTAATTAAAGAGAATGATTACTGCTGATTGGTTTTTGAACTAATTAATAATGGCACATCAAGTTGGTCATTACCATCATTATTGTTATTATAGTACTAGTACTCGAATGAATTAATTTAGAATTAGATGATATTTAATAATGGATATATGCAAATTGAAGTTTGGTTATGCAACTTATATATATATATATATATATATATATATATATGTTTAGTGGGAGACCAGATCAGAGAGAAATTGGTGCGTGTGAGACAAGTGAAACTAGTTAGTGTGGGGATGTAAGGCCTGGAATCAAGAAACTCATGAAGAATAGACATGAGAAATTGCAGAAATTGAAAAATAGAGATGCCAGAAAGCAAGAAACTGCAGCATAAGCTGGTCTGAAGGATGAAATTTTGTTCATATAAACAAGGAAGTTTTGTCCTGTCACAGGAATGAATACAAATTACTACTGATCTATTATTCATGTAAATGATCATGTATATATATAGGCCGATTTGTAGTCGTTGGTTAATTAATTACCAATTACCTTTTATAATTGTGAGATTTAGAAGTAAAAGGATGGGGTTTTTAAACCCTAATTTTCTTCAAGGAAAAAAAAAAAAGATTTTTCTTCTCGTTATTTTTTTAAAAAACTGCTGCATGTAGATCTCATAAATAGCGCCTCAAGATCAGTTTTGAAACGTCGTACGTTGAAGCTAGGTAGTAAACCTAGTTCTTTTGCAACTTTTGGCGACATATTTACATATTTTTGGGATAGATAGATAGATATATGCTGATTGTTAAATGAAAAATGGTTTGGCCAGAAATGATAAATTTCATAAAAGTAAACTCACAAACTAACGTACTTAATTTATGTGATATATCAGATTATAAAATTACTTTTATTTCAAAATAGATCTAACATATCATATGAAATCAATGTTAGTTTGAAGAAATTGAAATATATATAAATGAATCACATGAAGCTAGTGCTGAGGGGGATCGAGCTAGCTCCACAGCGCTAGCTTCATGTGATCAATCTGATCATGCAGTACACATTGCATGCATATATACCCTTCTTCCACTGAAATATTCTTGTATTAAATGGAGGGTTCATTTAATTTGCCCCATTTTACAAGGTTTGTAACCCACCATGAGCATATGTTTGTAATATACCCTTAGTTAATGCCTATATTAAAAAAGATATATATAATATCCTTAATCAATCCAATGAAATTAAGCAGCTTGATACTCCAGTCCTAGCTAATTCCCCTCTAATTAGTTTAAAATCAAAGCTAGCTACCTATGGGAATAAATTCCATATATAGGTTTATTTACAAGCTGCTAGCTAGCTCCTACTTTGTTAAGACACCCTGCCGGCCAGAAATGTATTGCCGACCTAGCTTGTTTTTAAGCAATTAATACGGTCATTCCAAAATTCCTTGATTTGGTATTAATGTTTTCCATGATCATCATCCCCAACCAATATTATCTCCAAAGAGAAAGAAACCAAGGGGGGAAAAAAAAAAAAAAGAAAAGGAAAAAAGCATTGGTGGTAATTGGAAGTAATGAATTTGTGGAAGTAGAAGTAGTATTAGTAGTCTTGAATAATGAGTGGGGAGCCTAAAAGAAGATATATCATGTGGTTGGGTTTATGTCCATAATAAGTGGGAAACAAGCAAAAGATATAGTCAACTGCTCCAACTATTTCTTGCTTGTTTTGCCTACCTACCTACCCTGCTACTTCTTTATTAATATTAAACACGCGTATTTACATATTAATATGTCTGTGTTTAAGTAAAAAAATAAAAATGATAAATCATATATTAATGTGCGGTATATGGATGATAAGTAGAATTTTTTATTGATATTAATGCCACTCACTACTGCTTCTTGGTTGGTCCTACAAATTATAGATCGGTAGAATCTCAAATGATATTCAAATTTGAATAAAACTTTCTACAATATCGTTCTATTTATATATTACTAGGAGCGTATCAATCAATGAAAAAATAAAATCAAATACCCGGCCCACTCATTTAGCTGAGTATGCACACTAGAGGGCCCACCCCCATTGACTTGAAAAGAAAGCCCAAAAGAACAGTACTCATGTTAATGCGACACGTAGTAGTACTGACATGTAAGTTAGAAAATTACACGTACATGATGACATTTGTGAATAATTACCTGATGGATTAATTTATGAGTTCTTAATTTGATTATATATATATATATATATATATATATATATATATGCGGCCCTGATCATGATCTGTAAGAACTTACGTACAGTACTAGTAAGTAAGAAGTCATGTAGCTAGATGAAGGAATCATATAGATGTGTTTCATCAGTAATCATTAACAACATTGACATATATACGTGGAACTACTTAATTCAGGTACCTTTCAATGTCACTTTTATCTTATCTTTTGCTTGCTTAAGAAACACGGTATCATAGTGCTAAGCTCCATTATTAATGCCCTCCACGTTAATTATTTCCTTCTCTATCTCATCTATACAGAAATACTTTAGCTATAAATTACGAATTATATAAAAATAATCTCATAAATTAATGGCATGTCTTGATATAGTTAATTTATCAGATTGTAAAATTACTTTTATTATAAAATAAATCTAATAAATTATATAAAATTATATCAATTTTGTAGCTGTAACATTTATAACACTTCTCATATATATATATATATATATATAATTATTGAGTCTTGATAATGACAGCTTGATGAAGTACTTTGCACGAAATAAGGTCTCGTTTATTTTCAGGAAACATTTCATCTCATCTTACTTCATCATTACAACTTTCTTAAATCTCCACATAAAATAAAATAAACAATTTAATTTTTTCAAATTCTAAAACAAAAATAATATTAAAAAAATATTATAATAATATTTTATTCAATTTTTTAACTTTAATTTTATCTTATCTCTGAAAACAAATAAACCCTAAGTCTCACGGAGATATCAGAGTTGTGAGGAATAAATTAGACCGACAAATTTGATTTTTCCATCCAATTTGTACATGAGTCAACGTCGCAATCGAGAGACCAATTAAATGAAGCAACGTGGATAATATTTTCTTCATGGGTTATGATCATAATTATAAGCCTAATTATGTGCACTACTGATCTCTTTCTAATTAATATATATGACCAAATAATTAATTAATCCTCTATTTATCAACTAGCTAGCTAGGCTGCTCCTAATTTATTTCCAATGTCCAAGTCCACGTACGTATATACATGCAAGTTACTCATGATAATCTCCTGAGACAAGTACTGTGTATACATACATACATATATCTATACTAGCAGTGGAGCAATGTGCTAACGTTTGCCTAGTTGAGAGAATTTTTTTTTGAAAATTAGTAATTATTAGGTTCACGGAATAGAAGGATAATAGAGCACAACAGAAAGGCAGAATTCTTCATTATATTGATATTGTTGTCTATATGTGTGTATATATATATATTGTAAAATGAATCAAAAAAGGAATAAAAAATGGTTATGGTTACCGTAGACAATAAGTTTCCTAGTTGAGAGAATTTTTTTTTGAAAATTAGTAATTGTTAGGTTCACGGAATAGAAGGATAACAGAGCACAACAGAAAGGCAGAATTCTTCATTATATTGATATTGTTGTCTGTATGTGTGTATATATACATTGTAAAATGAATCAAAAAAGGAATAAAAAATAGTTATGGTAACCGTAGACAATAATAAACTTATTGTCTACGGTTTTACAAAGAATGCACACAATGTGTTTGTAACAATGCATAGCCCATACGTATCTAAGGCACATCAAAGCCTTCTATTCTAATACGCCCCTTCGAGTTTAAGGGTGTGTCAACAACATTGAGACTTTACTTGAAACGAGAGAATTTATCAGCTACAAGAGGCTTTGTAAGTACATCAGCAACTTGATGGTAGATTTTAAATATCTCAAGATTGTCTTAAGTGCACTCCAATGGGGAAGTTTTGGTGCATGTAAAAACTGACAAACTTTGTTAACTGAGAAAGAAATGTCAAGACTGGTGATAGATAAATATTGTAATTCCCCAGCAATGCTTCGATAGAGTGTGACATCCTCAAAATCAGGAGCATCATGCTTAGACAATTTTAAGGAGGCAGCCATAGGAGAGGACATTGGCTTGGCTTGAAGCATGTTGCTTCGGGTTAGAAGACTGTTTAGACATTTCCGTTGAGACAACATAATACCATCCTTAAGCTAGTCCACTTCAATGCCAAGGAAAAAGGAAAGTCTACCAAGATTTTTAACAGGAAATGCACGACCAAGATCATCAATCAAGTAAGTAACAGCAGATGATTTTGAGGAAGTGATGACAAAGTCATCCACATATACTAACAAGTAAATCTGAGTATCAAGATGTGAAAGAATGAAAAGTGATGGGTCAGCCTTAGAAGCAACAAAACCATAATCAAGAAGCCATGTACTGAGCTGGGCAAACCAGGCTCGTGGAGCTTGTTTAAGACTGTAAATCGCTTTTTGAAGCTTGCAAACGTGATGAGGCCGGGTTGGATCGACAAAACCCTGGGGCTGTTGCATATAAACATCATCAGATAATATGCCATGTAAGAAGGCATTTTGAATATCAATATGATGCATAGCCCATCGTTTGGAGACATCAATAGACAACACGAGCCGAATGGTAGTTGGCTTTACTATTGGACTGAAAGTGTCCTGAAAATCAATCCCAGGCTGTTGGTGATATCCTTTTGCTACCAATCCAGCCTTTCATCTTTGAAATGATCCATCTACATGAGTCTTGGTGCAATACACCCATCGGCAGCCTAAGATGTTTTGATGAGGGGCAGGAGGAACTAGTGTCCATGTTGAGTTTTGAAGAAGAGCATCATACTCGACCTGCATGACTTGTTTCCACTCTGAGAATTGAGAAGCATGAGTGAAGCTTGAAGGATCATCTGGAACCTGCGCAGAGATGGTGAGACAAAATCGAGTGGGGTAGACAACAGTTCCATTGGTAAAACGGCAAGGACGAGATGAGTTTGTGTGAGCTCTAGTAATTATAGGAGAACGTGGTGGGACTAAGATGGGAGAAATAGAGGTAGACGATGAAGCATGAATGGATGAAGATTGGGTTGAATCAAGAGATGGTGTTGAATCTGAAGTTGAAATTGGTAAAGTGCGATTTGAGGAGAGTGGGGTTGAGGATGGAGGATTCTGTGCAGAAGAGGAAAACGGTGCTGGGCCTAGGAGGGATGGGCCAGATAACGGGTCAGATTGCAAGATGGGTAGAATTGCTGTGGTAGAGGAACGGAAGGAATTTGAGATGAAGTGGGTTGCGGGCGAGAGAAAGGAAAGGATCGCTCATTGAAAACAACATCATGGGAAATGTAGAGTTTATGAGTCTGAAAGTCCATACACTTATATCCTTTATGAGTCGGGCTGTAACCAAGAAATACGTAGGATTTGGACCGAAAATTGATTTTGTGAGAATTGTAAGGTCTTAAATTTGGCCAGCACTCACAACCAAAAACTTTGAGAAATTTATAGTCAGGTTCATATTTATAAACCATAGAATAGGGAGATTTATTTTTGAGAGTGGGTGTTGGTAACAAATTAATAAGATAAACTGCGGTTTCAAAGGCTTCGGCCCAATATTTAAAAGAAAGAGAGAAACGAGCTAGAAGGGCAAGCCCAATTTCAATAATGTGACGGTGTTTGCGTTCCACAAGCCCATTTTGTTGATGGGTGTGAGGACATGAGAGACAATGAGTAATTCCAAGTTGTTTGCATATAGAGGTGAGAGGTTTAAATTCACCACCTCCATTGGTTTGTAAGTTAATTAACTTGGAATTAAATAATCGTTCAATAAATGGAAGAAAGGAGGAGAAAATTTGATGCACATTTGATTTTAATTTTATTGGAAAAATCCAAGTGAAACGAGTATAGTAATCAACAAACGAAACATAGTATTTATAGCCATTGTGAGAGACATAGTGGGCCGGGCCTCATACATCAGCGCACATTAACTTTAAAGGCTTAGTATAATGAGCCGTTTTTTATTGAAAAGGAAGCTGATGACATTTTACAAGTGGACAATCTGAGCCAAAAAAGACTGAATCTGTTGGATAATAAGGCAAACACTTGGAGTGCAACACTCGAGAGACTAAAGCAAGAGAGGGATGCCCAAGCCTTCGATGCCACTGATCAACCAAAGTCCGTTCACCAACATGGGCAAATGGAGAAGGCAGAGAAGGTGAAGTGGTGGGAAAAACATAAAGACCATCACGGGTAGGCCCGGTGAGGAGGATTTTCTTTGTCTTCGTGTCCTTCATAGAAAAATGAGTTGCATGAAATTCAAAGTAACAATTATTGTCAATGCAGAATTGTAGAACGGAAACAAGATTTTTGGTAATAGAGGGAACATGAAGAAGATTTCAAAGAAGGAAGGAAGATGAGTTGAACTTGAAGGAGGAGTTACCGAAATTATCGATAGAGATGCCAGCACCATCACCCACTCTAATGGTCTCATTTCCTGCATAGGACTCAGATGACAAGTTCAAGTTAGACATATCATGAGTAAGATGATGAGTGGCAGCGAGATCGGGATACCAAACCTATTTAGATGAAGGAATTATATAGATGTATTTCATCAGTAATCATTAACAACATTGACATATATATGTGGAACGACTTAATTGAGGTACCTTTCAATGTCACTTTTATCTTATCTTTTACTTGCTTTCGGAACACGATTTCATAGTGCTAAGCTCCATTATTAATGCCCTCCACGTTAATTATTTCCTTCTCTCTCTCTCTGATCTATATAGAAATACTTTAGCTACAAATTATGAATTATACAAAAAGTAATATCACAAATTGACATGTCTTGATGTAGTTAATTTATAAGATTATAAAGTTATTTTTATTATAAAATAAATCTAACAGATTATATAAAATTAGATCAATTTATAGCTATAACATTTATAACACTTCTCGTGTATATATATATATGTATATATATATATATATATATATATATATTGAGTCTTGATAATGACAGCTTGATGAAGTTCTTTGCACAAAATAAGTCTCATAGAGATGTCAGAGTTGTGAGGAATAAATTAGACCGACAAATTTGATTTTTCCATCCAATTTGTACATGAGTCAACGTTGCAATCGAGAGACCAATTAAATGAAGCAACGTGGATAATATTTTCTTCTTGGGTTATGATCATAATTATAAGCCTAATTATGTGCACTACTGATCTCTTTCTAATTAATATATATGACCAAATAATTTATTAATCCTCTATTTATTAACTAGCTAGCTAGGCTGCTCCTAATTTATTTCCAATGTCCAAGTCCACGTACGTATATACATGCAAGTTACTCATGATAATCTCCTGAGACAAGTACTGTGTATACAGATATACATATATCTATACTAGCAGTGGAGCAATGTGCTAACGTTTGCCTAGTTGAGAGAATTTTTTTTTTGGAAATTAGTAATGTCCACAAAAGATAAAAATAATATGATTTTTTACTTAAAACCAATTAGTGAGTAGTTTAATGCATCAAAGCAGAAAAACAACCAACAATGACTGTGAAATCTAAAGATAGTTTAAATAGGCATGTCATTTAGAATTAATTCAATTTTCACTAAAAAGAACAACATATAACTGTTTTGAAGCAAATACATCAATATTATATCTAGAGCTGTGATATAATATTGTTGTTGAAGATATTTATATATATATATATATATGAATATATATATATATGAATATATATATATGAAATTTCAGGATTGCCATCATTTTAAGCAATATATATGTGCTTAAAATATTTTTACCACATCTAACCCATTTACACCAAAAGACAAATAAACTCTCACTTAAACGGATACAAAGAACATAACACAAGGGCAAAAACGACATAACACAAAATATGAACTACTCACACGGATGAAAAAACACAGATGACCCATTGCCTCGTTTGTTTTCGTAGATGAGTTGAGATACAAGTTGAAAGTTGAATAAAATATTGTTAGAATATATTTTTTTAATATTATTTTTGTTTTAAAATTTGAAAAATTTGAATTGTTTATTTTATTTTGTACGAGAATTTAGAAAAATTATAATGATTAAATGAGATTAGATGAGATGAAATGAGAATAATTGTGAAAACAAACAAGGCATTGACACAATATAACTGACGTGCTGATCACACAAACTGGGAAAGCCAAAAAAAAAAAAAAAAAATAGGAAAAAAACCAGATTTTCAAAAGAGACAAAAACGTAATAAGACCAAAAAGGCATAGGCATAAATGAAAAAAAGGAGAAAAAAAAAAGTGTCAAACACTAATTACTATTAATTACTATTCATTCCCTTATGGCCACTTTTAAGATATAAGGAATATATATATATATATATATTAATGTATATATAATGGTGGTAGTAACCAGGATTACATTATTGGATTTGATCGTGAGTAATATTAATAATAGAGTACGTACTAATTTGCTGATCCAATTGTTCGACTATCATCATGAGGATATTGATCACAGCCATGCATGCATATGGATCAGTCCTTGATCAAATATCATGCATGATCTGTAGATCACATGCAGCAGCTAGCACTTAATTAGCAGTATTAATATTGCAAAAAATATTTAGAACAAAAGTACTGAATATATATTTATTAATGAAAAACTAGGCCAACTCGGGTACATACATACATATATATATATATATATATATATATATATATATATTAACCTTCATGGCCAGAAGCTGTACATGATATAATTTAGAGAACAGATCATAATCGACTACATGAATTAAGGAAGTACTCTATTTTAATATATATTAATTTATTCTACGTACGTACGTACGTATACCTGCCGCGCGCCATTATTTTTTCAATAGCCGGACTAGCATGCATTATTTACGGTACTACTTAATTAGGAATGCACGCAAATGAGCTGTACATGAATTCACGCCACCATCATGAAGTAGTGGTTTAAGCTTTACAAGGAGGAGGGTTCTGCGTGCCAGAAAACGAGGGCTTGACATTCTGACATGTCGATTTAGCCTGTCCCGATCCCTTGTATGAAAGGTTGATGTTCTGAAGCTGCACATTCTGGCATGGTATGCTCTTGCTACAAGTAAGCTTGACAGCCTCTGCAGTTGCAGAACTGCCTCGAATGTTTTTGAAGCTAACATTGCTGATCTTAACTTTAGAGGGAGTCTATACAATGTCGAGAAAAAAAAAAAAAAACCATAAAAACGTTAATATTAGAATATTAGTATTTCTTTTTTCTGTTTTTAGCTAATATTGATATAAAAAAATATATTTCATTATATGTAAATATGTATGTGTGTATGTGTATGTATATATATATATATGACGACATATATAATTCGTACCTGACCTTTGCAATTGTGGTATGGACAGTATTCTTGATCTATGATGATAGGATTTCCGACATTATTCATGACCATATCCTCGAAATACAATTGGTTTGCAGTACCGGAGCTAGGGCTAGCGGCAAATGTTTTGATCCTTACGCCATTCATTGCGTTATTAAAGGTGCAACTGATGACTTTGATTCCGTTCACAGGTTGCTCGTTGGGGTATTTTCCAAGGCTTCCAATGCTAATGCCATGGCCAGGTCCACAATTTACTTTGGTGATAGTAATGTCTTGGCTTCCATCGCCAATGGAGACACAATCATCACCTGTTCCAATATTTGCACCGGTAATGTTGATCCCAGAAGAACGTCCGATGTGGATTCCATCGGTGTTCAAGCTGTTCCCAGGTGCAGTGATGGTAACTTGTTGGATCTTGAGGTTTTTGCAACCGAACACGAACATGTGAAAAAACTTGCTGTTCAGGGATGTAATGTCCCGGATTTGTGAATTTGTGACGTAGTCGAACCTTAAGTTCTGTTCATTTTGAAGGAGAAAATAAATAAATAAACCCCGGCCGAATGCATACATACATATATAATATATATGTATTAATTAAGATGATAAGATGGGAATATATATATATATATATATATATATATATATATATATCCTACGTACGTACAATAGCAAATGGTCCGCAGGCGGAAGTTTTCAGACAATTATTTTGGCTCCAAGCCATTTGTCCTTGCCCATCGAAAGTCCCACCGCCTGACAAAATGAAGCGGTCGACACTTTGAATAACGACCCAAGCATCCTTTAACTTCTTGGGGTCTGCTGGTGCCTTTATGGTGCCCTGAACCTGAAGTTCAACAGGACCTTTGCAAGGACCTTTTAAAGTCACTGCCCCTAAGTAGTAAGTCGTTTTTGGAACAAAAACTCTGGTTGGTTTTCCTGCTGCGCATGCATCTTTCCAAGCGTTGGTCAAAGGCTGATCACCAAGATCGATATGAGTGCTTTAACATATATATTCAAGAATACGTACGTACGTATCTTATATATCTAGAATATTAATCAATATATATAATTAATTATTAACTGCATGCAGCATGGATATACCTGGGTGAGATCCCCATTAGACTTTGCTCCATATTTTGTCACGTCAATGACATTGTATTGGGCATTGACAGTTGATGGCAACAATAACAGCAACATAATTACACCAATATTCAAACAGGTACTAGCCATCTTTCTTTCTTTTATCTCTCGATTCGATCGTTTCTTCTTCTTCTTTTTTTTTTTTTTTTTTGTTTGTTTATTGTATATCCTTTGGTTTAACCAACTATTTGTACTACGTACAATTGTTGAAACTGCAACGTTGACTAATTGTGACGACGACCTAACTTTATGCAAGACCACAAAGAAGTTGTAAGGTACGTATAATTAGTTCAACTTCAATATTTTTTAATTATTTACTATAATTAGCTAGGGTTTATATTTCATACATGTGTATATATAGTACTCGATCGGCCTTGCTTTTCACTTGTGGTGATCGTATAAGTACTATTGACCGATTGCATCCACTACTACTTATTCAACCTACCGAGATTAAATTGTACTTACCCGTCACGCCGTCGACATGTGTTGCTCAAATGATCTAAATCCCTACGTACGTACAATGATACGTAATTGCATGCTTTTCTGTTTTACCGAGGTTTCTAATGTTTATCGTTATGATCATTAGTACCGGCCATCCGTTATCATCATGTACGTTCAGTACACATGATGTACAGTGGTTAATTTATACAAATCAGATGTCACAATAAACATTTTTTTTTTCCTTCCGATGTCACAATACGTACACTTGGCTAGCTAGCTAGCTAGCTGATGATCAACGTACGGATCAGGGCCGGGCAGGGTGAACCTTAATGAAAAATTAAACCAGTTTAGACCCCAAACAACAGTACCTAATTAAAGGGGATGCATACATATATAGGGAGAGACGTATTTTGCATGGGATTTTTAAAATTAGAATAAAAATCATATATATATATATATATATGTATGTATGTATGTATGTATGTATAAACGAAAATATTACTTAAACTGATAAAAGTTATCGATAAAAGTGATCGATTGAATTTTTTATTTTATTTTATTTATTTATTATTTAAGGATTAAGGAGGTGACTTTTAGTGAATTAATATTTTTATTTTTATTTTTTAAAAATGTTTAAAGATATATAAAAAATGATTGAAATAAAAGAGAAAAACATTAAAAAAAAGTGTATTTAGGTCAAATTTCATCATTGGTCTCCATAGCATTACCTATATATATATATATATATATATATATATATATATATATATATATCCATTTGTCTTCACTACAACAGAATGTGTGTTTTGTGACAGAGAAAACTGTCAAAAAAAATGGCAAACCGTCACTAAACATATTTGGTGACGGTTTGAAACCGTCACCATGACCGTCACCTAAAGTGCGTCACAGAAAACATTTGGTGACGGTTTACTGTTCAACCGTCACAAAAAATATTTTTAGTGACGGTTGGAAGTGTTCCGTTCGGTACAACGTTCGAACGTTCCTTTTTTTGTGACGGTTATGAACTGTCACAGAAAATCACATTCGGACGTAAAATCAAACGTTCGGACGTTATACCCGACCGATTGGCGTTCGAATGAGAGAAGTTGACGTTCGTTGGATATCATGTTCGAACGTATCATATTTACGTTCGAATGTTAATGCGTCCGAACGTTAATTACAATAAACGTTCGAATATTTGTTCGAACGTAAACGTAAATGTTCAAACGTAGCGCGTTTAATGTTTGGACGTTATTTCGAATGTAAACGAAGGAGCGTTCGAATGCAAGTTCTTTGTTCGAACGTTAGTCGCTTTACCGTTCGAACGGTTTGTTCGTTTTAGCGTGAGTACGTTCGAACGATTCAATTGTATTTACGTTCGAACGTTTGTTACAGTGTGAACCAACGTTTGAACGATTTTTATTTACATTCGAACGTACAGATCAGAAATACTAATTTCATAAAATTTAAAAACATAATACCAATTGTATCATATTACATATCCAATTAAAAAGTAACAATATCTTATAAAAGCACAAAATTAGATATTAAAACTAGTCAGAAATATTGATAAAATTTATTTCTTCTTTTTCCCTCGCCCACGAGGATTCTGTTGCAACGACATAACACGCTCTATTTGCACCATCATCTCCCGTTGCACTTGCTCTTGCACTTCACTGCGTATTCTTTCCTCCTGGTCTCTCTGTTGGTCCTGCAAACGCGTCTCTAAATGAGACTGTCGTTCTAAGAGAGACTCTAACTCTTGTTGTCTCGACCTCATATACTCATTCTCACGCCGTGCAGCTTCTAAATCTGCCGTAAGATTATTAATTTGTGAAGCCGATGAGGTTAAGGAGGATTAACATTTATGCTTGATAGATCGTCCCAAACCTCTTGCCATACTAGACTGCGGCCCGAGCACTTGCGTGAATATGTCTATGTCACTAGGAGAGGATTCCTCAGAAGCCGACTGCATCTCCAACATTTTGCTCTGCAATTTAAAAGGTAATGATCGTAAATAATTAGTAACGTATTAAAAGAAATAGAAATAAGAAATAAAATATTAAAATATTATATAAATAATTTATTTAACAAAAATAACACTGCTTACATAATTATCTGCAGTGACAGGATCCATCCACTCACTATGCTCATTAGTGTGAGCAGCAGCATAGACATGATTGAGGGAAAAGTTTTCAGGATCATCACATTTCTAACAAAGCGACAATATTAGCAATTTTAAAAAGATAATATTAGTACTTATTAGAAATAATATCAGGAAAATAAATGAATTCTATAATTTTTTAATTACCATTTTTTCAACAAGACTGTGGAATGACCTTGAACCGGCACAATGGTGGACAGTCAGAACGGATCTATTCTGTGCATTTGTAGAACTCAAGTGCTACAAAATATATTAAAAATGTTAATTGTAATATGTATACATATAATATATAAAACGAATATGAATGTAAATAATTAAAAGATATAAATGTAAAATACCTGATAATCTGGAGATGCGAAAAGATCACAACACTTTCTCCAATCATCTAACTTCATCTGCTGAAAAGGAGATTGCGCAGCCTCTTCCAACGTCTCAAACTTCTTGAAGTGGTCATAACATCATCCTTTGTGACGTCGGAATAGTGTAGCCATCAACTCATTCACGGTTCTCAAATCCTCGCTACGGCCAAAGTCGAGGTCGAATTCATCCTAATAAGGGAATCAGGTAAAAAATATAATATATTAATCTAGGTGAAAAAAAATGTACTGAAAAGTAAACTCACCAGCACACGACTTCGAATGTGCTCCTTAATCTCATTCGGAACATCTCGCCATGAGTGCACATAAAATGGAGCATAAGCTCGAACTACTGTGCCAATATATGAGGAAAGCGCTGCTGCACTATCATCCACTCCTCCAGTGGAATTATCAGGAATTGTGATCTTCAGTTTACCATGCCTTCTATTTTTTTAAGAGAGATTCCACGTGTATAGCCACGACCGTGACGTGCAGATGCATCAACTACTTGATAATAGAATAATTATAATTATATAGTTATTAAGAAAAAAGTATTAACTATATATATAATTATCAACTACAATATTTCTTTACTGGTAGGTGTCGACTGGCTGTTGTTCTCTTCTGTGTTAGCTTGATCTTCAGGAACGGATTCCTCGAGTGGGGAGTCCTCAATGGATTCAGGACTTGAACTTGGCGGAGGCATATTTATTCGTTGTCATTTTGGCGGCATTCTTTAAAATAATTAATTATATCAAAGAAAATTAATTAGAAGAAATTATGAAAATTCAAGATATTTTATAGTCACCTATATGAATAAAATATTTAGTACTTTTATTCTTCAGATGAATTTTCCATGCTTGTTTCAGAATCTCCATCAATAACATCTTCATCATCATCATGCACCTCTTCATCATCATCTTTATCCACCTCCTGCCCGGATAGAAATACGTCTTCATCTTCTGACTCGTCTTTTTCTTCTTCCTCCTCATTGACTTGAATTGAATGATCATTTAATACAGACGGGTCGAGATGTACGGGTGGGACATCATCTCTACACAAGGGGAGCAACTCGAGTGCACCGAGGTCAACAAACAAGTTAATACCCTCTCCATCTTCCTGGTATGCCTTAACAATCGGAGTGTCATCTTCATCTCCACTATTCTCGTAATCTGCAATCGTTCCTGCTTCATATATATTTCGAGGAACAAATTTTTGTACGACTCGCCAAGTTATCTCCCCACTATCTTCATTAGCACTTTTCATTGGATCAATCAAGTAATAGACTTGGGTAGCTTGACAAGCCAATACGAATGGATCATCTTCGTACCATTTAGATGCAGTATTGACACTCGTAAAGTGATTATCCCTATGTATTGAAACCCGACCACCGCCTAGATCCCACCAATCACATTTAAAGACATATGTTACAGACCCACCCAGATATTTCAATCCGATAATATCACGTATGACACCATAATAGTCAATATCATCTGTTCCATGACTCCCCTCGACCAACACACCATAATTTTGAGTTTTTCTATTACGTTCACGGTCCAAAGTATGGAATCTATAACCTCGAACCGTGCATGCAGTATATCGAAGTGCTCTATTTGAGGGACCACGGACCAATGCATACAATTCAGAAGAAATTGATCCGGGATCACGAGCACGTTGTTCCAAAATCTATAAATTGAAATAGTATATATTTATTATTTCATTATCCAGAGTTAAAAATTTCACAATATAACATATATATAATTTTAGTTCATACACGTTCTTCAAACCATCCGGGAAATTCTTCCTCGTGTCTTACCTCTATATTTTCTACGCCTTCCGTCCTAAGTTTGTCTATGTGGTCACTGTTATAACATGTTGCAAAAGAAGTATATTTTGAGCACAACAATTCTAATTAATTTAAAGAAAACTATAATTATTCAAAGAAATGAAATGACATACCTAAGATAATCATCAATCTCTCGGCAGTTATTTAGCACATACCACCGAACTTTACCCAACTCTCCATCAATTAAATCGTAACCTGTTTGTGCACCCAAGGGTCGTACATTCTGAGAAAACACTGATAGCTCACGAGGAGGCGGAGTAGCAAGATCAGTATTTCGCTCTTGACGATTAAATTGTGTCTCAACACCACGAAGATATAGAGAGCAAAATGTTAACCATTCATCGTGTATATAGGCCTCTGCTATTGAACTCTCAGCTTTGGCTTTATTCCCAACAGTGCGCTTCAATCGACCCAAATATCTTTCAACTGGATACATCCAACGGAACTGCACCGGTCCACCCAGAAGTACCTCTCGAGGTAAATGTATTGCTAAATGGACCATGACATCAAAAAATGATGGTGGAAAGATCTGCTCGAATTTACATAGTATAGTTGCAATGTCTTCTTCCAATTTCGACAACACATCTCGATTTACTACCCGAGCGCACAAATCCTTGAAAAATATACATAGTTCAGATATGGCCACACGTACATTAGATGTAAGCTTCTCACGAATTCCCACAGGTAATAACTTCTGCAAAAATACGTGACAATCATGACTTTTCAATCCATTGATTTTCCAATCATCAGGACTCACGGATCTACCAATATTTGAAGCATAACCATCTGGCAACTTCACACCTTGCAACCATTTGCAGAAATCCATCCTCTCCTCCCTCGTCATCGTAAAACATGCATGCGGCATGACCACCCTGTTGCCTTCCACCCGCAAATGCAGATTATGTTTAATTCTCATTCTCTCAAGATCTTTCCTCGTCTTGATCGTGTCTTTCGTCTTTTTGTTAATACTTATCAATGTACCCAGTATATTATCACAAATATTCTTCTCTATGTGCATTACATCCAAACTATGTTGCAACTTGCATGACGACCAATACGGCAAGTCAAAAAAAATACTACGCTTTGTCCAATTCAATTCTGTACGGCTCATTTTCTCTTGTTCTTTTCCTGACCTTTGCCAAAATTGTTCGCTCTAACATGTTGTAGTTGTTCCACTATCTCTTCTCCTGACAACTCTTTTGGTGCAAATCTATCCTCTACTCTCCCATCAAACTTGGCACATTCTCTTCTCCATGCATGATTTGCTGGTAAATAACGTCGATGACCCATGAAACACAACTTTTGAGAAAATTTTAGCCACTCACTAGCAGTTTCTTTATTACACGTCGGACACGCTAACTTCCCTTTCGTACTCCAGCCGGAAAGATTCCCATACGCCGGAAAATCATTTATGGTCCACATTACCGCAGCATGCATCTGAAAAGATGTCGACTTAGATGCATCATAAGTTCTAACCCTTGTTTCCCATAACTCTTCCAGCTCTTCAATCAACGACTGCATGAATACGTCAATATCATTCCCAAGTGATCTAGGGCCAGGGATGAGTAAAGTTAACAAAAAGTTTGGCGCCTTCATGCACCTCCATGGTGGAAGATTGTACGGAATCAATACCACGGGCCAAGTGCTATAACTTGTACTCATATTCCCAAAAGGGTTGAATCCATCGGTTGTGAGTCCCAAGCGCACGTTCCGAGCTTCTAACCCAAACTCTGGATACTGATTATCGAAAGACTGCCACGCAAGTGAATCAGCTGGATGCCTCATATACCCGTCATTCTTAACTCTTTTCTCCTCGTGCCACCTCATATCATGAGCTGTTTTCTTACACATATATAGTCTTTGCAACCTAGGTTTTAAGGGAAAATACCGCAACACCTTAACCGGGACGTTTTTCTTACCTTTCCACCTCGACTCTCCACATACAGGACATGCTTGTTTCTCCTCGTTCTCCTTCCAGAACAATACACAATCATTCTTGCATGCATGTATGGACTTGTACTCAAATCCTAATCCCTTTCTCAACTGCTTCGCTTCATAAAAGTTCTTAGGCAATGCAGACCCTTCGGGAAGCACCTCGTTAAATAAGTCCAATACCATGTTTATTGCTTTCGTCGACATCCCACACAATGATCTAATGTGAAGCAACCGCACAATAAACGACATTTTGGAATGTTTTGTACAACCTGGGTAAAGCTCGCGCTTTGCATCTTCCCACAGTGAAGGAAAATTTTCACAATCAGTCTCTGATCCACCAGTTGAGGCATTGTCGTTAACCTCATCCATAAACATCCCAGCTCCAATGTCACCCAACATCTCCTCCATCTCATCATGCTCATAATCATCATCCATGTGCCGCAAATAATTGTGATGATCGACCAATACATCTGCTGACCCTTCATACGGCTCACCATGCAGTACCCATCGCGTATACCCCAGATCCATACCGTTCACAACTATATGACGCTCTACTTCATCCAATCCTATCGCACACAAATTTTTACACCCTCGACATGGACACTCAATGTAACCACGACTATTAGCAGAAGCTCGTGCAAAATCAATGAAAGTTCTTACTCCACATGCATAGGGTACGTAATCCTTTCCAAGTCTATCGTCCAGACGCATCCAATTTTTGTCCATTTCTAAAAACATCTATATATTAATAACACGTACATTGAAAATTCACATGCATGTCATGCTCCAATTCTCATTACTTTTTTGATAAGGTAGTTGGTCTTATCCCATTCGAGATTATATTCTCCATATTGCACAAATCTCGTCACTCTACTAATTTCTACGTTAGTAGAAATTTCGGCAGCACCTCCCCATAATTCTCCAAGTATACATGTTCAAATATTGAGATTGTGACCCTACGAACAGTATACCCGAAGAACAGTAGAAGAAGATACCGAAACTTCATATTAAACGTGGAAAGTAGCGAGTAACAAAAATGTGCAATACAGATAATATAATCTCAAACTGTCCACACTGGACAATTCAGGAATCAGTGGACACATAAATGTACACTTATTCCCAAACGGGTCTAAGGGTATTTATGCAATGTCACACGTATCTAGTAAAAAATCATACAACAATATCTCCATATTGTTAAACTAAAGAGGGATGGAAGATTATGTGACCCAACGTTTTGTGTCTTGTACACAACGAGGGAGAATGATCTTGAATAAATGTTTAAATTTTAATCTAATTACTTAACTGTCACAAACTGTCCGACCTTGACAACTCTCAAGGCCGAAGAGACTATGACAGTCAAGCAATTAGACCAAAATTTAGAGATTATAATTGTTATATATAATTTTAAAGGTTATTATATAATTTTAATTATTATCATTCCACAATTATAATCTTAATTGTTATATTTAATTGAGTGAGTTATTTACTTATATAGACAATAAGTATATAATTTTTATATAAGAATCTATTTGATCCTTATTTCCTTTCTCTTTAGTTTATAATAAATAAGTATATTTACATATTCAAACTCTACTTATTTAGTAGTTTCAAGACTTTTTTATTGAAGAGTATTTTAAAGGTTATATTATAATTTTAATTATTATCATTCTTAAAATATAATTTTAATTGTTATACTTAAATTGTAAAAGAAGTATAATATAATTTTAAATATTATAATTCTTAAAGAGTTAGTTTTATTTGTTATTACTTAATTTCAAATATTATTATAAATATTTAATTATCATTCTTAAATTTCAATGGTTATACAATAATTTTAATTATTATAATTCTTAAAGAGTTACTTTTATTTGTTATTACTTAATTTGAAATATTATTATCACAATTTTTCAAATCCATATCACAACATATTCACAATAACTCACAAACTATTTACAAACTATACAAATAATAATCACAATATTTCAATTGTAAGCATAAAATAACATGCCACATATATTAATAAAGCTTAAGGACAATATATTTGTAACAATGTAAACATATTCAGACGTCATTCACAAATAATAATTTAAATATTTCAAGTCCATATCACAACATATTCATAATAACTCACAATATATTCACAAAATAACATGCCACATGTATTAACATATTTCTAAAGTTGAGTAAGCAATAAACATGTATTAACAAAGCCTAATGAAAATATATTTCTAATAATAAACACAATATTTCAAATTCATATCACAACATATTTACAATAACTCACAAACTATTTACAAACAATAATCACAATATTTCAAGAGTAAGCATAAAATCACAACAACATATTGATAAAGTTTAGAAATATACCTAGCACTCACAATATCCTTTTACAAATCAAAATCTTCCAACTTCCCAAAACAAGCAATCCTTCAAAAAAATACAATACTAACTTATTAGAAATATTCTATAACAAAAATACATTGTATAAATATCATAAAATTCAAATAAAGACAAGAAATAAAAATTTTTTCTTACCAAAACTCAACTCTCTCTAACTCTCTAACTCAACTCTCTCTCACTCTAACACCCTCTCTCTCTCTCTCTCTCTGTTGCACGCACGGGAGAAGAAGAAATGACCTGCTTCCTCCCTTGCGCGTACTGATTAAGTTCTAAAATTATTAGTTTAAACGTTCGAACGTTTAAGTTGTACGTCTGAACGTTATATTCTAAAATTATTCCCGCCCATAACGTTCGGACATTTACAGTACACGTTCGAACGTACCCTTCTTATTTATAACATAAAATCTAGCGGTAAAGTTCCCGCACTTTCCTCATATATGTTCGAATGTATCACAATTTTTCGTTCGAACTTCGTAAATTTACAGATAAACGACATTTAACTTAAACGTCTGAACGTACATTTCATCAAAGTGTTACCATATTTTCCCGCACTAATTTAAGTAGCGTTCGAACGTTAACATATTTGGTGTTCGGATGTACATAATTTTCTGGTGATTTTCATCAAATAACGTTCGAACGTATAGTATAAACGTCCGAACGTCTGAATAATCACACAGATACCTTAATCGAGAGGGAAATTTCCCGCTCTTAGTTTAACGTTCGAACGTTAACTTGAAACGTTCGAACGTACGATTCCTACTATACTAACTTATAATATAATATATATACTACATTTTATATATATATATATATATATTTATAACTATATACTACATTGTATAGTATGATAGCATAATACTTTAAATGAGAACATAAATGTAACTAATATATAAACTATACCATATATATAAATCAATAATATATATTAAATTGTTATTTATTAAATTCTTTATTATATACTAACTTATAATATAATATATGTACTACATTATATATATATATATATATATATTTATAACTATATACTATATTGTATAGTATGATAGTATAATACTTTAAATGAGAACATAAATGTAACTAATATATAAACTATACCATATATATAAATCAATAATATATATTAAATTGTTACTTATTAAATTCTTTATTATATACTAACTTATACTATAATATGTATACTACATTTTATATATCTATAACTATATACTACATTGTATAGTATGATAACATAATACTTTAAATGAGAATATAAATGTAACTAATATATAAACTATACCATATATATAAATCAATAATATATATTAAATTGTTACTTATTAAATTCTTTATTATATACTAACTTATACTATAATATGTATACTATATTTTATATATCTATAACTATATACTACATTGTATAGTATAATAGCATAATACTTTAAATGAGAACATAAATGTATATAATATATAAATTATACCATATATATAAATCAATAATATATATTAAATTGTTACTTATTAAATTCTTTATTATATACTAACTTATAGTATAATATATATACTACATTTTATATATCTATAACTATATACTACATTGTATAGTATGATAGCATAATATTTTAAATGGGAACATAAATGTATATAATATATAAATTATACCATATATATAAATCAATAATATATATTAAATTGTTACTTATTAAATTCTTTATTATATACTAACTTATAATATAATATATATACTACATTTTATATATATATTTATAACTATATACTATATTGTATAGTATGATAGCATAATACTTTAAATGAGAACATAAATGTATATAATATATAAATTATACCATATATATAAATCAATAATATATATTAAATTGTTACTTATTAAATTCTTTATTATATACTAACTTATACTATAATATATATACTACATTTTATATATCTATAACTATATACTACATTGTATAGTATGATAGCATAATACTTTAAATGAGAACATAAATGTATATAATATATAAATTATACCATATATATAAATCAATAATATATATTAAATTGTTACTTATTAAATTCTTTATTATATACTAACTTATACTATAATATATATACTACATTTTATATATCTATAACTATATACTACTTATTAAATCATCAATAAACACCATAAGCTCATAAACTATTCACAAAATTCACAAACAATAATCACAATTATTTCAAGAGTAAGCATAAAATCACAACAACATGTATAAACATATTGCTAAACTTTAAAAATATAACAAGCACTCACAAAAAAACCAATAATCTAATTGTCAATAATATTATATAACATCCTAATATATAACATAAACATTTATAATATAATATTAAATTGAAAAACGTTCGAACGTAATAATAAGTACGTTCGAACGTTCTGTGTATATAAGGCCAAAACCAAACGTCGAAACGACATTTCCAATACGTATCATCGTCTACTCTGTTGCACGCCGCCACGCCTCCTTCACCACCGCCGTCAACTCCGCCACAGCCGTCACTAAAGGTAGGCATTCATCTTTTATTCAAGTAACATGTATTTTATTGATATTTGGATTGAGTTTTGTTTAAAACCAGATAAGTGGTTGCCGGATTTTCAACTTCATTTTCTGGCTCCCACAGCTAGTCATTGGCCGAAGAGTCACCGTAGAAATGGGAAATGAAGTGTATACGGTGACATTTCGGTATTTAGAACCGTGTAGAGAAATTTTTGAGATTTCAATAATGGCTGAGTCGACTCAGCCATTCTGCGTCGAAACGTTTTAACGTTTCACCAAGATGTTCGAACGTACGACGTTTAAATTACAGAGCCGTTACGACTTCCCCGTTCGAACGTTTAATTATAACATCCGAACGTAATGATTTTCTACATTATTCATGCTTTGACGTTCGGACGTTCATATTTATATTCACACGTAAAACAAATACGTTCAAACGTATTTGTTTTAACGTCCGAACGTACGTCAGCCAATATTTATTTACTGCTTATGTTCGAACGTACATTGTTACATTCGAACGTATTTGTTTTACGTTCGAATGTAAATATATTGACATTATTTTACGTGCGAACGTATAAATAAACGTCTGAACGTTTTATCTTTAACGTTCGAACGTTAAAGATAAAACGTTCGAACGTTACGGCAGAGCATCTTAAAATTAATACAAAAAAATGCATTATTGTAAATAATTTTTTTTTTCCTTTTCTATTTTCAGGATATGGCTCTTCCACTGCATACTAGGAAACGAGGGAGGGAAGGAGCCACGTCGGATACTGCTCGTATCGGAGCTCGTACTGTTATGGTAGAGCGAGAGGTCTTAATTAATGAGTTCGACGAACTCTGTTGGCAGCAGACGAACCTGAGAGATGTTTTCCTCAGTAGAGGCTAGGGAAATATCTGCACATTGAGGGGGAAGGTATACCCCTCAATGGTTCAAGAATTCTATATGGGGATGTGTGACATGCCTCAGGATGCATCCTCTCACACCGTGACTGTATGCGGTGTTTCCATTGAGGTATCAGCAGATGTCATCGGCGAGCACATTGGGATTCGTCGAGGAGTGGAGACATTTGCACACTCGACACCCCGTGAGGATGTAGGCACTTCTACATCATCTACTGGCCGGGGATGTGAGCCAGCATCAGCCAGAGATGCAGGCCAGTCAGAGGCTGAGGATACTGGCGTCCAGGCTCGGGATGATGACCGAGACGAGGATTTCTACATCCTCACCTGGAGGGATCGCATACAGATCGAGCGGAAGAACGCCTTCAACTAGAACCATCTGCTGCATTTCTTCCGCATGTTGCACCTTATTGTTGCAATAAATGTCGATCCTGTGGCTCATAAAATCACATTTAGTCGGCTTCGGGCACAGTTTTTGATACGAGTGGCACGTGGAGATCCTATAGATTTGCCATTGCACATCTTTCAGAGGATCCGTTACGAGGTGAGCATCATCTCCACGGATAATCTCCCATATGGTGTCCTCATCAGCCGACTATTACTTACACAGGGAGTGCCGACCCAGCCAGAGGAGCGGGTCAAAGATCAGATGAGCCCCCTCGACATGACCACGCATCGACGTAGCATTGGACAGGCGAGGAGATGTCAGCCACCCCCTGTAGAGGATCTAGTTCCTTCGTCGCAGCCTGAGCCAGGTCATGTCGGGAGTAGTAGTCAGCATACGCCGAGTACATCTGTAGGAGATGTGCGACCTGCTTGGGTTGATGCGGTCATCTCACAGCTGACTACACATATCGATCATAAGATCGATCAATCGCTCGAGGCTATATCGGCGTCTATTGCCGAACTCACCCATCGTGTAACTATCCTCAACGACAAGGTTGATACCTTGACTGAGAAGGTACGGAGTTCGACTTTTGCGGATAACGTTATCATCTGACTGTTGTTTACTACATTCTATCAAATTTTGTATTTTATTTTTAATATTTATAACGAAAAATATTATTGAATATTTCTATCGTTTTTTAATTTCAATTTTTAATCTTCTTTGATGTTATATTTTTCAATTTTAATACTAAATCACTGCATTTCAAATATATAAAAATCAATAATATATATTTATATATTACAAAGTGTGTATATATAAATATATACAATTCAATTTTTTAGACTTGTTCACAAATTATGCACAATAAAAACCACATAATTTTTAAATTAAAGTCATTTAATTTAAATTTACAATGAACGTTCGAATGTTATTACTTAACGTTCGAACATTGGTGCAAACATTTTACGTTCGAACGTAAAATTAATAACATTCGAACGGTTGCACCAAAACATTTTACGTTCAAACGTATATGTAACGTTCGAACGCATATTTCCCATACGTTGGAACGTAAAAAAATCTCATTTTATCTTTAGTGACGGTTTCCAGAAACTGTCACAGAAAATGCCTTTTAGTGATGGTCTAGGGACTGTCACAATTTTCTAACCGTCACTAAAAAGCAATTGTGTTGTAGTGCTTATTTTTTGACTTAATTATAATTAGAACTGATTTTTATAATTTAATATTCAAATCCGAGTCTGAGATCACTTGTATATATAATCCAACCGCGCATGCATGCATCTATATATCATCACAAATTATTCGTAATTACTATAGATAGTAAATATCAAAAGGTTGGAACCAAGAACATATATATAATATATATATATATATATATATATATACACGTATATATGTACTAGCTGGTGAGGTTATAAAAAACAATAATACTATCTGTCTTGACTAATGATTCTCATACATTTTGGATGAAGTAATACATATGGAGTCCAGCTATGAATTTTTCCTTCCAGTATGAATGCTGGCAGTCATTTATGATTATAATTTTAGTTAAAAATACATCTTTATACCAACGAAAATCAGATAATTGAAGACATTTTAAATTAATCAGTGAATCACTGGTTCTTTTTTTGAATTGAACATGCCGATCACCAACAAAGTGTTTAGTTAATATATATATTAAAGTATTTACGGCATCTTCTAATGGTAAACCATTTTATATTTTAATCATTTGCATGTTTTCATCATATTTATATGTAGTTAATATTTGTGTCTTTTGTTTAATTGAAAGCTAATGATCCCACCAGCCTTTTAATTAGCCAGTAAAACATGTAATTATAATATGAGCTACTTGTTGATCAGTTTTTTTATTACTTTTATAGACGTTAGCAACCATAATTATTTCTTGAAAATAGTTTAATATTTCATACTCAGATAATCCATCTATATTCTATTCATATAATACATCTGGTGCAAAAGCAGATCTTACTATATATTCTCTTTATTCGAATTGCATATCCGGCAGAGTAGGCCTCGGATACCAATTACGAGTAATAGAAATATGATGTTTAGAATCCCTAGCTGAAAACTATTAATATGATACCCTCTAATCTTATTTATTTGTAAATCTAAAATTTTAAATTAGTTTTCAATATTACTAATTTCAAAATCAGATAATACAGACGAGTCTGTCTCACTTAATACATTAATATGTGATTGTTTTGAGGTAGATGTAGTACTACTAATAGTTAATTTTTTTAATTTATTAGAGATTTGGTCCAATAAATCATTTTTGCTTTTAAAAAAGATAGTTTTTACATGAGATGAGATTTCATGTGGAACAAATAAAGTGGTTTCTTTTGCTTCTTTAATAGTATGATTAATAGGAAATATTTGGGTTTCAATTCTTTCTAATTGTTTACTCATGGTTTTTAGATATAAATTGGTGTAATTGTTTTGTTGGATTATATTATCAATATTTTTATTAGTGTTTTTACCTTCTATTGTATTATTGTGTTTTTTTTATTGGTGATGCCAATATTTAAGTATTTCTTTGATTGAACTTGATGGCTTCAAAATGGTTATTCTTCATAAACAATTTGATTATTCTCTTATCTAATCCATTAGTTTGTAGTCCTATTTATGATAGACAATTGATTTGATTTATAGATTTCAAACCATATAAAGAAATGTATATTAATATGTATTTTCTCTAGATACTCATAATATTTTTCTTGAATATAATCTCTTTCTATTTTTGTAAAAGTTGAGAAAAATATTAATCTTTTGTGACTATTATCTTCCTTCATATAATCTTGTTTGAGATATTCTTTGTTAGTTTTAAATTTTTCTTTATTCAAGGTATATATTTGAGCGTCATCTCCAACTACTCGTGAATATGTTGAAAAATAATGTTCATTTTTAGGATTATGAGAGGTGGATGCTTTATCTGAATAATTAACAGTATATAATGGTGTATCAATAATATTTTCGAGAATAATTCTCCAGATCTTTGTATCTAGACTTTGAGATTTGGTATCAAAATTTTGAGATCTATTCCGAGAGATTGACGTGTAACACCCCGTATTTTAGTGTATTTTTACTGAATGATTATTTTTATTAATTCAAAAATTTATTCTCTTATTTTAAAATTTATCGGATATTTTAAATGGTTTATTTTATAATCTTTAAATTTTGAAAATTAATTTGTTATATTTTCTTAATATTTATTTATTGTTGTACATTTAAATTGTTCTTCTTTTTAAATTAATTGATTGTGGGATTTAATTATTTTATTTTCATTGTATCATTAAGTTTAATTTATTTTAATGGATTTGCTATTTTAAAATCATTTTCGTTGGATCATTTTCTGTGACCCAAGATGTGAGGATTGGACCTCATTTCTTTCTCTTCATTTTTCTTTTTCCTTTTTTCTTTTCTTTCCTTTCTTTTTTTTTTCTTTTTCTTTCCCCCAGCTCTCCCCCCCCCCCCCCCCCCGGCGCGATAGCCCTTCCCCTTCCCCTTCCCCGTGCATCTGTCGCCTCACCCAACCCACCGCCGTCGCGCTGCCGTGCACCTCACCGCCCCTCCCATCAGCTTCCCCACCGGCCGGCTACACCACCCCACCAATCTCAGCCTCCCTCGCGCCGCCGACAACCCTCACGCACCACACCAAGCCGTGGCGCTCTCTTCACTCCAGCGCCCCCGTCGCGCCACCACCGGCCACCATTTCTTCATCACTTCATCCTCGACCTCCTAGCAACCCAATGGACCCAACCTCAGCTCTGATCCGTCACTGGTGAACCACCACCACCACTAGCTTCACCGACATCCCTAAGCCCTACCCTATCAATTTCGGATCTTAGTTTGTCTCCATTCAAAAGTGAATTTTTGAGACCCACGGCCACATTTTGGAGCATATTTTATAGAACACCGACCAAAGGCTGATTGGCCTAAATTTATCAAAACCAGAGGAAGTATCAACCTTTGGAATTAAGACCAGAAAAGATGCAGTGAAAAATCTTGGAAGATATTTTGAATTAAAAAATTCCGAAATGGCTTCCAAGACATCCTCTTTCACAATATCCCAACAACTTTTGAAAAAGCCCGAGCTAAAACCATTAGGTCCCGGAGAACTGTTAGAAGGAATAGAAGAAAGAGCATAAGACACTTCCTTCATAGACAACATCCCACACAACATCGAATTGTCAGAATCAGAAATAATAGGAGAAATAAGAGTCGATAAATCAGGTAACAAGCTAATCTGGGAGCCTTGCAAAAAAGAAGAAAAGTAATCCACAGCACCTTGATGAATACTCTCCGGTGAATTAAAGACCATAGCATTCGATGATCTCATGTGCATCACTTTTTTAAGTCGTTTATTAGCAAGGCATGCATAAAAAATTTAGTATTCCGGTCTCCTTCCATATGCCATTTTAACTTGGCCATTTGAGCCAGTCTAGTATCTTCACGACGGAGCCAATTATCCAATTCCGCTGAGGCAGCAATAAGATCCCGCTCCGTAGAATCATCCCAATTTTGCTGAAGTTTCTGTTCCATCTCCTCAATTTGCTTCTTGAGGGATATAATATGCATTTTAATATGACCGAAATTCTGTTTATTCCATTCACGCAAGGCGACCTTAGTACTCTTCAATTTAAAAGCCAATTTTGTGAGCCCATGACCATCAAAAGTAGCAGACCAAGCCTGCTTGACGCACGACAAGAATTGGGGATGATCCACCCACATTTGTTGAAAGCGAAAAGGCGAAGGGCCATAAGAAGAAGGATCCATCTTGAACTCAATAACCATGGGGGCGTGATCAGAAGTTGTTCGTGGCAAGTAAGAGCAAACCGCATTCGGGAAATACGAAAGCAAGGAAAAATCCATAAGAACACGATCAAGCTTAGCCCAAGACCTAGCAAGACCCAACTGCCCATTACACCAAGAAAAAATTCTTCCTTTAGACTTCATCTCAACCAATCCACCTTGGTGAATCCAATCATTGAAATCCGCCATCGTTGCATTAGATCTAGGAGATCCACCCCTTCTCTCCAAATTATTCTGAATAATATTAAAGTCCCCAGCAAACAGGCAAGGAGCCGGCCCCATAACTTGGGAGCTAAGGTCCTCCCACATAAGTTTTCTCTCGTACATACTACACTTAGCATAGATGATAGTTAATAAAAACTGAAAAGACCCAGTGTTGACCCGAAACGAGACAAACTGCAAGTTGGATCTCACCACTTGAATATCAAGAGATTTAGCCCAAAAAATCCAGATTTTACCACCAACATCCACATTAGAAGAAAAGGAATCAAACTGAAGATAATGCTGCAACCAGATGGCTTTGTCCACATTTTGAAACGGTTCAAGAACCGCAACCAGTTGAGGTTTGAACTTGGAAACTAAATTCTTTAATCTGCGACGAGAGGTACCAATACCATGGACGTTCCAAACAATTATAGAATTATTCATAAAGATAAAGTAGAGGGGCGGGTGATGACCCGAGTGGAGCTTCTAACTTTCTCAAATTTTTTTTTCTTTACCTGTTTATCTTCAGACTCCGAATGGTACTCCTTATAATGAGGTAACACATCTGGAGGGATATCAGGGTCCGGCTCAAAGACAATATCTTCAGGGTAATTGTCAATATTTTCCTTGCTACTTTCAGTAGGTAAATTTAGTTCATTATCCTCAATCGTAATGAAGGCAGGTTCCTCTAGTATCAGTGTAGGAAGCGATTCAACATTAAAGGAGAAAATATCATTTTGGTTCAAAAGGTTACCTGCAACCTCCGAAGGCGCTATCACTTCTCTAATACGATGAGCATTGAACTCCATATTCTTCCCCAGATCAGAGTGAATTTCCAAGCTGTTACCAAGCTGTTCCAGACTGACATCTGAATTCAGTAGCGCACCCGTTATATTAACGGACTCAGTCTCAAGAGAACTAGAAACTGGAATCTCACCGCCCTTTTTATTATCAAAACTAGGTCCACCAGATTCATATTTCCCTGTCATACGTTAATGATCGTGAACCCCATGTTGAGTTTTTACTGCATCCTCACACGGCGCCACGGGTTCAGCAGCCTCAGTTTCGGGAAGGAAAAACAGAGGATTATTTATCTCACCATCCTCTTTCTGAGATGAAGTGTTTCCACCCGATTCATTCTTTTCTTTGTTCCGTCCCCGGTTTCGTTCCTCCTGCTTGGGTTTACCTGCTTGACAGGTCTTAGAGTTATGTCCCTGCACTCTGCACTTACCACAATACGCCGGCAACGTCTCAAAAATAATCTCTTGTTTTCTGCTCGTAGTCAGACCAGGAGTGCCAATCCAGAAGTATGAAATCGGCTCCTTAGCAGCATCCATCTCCAAGCAAAGACGAGCTCCATCAGTTCGGGTCGCACAGCGCATGGAATTATCCCTGCGTATGAATCGACCAAGCGGAGCGGTGAAGATCCGAAGGAACGATTCTTGATAAAAATTGGGGGGTAATCCGGGAAGGAGGATCCACACTGGAATATTAGAAGGTTCATGTTCCTCATTAAAATCAGGAGACCAGTGGAACGCACGGTAAGCCACTCCATTCACTTCACATGATTCACGGGACAGGGCTTTCACAAAGTCTGCTTCCGTAGCCAATCTGATGAAGACGTTACGGGGCAATTTCATAGAGGAGACCACCGGGGTAGATGACAAACCCCACCGACTGGCAATGAATGCACGAATCGCATCCAGAGAGGGACGTTGGCAGAGAAACTTGATCACAATCGAGAAGCAGAAAGGTTCTGCAGATCTTTTGATTTCTTCCTTTGAGAATTGAAAAATATTTCTCCGTCCATTACTTTTGGAACACGATGGGCAACTGTGATTTCAGGGAGGGGTTGCGGCGCCGCAACCCCTCGACGGCCAGAAGAATGGCCATCCACAGCTGCCATGCAACCACAGCAAACAAGAAGACGGAACCCTAGCAGAGCACGTAAAGGGCAATATCGTCAGTCAAAAGCTTCCCTTACTTAATGCATGGATGATATAAAACTAATTTGCAATCGAAAATTATGTGTATCTACTCTTTCATACATATTGGACTAGTACAAGTAGCTAAAAAATCACTCACTAGAAATGGATTAAACACCTCAGTATTACTCTGTTTAAGAGATGGAAGACACTATAATTTTCATGATTCATTACTTGGAATTGTGGAATCAAGCTTGTTCCAAGGTCCAGATTATTTTAATTGTTATCTCAATTACTCTCTTTTATTATTTGATACTAATATCTTACATACTTTAATATTAAATATTAAAACAAACAGTTATCAAATAATGAAAGGATCACATCCTTTAGTAGTAGTATATAGAATCCATTATAAACTGATGAAAACAACATTAGAACCACAAGCTCTTATTACAAGTCCAAAAGGATATACATTATTATTACAATCTAGTACACAAAATTCTAGTGCACAAATTCCTAAACAAATCAATTGGAATCAAATTACTCTCTCTAATGAATGACAATTAGAGAACATTACTCTATTACATAAGGTAGAAAATAATTCTAAAGAAAATCTTGAATATATAGATAAAAAAATGGATGGAACAATCCAAATAACTTTTTAACTTTTTAGAAGATCTCTATCACATTATTCTTCTCCAACACCCAGATCTGGTCTTACGTCATGTGGGGCCCCCGACCCCATGTAAGGAGACACGGGAATCGAGACGTCAGGATGGTGACAACAGGGTCACACATCCCAACGATAGTGCCTAGTGTGTATACATGCAACAGTATACAATAAACAACACAGCGGATAATTAAGTCAACTAAGTACCAGAATGGTTAATACAATTTAAACAATTAGTAAAAAGGTTTAAAAATTATACAGTCATCCAAAATAAATATTTTACAAGTCTCAAACCAAAACGAGTGATCCCAGATCACTCCTCGGGCGGAGCCAAATCCTCAGGCTCACCCTCAGCCTCATTTGCATCGAAATCTGTGTTACCACAAAATGGTACCGCAGGTAAGTATAGACCAAACAACTACGAGATAAAAATATATTAATGCGACCAACATGCATTCATATGATGAAATATGCATTAGATCCAAAAATACTATTTTTTCCGAAAATAGATATTTTTAACACATGCCAAAATCCCATTTTGGCCCAAAAATAATACTCCGTCATTTTCCCAGAAAATGACCCAAATCAATAAAACCTCATTTTCCTAGAAAATGAATCACATAAAATCATTTTAATCAACACACGCTATTTTCCCAGAAAACAGCCCATTATTCCATTAACCAATGCACCATGATCTCCCCTAGGGATCATCCGCACGTCCTGGCTTCGTAGTGATGCTCAGTTCTCCGCCCAGCGCATTCGTGGCCAAGCATCCTCTAGCCCCGCTAGCAGAGGGGCTACGGAGTCGGCACGAGACCATCTCGTCCGATCCCGTTGTCGCCCAGCGACAACCCAGGGGACGTCACTCAGTATATTCCGCTCCCGAGTGACCAGAGGAGCTCCACCGAGATAATACCCCATCTCGGCTTGGGGTCGTGATACACACGCACCCAAAATCCTTTAACACATGAAAACCAAGTTTTCATGAAACATATGAACATGAATGCATGTACCCGAAAACCCAGTTTCATTTACAAACATGATCATGCGTGCAATATGCCATGTACATGAACAACACCAAAATCAACAACCAACAATTCACAATACCAACTAAACACACAACTCCGTCCACAATCCATCCGACCCCCAAACTCCTCGGACTCAGTCCGGCATATCCAACCAGATCACAATAATATGAGTTAGTGCAAAAATATATTTAAATCACGATAGTTATTTGGAAAAATACTTACAGTGCTATATAATAATTTCCGAATGATCATGGAGCTGCAAAAGGTGGCGACACAGCAACGTAACAGTGTAAATAATCGGCTGACAGGCCTCCTCTCAAGAATGATTTCGTGGGAACAAGGAGCTTTCATTCTAGGGAGAAGTATCTTTGAAAATATTACCATTACTCAGGAAATGATTCACTCCAGTAATAAAAAGGCCCATGGTGGTAATATCATGATTAAATTGGATATGGCTAAAGCTTATGATCGCGTGGATTGGTTGTTTCTTCTGGAGGTTCTTCGTTGTTTTGGGTTTTCTTCTAATTTTTGTGATCTTATCAGAACATGTATCTCGACTCCTTGGTATTCTATTATGATGAATGGCACTATTAAAGGATTTTTTAAAGCTGGCTAAGGTTTACGTCAGGGTGACCCTCTTTCTCCTTATCTCTTTATTATACTTCAAGAGATTTTCTCTAGATTGATCAAGCAAAGTGTGGAGGCTAAAAAATTTGGTCAATTCTCCCAGGCCCGAGGTACGCCCAGAATCTCTCATCTTATGTATGCTGATAATGTAGTTATTTTTTCTAATGGTAGCTCTCAAGCTATTAGGGAGATTTTATCTGTGCTCCATAAATATGCGAGCTGGTCGGGTCAGTGTATCAATCACTCTAAACCTGCCATTTTCTGCTCCCAAAAAATCTCTGCTGCTCGCAAAAGCTTATTATTACGGAAGACTGGATTTTCAGAAGGATCTTTTCCTTTCAAATATCTTGGAGTGCCTATTATTTTGGGTCGTCTCAAACAGGTTCATCTGGAAGATATGCTGGCTAATATCCAAAAGAAAATTTCGGGGTGGAAGATGAGATTTCTTTCGACGGGTGGCCGTCTTACCTTACTTCTTCACGTTATTTCTAGTATGGCTCTTCATCTTTTTGCTGTCCTTCAAGTCCCTCAAGCTACTATTAAAAACATTCACCGGATGATGAGTACTTTCTTTTGGGGGGAGCATAATGGCAAAGGTAAGAAAAAATGGGTGGCCTGGAATTCTATCTGCCGTCCCGTGGAGGAAGGAGGTTTGGCGCTTAGAAACCTCGATGATATGTAGAAAGCCCTTCATGCCAGATTTGCTTGGAATCTTATTCAAGGTAATTCTTTATGGGCTAATTTTTTTAAGAGTAAATATGTGGGTTTGAAACCTTGGGCCCTGGTTGATCCTACTAAGGGTACTAGGTTTTGGAAAATGATTGCTAAATCTCTTCCTTTGGTCTTGGATAATTCTAAATGGCGTCTTAAGGATGGTAAGGTTTTTTTCTGGTATGATAAATGGAGAGATAGAGGTCCTTTAAGCAATGATATGAATATTGTGGGGCATCCCAATCTTCTCATGAAGGATTGTCAATTAAATAATGTTTGGGATGTCGATTTAATTCGTCAGTTAGTGGGGCCGGATCAAATTGATGAAATTTTAGAGGATCTTTGCAAGGCTAAGCCAGGTATGGATGTTCTGATTTGGACTAAAAATGATAATGGTCTGTTTTCTACTAAGTCGGCTTGGGATTGTGTTCGCATTAGAAGTGATACTATTGAGGGTCATTCCTGGATTTGGCATAAGAGTCTCCCTCTTAAAATGTCTTCTCTCATGTGGAAAGCTTGGTATATGGCCCTTAGTGTTGATTATTATCTTCGTTGTATTGGCATCCCTATTACCTCTCGTTGTGATTGTTGTGCTAATGGCCACTTTGAGGACCAAAATCATGTTCTTTTTGCAGGTGATATTGCTATTTATACTTGGCGCTATTTTGGGACTTATCTTGGGATCCCGATAGGACAAAATTGGAAAGATACAGTGAAAATGTGGTTTCGTCGAGCAAATATTACGTCTCAAGTTGGCATTATTCTGGGAATTCTTCCGGTGATTATAACTTGGAGACTATGGCGGAGGCGCTGTTTGGCGCGTATGGAGGGTCCCTTTGAATCTATCTCAGAAATTATTCATTCTATTCGTCGGTGGATTAGTCTTATATGCCGTGATATGCATGCTAGTTCTCACATTTCCAGTTTTGATTTGCAGGTATTGAAAAGTTTGAATGTTCAGGCTGTTCTAATCCCAATTCGGCGTTGCAAAACTATCACCTGGAATCGTCCTTCTGCAAGATGGGTCAAGCTTAACACAAATGGCAGCAGTTTGGGTAACCCTGGTGCCTCAGGGATAGGTGGGATCATTAGAAATAATCATGGAAAACTTATTCATGCTTTTTCCTCATTCATTGGCATAGGTTCTAATAATCGGGCAGAACTTCTAGCTCTTCTTCATGGGCTCCAGGTTTGTAAATCTTTATCTCTTAATTTTGTGCATATCGAACTTGACTCTATGAATGTTATATCCTGGTGGAAGAGCAAGAGATGTGGGGTGTGGTATCTGGAGGATTTCTGGGAGGAAATTATCGACATTATGGACTCCATGACCTACTCGATACACCATGTTTTTAGAGAGGGAAATAAAGTTGCTGATTGGTTAGCCAAACATGGAGCTTCTGGTGAAGACTTAGCAGTTTCGCAATTAACGGAGACTCCCCGTGCATTGCGTGGTCTTATCCGTATGGATTACTCCGGTTTATCGTCTTTGCGTTTTAGTTAGTTTCGAGTATTTGTTGTTTGTTGTTTATTTTATTGTTTTTGTTAGTTTTTTTCTGGCTAGGTGTTTCCCGCATGCTGGGTTTATCGTTTGTACCTCAGATGCTTGTCTTTGTAACCACGGTTTTTCTCCGCCACAAGTGAGGGTTATTAATAAAATTGGGGAGGGGTCACTAGTGTACAGGTGACCCTAACTTTTCTTTAAAAAAAAAAATGTATGAAAGAGTATTTCTGTTCTTCGTAATGTTTAATAGCTTCATTTGTTAATAATTATAACGAATCATAATCATTATTTAAACTAATGGTTTTTTCTACTGTTTTAATAGTATAATTTGTAAGAAATGATAATTTAAAAGAAAAAGTAGAATGTTTGTATAATTGGTTTTTTGGAACATTAGGAATTGTCCAATCTTGTAAATTTCTTTCTATATCTATTATACTGTAATCTTCTTGGTTATGTTATTAGGTTCTATGGAACACTAGTAGTGTATTCATTAGGTTTGAATAAAGAATTCATTGAGATAAGTTGTTAAACAAAGATTTTCTATGTCCAAAGAGAAATAAATAGATGAAGAACTTGAGGGAACACCACCGGGACCACCCTTAAAGCCTTCCAGCATGAATGTACTGACCAACGGATTTTTCATGGCTCATTAATACAAGCTTTCCAATATACTTCAATCTTGTTTTGCTATCGATTATTTTTGTAAAAATCTGTATCAATGATTTCTTACTCTTTTTTTTTTTTTTTTTTTAACCAAGGATACTCAAATGGTTTCTTAAACTTTTAATTTCGTTTCTTAGGAAGTCGTAATGAGCTTCCCATTTTTCTATTGCCGCTTATCTACTTTGATATATATATATATATATATGATATTTAGACATCATTAATGTATATCTTTGTCTCATTAATTGTTGTTTTCTCTTAAGATCTTTTATATTATTTATCAAATTTTCTAATTCAAGCCTTAATTTATAATCTAGACATTTTAAATCATATAAATCATGAGAACCAATACTACGAGCATAGTAACAATCCATCATAAACTATATCATTCAAAGTTAAACAACAAAATAAGATAGCAATATAACAATAAAATATAATAATATAATCACCAATGACTTTGATACCGAATGCGTAATAATTTGAGAAGGAGAAGAGGAAACAATTTTGGAGTATGTTGGTAATTTTGGAGAAGCTAATGCTGAGAATGAATTGTAAGACGGTCTAATATTTTGTGGTAATGACCCCAGTATCGTATATGGTCTTGGAGTTGCAGAAGGACAATGTGAAGGATATGGAGGACATGGTTGCCGTGTGTAAGAAGATTTAGACTTTACTTTTAGCTTTGAGAATGACATGATTTTTTCTGTAAGAATTCTCGGGATAGAAAATCAGGAAGAGAATTAGATTCTCCTTTAATGTATTCAATATCAAAATAAAAAATACTGAATATAGCTTGTCATCTAGTAAATATTTGTTTAATAATCAGGTTTTTCACATCTTTAATAGAAACTTCCTTAGTTTTGGTTCAACAAATCATCTTGAAATTTAGAAATACATAATACAATAACTAAAATTTCTTTTTTAATAGTACTATAATTCTTTTGGCAGGATTCCAACATCCTGAATGGAATCAAACAATCTATTTTGAATCAGTTGATAATTTTTGTTTCATAATTTCTCCATAACCAAGATCAGAGATACCTGTTTCAACAACTTTTAAAGTATGAGGAGATGAGAGTCCTAAGCATGATAATTTCTTAACGTGAGCCTTAATTTATTTTATAATATTTGTATGTTTTTCTGTTCATTGGGGTGGATTTTTTTTTAATTTTGTAAATAATGGTTTATATAATGGCCTGAGAGATTGATAAAAAATTATAACATAATTGAGACTTTCTAAAGATCTTTGTAGTTGTTGCTTATCTTTTATTTCATATAGAAATTTATCAGCAAATTCTATTGCTCTGCTAATTGGTGTAATAGTTCCTTGATATATATATATATATATATATGAGAGTATAGATTACTTAGATTACTATATAAATGAAAATTACTATGCATGAGAGCAGTTAATACATGCGGTATAACCGATCATATGCATGAGTAAATAAAACAGATAGAAAAGATATACAATAAAATCAACTTCATTAAAAACATAATACTTACAAGGAGAAGACATGAAAGATGAGGATTTAATTATCAGAAGGGTTGGAAGCAGAAGATATGAAGGAAAGAAAGGTGATAGATTTTGTAGAGTGAGGATGACTAGAGAAAAGTTTGGACGAGAAAAGAAGAGGTTGGCTTTAGATGAAAGTTTCTGAATGCCTTTCTTTGTTTACAGACTCATTTTTTATAGATACTAACACAGTAACTTTCAATAATGCATAGTGAATAGTATATACAAAGTCATTTCTCTTTTTATTGAACAATAATCTTGAGCAACGACAATGATCTGAGGTGACCAGTATAAACAAAGTTCTTTGCTCTTTTTCTTTATTCTCTGAAGGGATAATGGTTCTGACAACTTTCTTTTGCCATGTTGAATAATTGAAAAAGTAATAGTCTTCTAGGATCACATAATTTGAGGGTCATAATTTGAAAAAGTGAGTTGTTCTGAGAAGAAGATGCTGTAGATGCTTGTTGAGAAGGAGAGACATGCTGAGCTGGTGATGATATGAGTTGTTGTAATAGAGATAATCTGGCTTGATTCTGTGCATCTTCTTCATCATCGCTATCTAAGACTTGTGACATTGCCTCAGCTAATTTTTTCAAATCCTTTTTGTTGGTAATAGATGTTAATTGTGCCTGAAATCTACTTTACTGGACTAGATTTTTTGGAGCTTTGGTAATTTTTGAAAACATTTTTAAAATATGATCATAATTGTATATTTCCCACCATTTGACAGAGACTTTGCAAGCTAAAAACATAATGTTTTTGAGAGAGAGATGATGTTTGATTACATATTCTCACTTCATGATCCAATTGAATTTTGTTTTAATGAAAAAAAAAAAGAAGTGCACAATGCTTTAATGAGATTGGATAATCATTTCATGAAAAAAGAATCTAAAAGCTTTCTTGGAAAGGGAGAGTAAGGAGAAGAAGCTCAGTTCCATAATAATCCCACCATAGTAAAAACCATCATAGAAGTGTCTTGATCTCTTATAATTTCTCAAAGTGAAGGAATCACGAATGTCGTAAATTTTTGTTTTGTTTTAAAAACATTTTTGTCTATGCCTACTGATAATCGTAATAATCATAATATGGAAAATCGTAATAATGAGAAAACTTTCTTGTTAAATATGAATTTTTTTCCCATTGTTCCAAGGTAAGAATTTGTTTAATGGTGACTTTATGAAAGACAATAATTAGAGATGCAGATGGAGAAAGTTGAGTTTGAAGAGAACAAGAGATTTTAGAGAAAATAATTGAATCAATGTCTACTATAAAAATGTTGGATTTTCTTAATATTTTGTGGGAAATAATGTCAATCTAGCAAAAGAAATGCATCAAGTAATTTTTGGAGATCAGACAGGTTTTGAATTTCAGACTCGATGGGGAAGACTGAGTGCCAGTGAGATTTAATGATAATAGGAGATGTAGAAGGTTGAGATAATGAGGATTAACAATTTGAGAAAGAGAAGATGAAGAAGGAGAAAAAGGTTTGAAGTATGTTGGTAATCTTGGAGAAGTTAATGGTGAGAATAAATTGTAAGATAACCTAATATTTTGTGGTAATTTCTCCAATTTGGAGTTGCAGAGGAATAGGTGAAGAGTAAGGAGGAGATGGTAGCGTGGCATAAGAAGATTTGGATTTTACTTTTAACTTTGAGAATGACATGATTTTTCCTGTAAAAATTCTCAGGATAGAAAATTAGGAAGAGAATTAGATTCTCCTTTAATATGTTCAATATCAAAATAAAAAATATTTAATATAGCTTGCCATCGAACAAATATTTATTTAGCAACCAAATTTTTTACATCTTGAATCAGATATTAATTATTTGATGTTTGTAGATGATAGTATTATTTTTTGTAAAGCTGAGGTTGATGAAAATAGAAGAGTGCAAAATTTGTTGGAGAGGTATGAAAATGTCTCTGGAAAGAAAATAAATAAGGAGAAAACTGCTATTATTTTTAGTGGTAATGTGGAGGTCTCTACTAGAATTGAGATTAAAATTTTATGGGCCAATTATGAAATACAGTAGTATGAGAAGTATCTTGGTCTTCCACCTATCATTTGGAGGAGTAAAAAATGTGGTTTTGAGTCAATCAAACAGAAAGTGTGGCAAATATTACTATCTTGGAAAGCAAAATTGTCACAAGGAGGGAAGGAAATTTTATTAAAGACAGTAGCACTCTCTATTCTAACATACACTATGAGCTATTTTCTTCTTCTATCAAGTTTATGTAATGATTTAGACGGAATGATGTCTCAGTTTTGGTGGGGTCAGAAGGGGAATGAGAGGAAGATTCATTGGTTGAGTTGGAATAAAATGTGTCAAGGGAAAACTAAAGGAGGGATGGGGTTTAAAGACTTAAAAAGTTTTAATTTAGCCTTATTGGCTAAGCAAGGATGGCGTTTATTTCAGGATGAGCACTCTTTGATACATAGATTATTGAAGGTAAAATATTTCCATCAAACCAATTTTTCCATCAAACCAATTTTTTGATCCATCAAAACAATTGAGAAATACTTTGGCTACAAATTAATTAAACAAAAATAAATCTACAAACTGACGTGGCTTGATGTAGTATGTTATATATATATATATTGCAGTAGATCATATGGTTTAAAGACCCCATGCAAGGGCCCCCCAGTGTTTAGTGTTAGACATTTTTTCAAAACAAAATTTATATGTACAAGTAGTCGACCATGCAGAGATCTAGCAGTCATGAAATGTATCGATCGGTAGCTACTCAACCAGCCACAACTTGGATTAATCGTGGCACTATATATATATATATTCCACTGGTCAGATAGTAGTATTGAAAATGCCAGCTATAAGGGGATTTTTCCCCCACTAAGCCTAGGAAGCTTGTGAATGAAAGGGAATTGAGACCAAAGGCCCAGCCCAGGGCAAATAGTCTTCAACCAAGCCCAAAGAAAAAGTGCTCTGGATGCAGCCTGCAGGAGGGATGCTGCTGCAGGGAATGAGACTCGTTGATCTGAAGGCCTTTCGAGTAGTGTCCAGCCCTCAAGTGCTCGCCCGCATAGTAGGCGTAATATGTGGGGAACTTTTGATCTACTGATAGGAAAGACATCAATGGACCATTAAGAAGACAGTCTAGGAGAAGGAAGTCAGAGAACTACGCTGTATTAATGGCTCCACTATCCAGGCTACATGCCACATTAATGATGCCATTGTAAAGCCAAGCTGCAGTAAAAGATCCTGACGTAGGGAACAATACGAAGGACCGTGGACTTCATGGGGGCAGGCACGATCTATCCCTCTAGACTTATAGTATAAATAGAAGATCCCAAGTACGAGAATATGTTTCTTTGATCTCTAGACTCCTTTACTTATTAATAAACTTTCAAGAATATTTACTAACTTTGGCATCGGAGGTTTCCCGACTCTAAGGCCACCCTCTCCTAATTGCACCACTCTCCATCTTTTTCAGGCCCATTTATAAAGACCTTAGTTGTCCAAGTTAGGCCCAAAGGTGTGTGAAACAAGACGTTAACAGTTGCACCATCTGTGGTATTGTTATAGATCTTGCGTGTCTTTCTCATGCTTGGGACAACCCATTCCAAGCAACTCAGCAAATACATGGCAGACGCCATGGAAGTAAGGTTGAAACCTATGGAGGAATGTGTAACAAAGTTAACTAGCAGAGTGCAAACACTTCACAAGGAAAACAAGAAACTCAGAATACCTTGTTAGGAGCAGGAAGGCGGGCAGGGTCCAGCGACAGTGAACATGCTGGGTCCCGAAACACGCAAGCTGGACCAAATAAAGAAGAGGAGTAGAAGAACATGTAGAACGAGCTCCGAAATCTTAAAGGAAAGTATGAGGTGATAGTAAGAAAAGTGGGGACACAGTCAACAGTGGACCAGTTGCTCATAAGCGTTGACCTACCCTACACGGAGGAGGTGATGGTGATGCCCTTACCGCCAAAATTCAGGGTTCCAGCTATGGAGATATATGACGGAGGAAGGGACCCTCTAGAGCACCTTGAAACTTTCAGGGCTCACATGACGCTGCATGGCTTCCTAGGCGAAGTAACGTGCAAAGCATTCCCGCTAACTCTGAAGGGGCCGACACGTGTGTGGTTCGGGTCACTTGCACCTAGATCGGTGGACACTTTTGGTGAGCTAGCTAGACTATTCTTGACCTAGTTCATGTCCAATCAAAGGAGGCGGCGCCCAGCGGTGTACCTCCTCACCATCAAAAAACAAAAAACAAAATCATGAAGTCCTACCTATCCTGGTTCAACAAAAAGTGTATGACCACCGACGATCAAGACAAGAAGATAACCTTGGCGGTGCTTCTATGAGGAGTTTGGCCAAGGTCCTAGTTTATGGCCGAGCTGGCAAGAAGAACTCCTGTGATGTTGTGAGAGTTCATGGACTAAGCCGACAACTTCATCAACGTAGAAGACACTCTTCGAGCATTGATAAAGCCACGAAAGAAAGAGTTGGAGTGGGTGGAAAAAAGGACGAAGATCCTGGCCAAGACCAAGCCCCACGAGAAACTGGAGAAGAGCTCTCAATAAAAGTGACAGGAGGAAGTCCTAATAAGGGAACCAGGACCACGATATGATCGACCCACATTCACCATTCTCGAGGCTGATACCCCTATTGAACAAAAGGAAGACGACCAGGGAATAACGCACTGGAACTGCACAAACCACTAGTCCACCTCGTACAAAATTGAGGATTGCTTTTCCCAGTAAGGGAGGAGAGAATAAGTGGAGCAAGAGAGGCAACGCCGCCCCCTTGTCCTGAGACTAGAGTAGGAAAGAAAGGGAAGGTTGAGAAGAGGAGTCAGGATCGAGGCAATCGACACAGGAGGGTAGACAATCCTTAGTAGCGACCATCGGTACGGGAACCGCAACAAGATTGTCCTCGTTCTCCGTTGTGGCAGGAGCCTCCACTTGGGGAAATTCAAACCATAACAGCAGGATTTGCGGCAGGGGTGTTACCTCCTCAAGCAGGAAAGCACACATCCGGAGGGCTTGGTATCATGAGGTGTACTCGGCCGAGTACCATCCGCCAAGCATTAGAAGGGTGACCCTACCCCTATCATCTCCTTAATAGAGGCTGACGATGAGGGGATTCTATACCCCCATGACGATGTGTTAGTGGTCACTATACTTGTCGCCAACTTCATCACCCATAGAATGGGCATAGATGCTGCTCAACTGAAACTGGCCACCATGCCCTTGAAAGGTTTCTTTGGAAGTATGGTTTAGCCTGTGGGAATCGTGACGTTGTCAGTCCTTGCTGGTAGCAACCTCTGCACGGCCCCTATCATGGTTGACTTCCTGGTAGTAAAGATTTCGTTGTCATACAACACCATTATCGGAAGGCCCACCCTCAATAGCTTGCGGGCTGTGACACTAACCTACCACCTCAAACTGAAGTTCCTAACTCCCTAAGGAGTGGAGGAAGTCTAAGGCAAACAAGTCTTAGCAAGAGAATGCTACGTCCAAGTGCTAAAGCAGAAGGATGGTGGAACCTCCTCGGATGGCACTACTCAAAGAAAGAGTAGGCCAGACACCACTAAAAGAGTTGTGGCAAGCCTCTGTCTACAGCTCGCATTGTTGGGCTCGAGGGGGAGTAAGAGGGCGCACAACCCTGAAAGGAAGAATGGACAACAGCCTCATTGGCTGAATGTAACACCCCGTATTTTAGTGTATTTTCATTGAAAGATTATTTTTAATAATTCAAAAATTATTTCTCTTATTTTATAATTATCGGATAATTTAAATGGGTAATTTTATGATGTTTAAATTATGAAAATTAAATTGTTATGTTTTCTTAATATTTATTTATTTTTGTACATTTAAATTGTTCTTCTTTTAAATTAATTTATTGTGGGATTTAATTATTTTATTTTTATTGTATCATTACATTTAATTTAATTTAATTGATTTGCTGTTTTAAAATCATTTTCGTTGGATCATTTTCTGTGACCCAAGATGTGAGGATTGGACCTCATTTCTTTCCCTCCACTTTTCTTTCTCTCCTTTTTCTTTTCTTTCTTTTTCTTTTTCCCCAGTTTCCCCCCCTCCCGCGCGACGCACCCTCTCTCTCTCTCCCCGTCCGATTTCTTCTCCCAGCCCAGCCGCCGCGGGCCGCCGTGCTCCTCATCGCCCAGCCCATTCGCTCCCCCACCGGCCGATGACCACCTCCCTCCAGTCTCAGCCCCTATCGCGCCACCGTTAGCCTCCACGAGCCCCTCCAAGCCGCGACGCATCTTGAGCTCCAGCTCCGCCGTCGCGCCACCTCCAGCCACCATCTCTTCACCACTTCATCTCCGACCTCTTGGCAACCCAATGGACCCAACCCCGGCTCCGATCCGTCACCGGTGAAGCACAACCAAGCTCATCTCCGTTTCAGACTTTTTGGCCTTAAAACCACCCTTTGCGCCGCCACCCACGGCAAACCACCACCACCACTGGCTTCACCGACCTCTTTTGGCCCTACCCTATCAATTTTGGGTCTTAGTTTGTCCCCTTTCAAAAGTGGGTATTTGAGACCTATGGCCATAGTGTATTTTACACTGTTACGTTGCTGAGTCACCACTTCTTGTACCTCCGTGATCCTTCGAAAATCATATTATAGCGCTGTAAGTATTTTTCCAAAGTACTATTGTGATTTAAATATATTTTTGCACTAACTCATATTATTGTGAACTGGTTGGACATGCCGGACTAAGTCCGAGGAGTTCGGGGGTCGGATGGATTATGAACGGAGTTGTGTGTTTGGTTGGTATTGTGAATTGTTGGTTGTTGGTTTTGGTCATATTGCACGCATGATCATGTTTGTAAAGGAAACTGAGTTTTCGTGTACAAGCATTCATGTTCATGTGTTTCATGAAAACTGGGTTTTCATGTGTTAAAGGATTTTTGGGTGCGTGTGTATCACGACCCCAAGCCGAGATGGGGTATTTCTTGGTGGAGCTCCTCTGGTCACTTGGGAGCGGAATATACTGAGTGATGTCCCCTAGATTGTCGTTGGGCGACGATGGGATCGGACGAGATGGTCTCGTGCCGACTCCGTGGCCCCTTTGCTGGTGGGGGCTACAGGATGCTTGGTCATGTACGCGCTGGGAGCGGAACTGGGCATCGCTCGTTGCATAGTGGGTGCTTGGCCACGAACAAGCTGGGCGCGGAACTGAGCATCGCTACGAAGCCAGGACGTGCAGATGATCCCTAGGGGAGATCATGGTGCATTGGTTAATGGAATAATGGGCTGCTTTCTGGGAAAATAGCCTGTGTTGATTAAAATGTTTTTATGTGATTCATTTTCTGGAAAAATAAGATTTTATTGATTTGGGTCATTTTCTGGAAAAATGACGAATTATTGTTTTTGGGCCAAAATTGGATTTTGGCGTGTGTGTTGGAAAATATCTATTTTTGGGGAAAATAGTATTTTTGGATTTAATGCATATCTCATCATATGCATGCATGTTGGTAACATTAATGTATTTTTATCTCGTAGTTGTTTGGTTTATACTTACCTGCGGTACCATTTTGTGGTAACCCAGATTTTGATGTGGAGGAGGATGAGGGTGAGCCTGAGGAGTCGGCTCCGCCCGAGGAGTGATTGGATCACTCGCATTTTGGTTGGGACTTGTAAATATTTATTATGGATGACTGTATAATTTTTAAACCTTTTAACTGATTGTTTAAATTGTATTAACAATTCTGGTACTTAGTTGTATTATTTATCCAATGCGTTATTTTTGTACACTGTTGCATGTACACATACTTGGCACTAACGTTGGAATGTGTGACCCTGTTGTCATCATCCCGGCGTCTCGATTCTTGTGTCTCCTTACATGGGTGTCCTGGGCGCCACAGGTGGTATCAGAGGAGTTCGGCTCTGGGTAAACCCACATGTCCCTTAGGTGAACTACCAGAAATATTATTTTGAAAATATAAGTTAAATTATTTATTTTAAGGAATCATTTAATATGGATTTGTTATTTATTTTGTTTATGTTATATTATTTTATTTTACTTTATCTTAGTTATTTCAGTGTTACTTTTGTTTTGTGTTTGATTTTGTTCGGGTATTTAAACGGAGTTAAAGATTGCTATGACAGGAAGATGGTGAGACCAAGAAGGCAAGCTAACGAGCCCGAAGATGAATTACCAAGAGGTGATGGGAATTATGCCATGGCGAGGGCGTTGAATAGGATGACAGAGTTCCTTCAACAGAATTTCCGACTGCCGCAAGGAGATTTAAATAGAGCTGTCCAAGTTAGGTGCATCTATGAGTGCTTCCTAGCATAGGACTCCTGCCTTTACTGGGGAGGTGGATAGAAGATCTTGAGAGAACATTTGAGGTTTGTGGGTGCACGGAGGCCCAAATGGTGTAACACCCCGTATTTCAGTGTATTTTTACTGAAGGATTATTTTTTATTGTTCAAAAATTTATCCTCTTATTTTAAAATTGGTCGGATTTTTAGTAAGTTTATTTCTATGATTTTAATTTGGTGAAAATTATTTTTATGTGCTTTCCAAATATTTATTTATTGTTATGCATTTAAATTGCTTTTAATATTTAAATTAATTACCGTGGGATTTAATTATTTCAATTTGACTTTACCATTACGTTTAAATTATTTTATTTAACTTGTGGTTTTAAAATCGTCTCCGTTGGATCTTTTTTGTGACCCAAGTTATGAGGATTGGACCTCATTTCTTTTCCCTCCTTTTTTCTTTCCTTCCTTTTTCTTTTCTTTCTTTTCTTTTTCTTCCTTATTTTCCTCTCCTTCCCGCGCGATCTCTCTCTCTCCTCTCCTCAGCCCGTTTCCATCGTCTCCTCCCAGCGCCGCCGTCGCGCCGCCGTGCGCGACACCGCCCAGCCGACCAGCTCCCCTCCCTCCGGCGACCTCACCTCCCAAATCTCAGCCCCTACCTCGCTGCCGGTAGCCCACACGCCCCCCACGAAGCCGCGGGCCACCTTCACGCCAGCGCCGCCGTGAGCCGGCGGTGGCCCTCACCGCCCAGCCCATTAGCTTCCCCAGCCGCCGGCGACCTCACCCCACCAATCTCACCTCCATCCGTGCCGCCATTAACCACCAGTAGCTCTTCGAAGCCGCGGCACTCCTTCGGCCGTTGCGCCGCCGTCGCACCACCATTGGCCACCATCTTCCTACCACTTCATCCCCGACCTCTTGGCAACCCATTGGACCCAACCCCACCTCCGATCCGTCACCGGTGAAGCTCCACCAACTACATTTCCGATTTGGGCATTTTGGTCTTCTACCGCCCATTTCGCCGCCACCCACGGCAAACCACCACCACCATTGGCTTCACCGACCTCCCTAGGCCCTACCCTATCAATCTTGGGTCTTCGTTTGTCCTCGTTGAAAAGTGGGTATCTGTGACCCACGGCCACAGTGTATTTTACACTGTGGTGTTGCTCAGAAATCACCACTTGCAACTTCGAGATCCTCCAGAAATTATTATATTGCACTGTAAGTATTTTCCTTAAAGAACTTTCGTGATTTAAATATATTTTTGCACTAACACATATTATCTGTGAATTGGTTTGTTTTGCCGGACTGAGTCCGAGGAGTTTCGGGGGTCGGATGGATTGTGGACGGAGTTGTGTTTGTTTGCATTGTGAATTGTGGTTGTTGGTTATGACTTGTTCACGTACATCGTATATTGCATGCATGATCATGTTTGTAAAGAAAACTGGGTTTTCGTGTATTGCATACATGTTCATGTATTTATTGGATTTGGATTTTCATGTGAGTAAAAGGAAAAGAGACTGTAGGGATGGTGGTAAGCAGGGATGGTGGTTGTGTCCCGCCTGTGATTCCCGCCTACAGTGCTCTGTTAAGTATGCATTGTGTGTAAAGGAACTGTAGGGATGGTGGTAAGCAGGGATGGTGGTAGAGTCCCGCCTGCGATTCCCGCCTACAGTGTCCGATAAATGGATTGTTTGTGTGAATCATTTTATGAGAAAATATTTTACGGTTATTTTGGGCCAAAATGGGATTTTTTGGCGTGTGTTGGAAATAATCATTTTTCTGGGAAAAAATGATATTTTATGGCTAAATGTATTTTGCTATATTGTTGGTTGCATTAATGTATTTTTATCCCGAGAGTTGTTTGGTTTATACTTACCTGTGGTACCATTTTATGGTATCGCAGATTTTGATGCAGATGATGATGACGAGCCTTAGCTTGGCTCCGTTGGAGGAGTGATCTGGGATTGCTCCTGTTTAGTGAGTTATGTGTTTTTATCAGTTTATGTATTTACCTTTTGTATTATATTTGGGATGACTGTATATTTATTTTTTTTAAAGATAAATTGTGTTAAATATTTGTATTTAAATTCTGGTACTTATTTGACTATCCGCTGCGTTATTTTATTTGTACACTGTTGCATGTACACACACTGGCACTTCGTTGGGATGTGTGACCGTGTTGTCACCATCCTGGCGTCTCGATCCCTGTGTATTTATATAAGGGGGATTGGGGGCGTCATAGGTGGTATCAGAGCAGTTCGGCTCTGGGTAAAACCACATGTCCCATAGGTGTAGTACCAGAAAATTTTAAAATTTTGATTTGAAATTATTTTGTTGGGAGTACATTATTTTAATTTAATTTATTTATTTTAATTGTACGTTAATTGTTTGTCATTTATCTTATTTTTGTTATTTTAGTTTATTTAGTTATTTTATTATATGGCAGGCAATTTTACTTGTTTCAATTATTTTCTTGTGTACTATTTCATTTGTTTTATTCCTTTTGTCTTATGATATTTTATTTTGTTGGTTTTATTTTATTTTATTTTATGTGATATGGTTGTATTTTAATTTATTTTACTATAATTATATTTTTTAGTTTGTTTTAAACTGATAGTGGGGTTAAGGGTTACACTATGGCAGGAAAATGGTACGACCAAGAAGGCAAGCTAATGAGCCCGAGGATGAATTACCGAGGGGTGATGGAAATTATGCCATGGCGAGGGCGTTGAATAGGATGACGGAGTTTCTTCAGCAGAATTTTCGTCCACAGCAAGGAGAGCAGTTCAGGGCGATGCAGGCCGGGTGCACCTATGAGCGCTTCTTAGCGCATAGGACCCCTGCTTTTTCTGGTGAAGAGGATCCATTACGGGCTAGAAGATCTGGAAAGAACGTTTGAGGTCTGTGGATGCACTGAGGCCCAGAGGGTATTATATGGGAGTTATATGCTGCAAGGTGAAGCGGCAAATTGGTGGGAGACCAAGCGGTCACTTTTAGAGATGGAGTTGGGATCCTTGGCTGCTGTGTCTTGGCAGCGTTTTAAGAAAGAATTTGATGATCGATTCTTTCCTGTTTCGATGAGACGGCAATTGGCTCGGGATTTCAATAATTTGGTTCAAGGAGACATGACTGTCGAGCAGTATGCAAGGAAATTTATGGAGCTTGGGCGGTTTGCTCCTCACCTCATTGCTTCGGAAGAGATGCGGGCTGAACGTTTCCAAGAAGGGTTGCGCCCTCAAATCCGCAGGCAGGTCGCATGCTTGGAAATCCAGAACTTTCAGAGGTTGGTCAATGTGGCCTCAATTGCTGAGCGAGAGCGAGGTGCTGTGGTAGGTTCCCCTCCGGGTAAGAAGCGACTGAACGTTGATGGTGAAGGGAGCAGCTCCGGGTCGCCACAGAAGTTTGTGCAAAGGATCGGGGCCAGAGCGCAGGCAGCTTCCGGTATACGTATTGGGGGCCGAGCTCCAGTTTGTGGTAGATGTAATAGAGCCCACGAGGGCGAGTGTCGTCAGGGTTGGAACCAGTGCTTTGAGTGTGGTCAGACAGGACACTTTGCTCGTGAGTGCCCTAATTGGACCCAAGGGAATCAGGGTGGTCATCGCGGTGGTAGGACTAATCAGAGGCAACTAGTTCAGGCTCGGGTGTATGCAGTGACTCCTGGTAGTGCTGGCGACGAGATTCCAGGGACTCAGGACGCTGGAGTTACGGCAGGTATGGGTCTAATCTTACCTTTCGTAATGGATGCCATGTGTGGTTTATTCTTGGGTTTTGGAAAGTTATGCAAGTTGTATCCATGCCCGTTGGGTGTTGGAGGTTGTGTGATTTTCTTAAGGGTGTTCTGGTTGTATTTGGTATCCTGCTCTAGAGTGATGATTGGCCCTACAAATTTCGAGGACGAAATTTTATTTTAAGGGGGGGAGGATGTAACACCCCGTATTTCAGTGTATTTTTACTGAAGGATTATTTTTGATTGTTCAAAAATTTATCCTCTTATTTTAAATTGGTCGGATTTTTAGTAAGTTTATTTCTATGATTTTAATTTGGTGAAAATTATTTTTATGTGCTTTCCAAATATTTATTTATTGTTATGCATTTAAATTGCTTTTAATATTTAAATTAATTACCGTGGGATTTAATTATTTCAATTTGACTTTACCATTACGTTTAAATTATTTTATTTAACTTGTGGTTTTAAAATCGTCTCCGTTGGATCTTTTTTGTGACCCAAGTTATGAGGATTGGACCTCATTTCTTTTCCCTCCTTTTTTCTTTCCTTCCTTTTTCTTTTCTTTCTTTTCTTTTTCTTCCTTATTTTCCTCTCCTTCCCGCGCGATCTCTCTCTCTCTCCTCTCCTCCGCCCGTTTCCATCGTCTCCTCCCAGCGCCGCCGTCGCGCCGCCGTGCGCGACACCGCCCAGCCGACCAGCTCCCCTCCCTCCGGCGACCTCACCTCCCAAATCTCAGCCCCTACCTCGCCGCCGGTAGCCCACACGCCCCCCACGAAGCCGCGGGCCACCTTCACGCCAGCGCCGCCGTGAGCTGGAAGTGGCCCTCACCGCCCAGCCCATTAGCTTCCCCAGCCGCCGGCGACCTCATCCCACCAATCTCACCTCCATCCGTGCCGCCGTTAACCACCAGTAGCTCTTCGAAGCCGCGGCACTCCTTCCGCCGTTGCGCCGCCGTCGCACCACCATTGGCCACCATCTTCCTACCACTTCATCCCCGACCTCTTGGCAACCCATTGGACCCAACCCCACCTCCGATCCGTCACCGGTGAAGCTCCACCAACTACATTTCCGATTTGGGCATTTTGGTCTTCTACCGCCCATTTCGCCGCCACCCACGGCAAACCACCACCACCATTGGCTTCACCGACCTCCCTAGGCCCTACCCTATCAATCTTGGGTCTTCGTTTGTCCTCGTTGAAAAGTGGGTATCTGTGACCCACGGCCACAGTGTATTTTACACTGTGGTGTTGCTCAGAAATCACCATTTGCAACTTCGAGATCCTCCAGAAATTATTATATTGCACTGTAAGTATTTTCCTTAAAGAACTTTCGTGATTTAAATATATTTTTGCACTAACACATATTATCTGTGAATTGGTTTGTTTTGCCGGACTGAGTCCGAGGAGTTTCGGGGGTCGGATGGATTGTGGACGGAGTTGTGTTTGTTTGCATTGTGAATTGTGGTTGTTGGTTATGACTTGTTCACGTACATCGCATATTGCATGCATGATCATGTTTGTAAAGAAAACTGGGTTTTCGTGTATTGCATACATGTTCATGTATTTATTGGATTTGGATTTTCATGTGAGTAAAAGGAAAAGAGACTGTAGGGATGGTGGTAAGCAGGGATGGTGGTTGTGTCCCGCCTGTGATTCCCGCCTACAGTGCTCTGTTAAGTATGCATTGTGTGTAAAGGAACTGTAGGGATGGTGGTAAGCAGGGATGGTGGTAGAGTCCCGCCTGCGATTCCCGCCTACAGTGTCCGATAAATGGATTGTTTGTGTGAATCATTTTATGAGAAAATGTTTTACGGTTATTTTGGGCCAAAATGGGATTTTTTGGCGTGTGTTGGAAATAATCATTTTTCTGGGAAAAAATGATATTTTATGGCTAAATGTATTTTGCTATATTGTTGGTTGCATTAATGTATTTTTATCCCGAGACTTATTTGGTTTATACTTACCTGTGGTACCATTTTATGGTATCGCAGATTTTGATGCAGATGATGATGACGAGCCTTAGCTTGGCTCCGTTGGAGGAGTGATCTGGGATTGCTCCTGTTTAGTGAGTTATGTGTTTTTATCAGTTTATGTATTTACCTTTTGTATTATATTTGGGATGACTGTATATTTATTTTTTTTAAAGATAAATTGTGTTAAATATTTGTATTTAAATTCTGGTACTTATTTGACTATCCGCTGCGTTATTTTATTTGTACACTGTTGCATGTACACACACTGGCACTTCGTTGGGATGTGTGACCGTGTTGTCACCATCCTGGCGTCTCGATCCCTGTGTATTTATATAAGGGGGATTGGGGGCGTCACAAATGGTATTGTATGGAAGCTATATGTTGCAAGGTGAAGCGGCAAACTGGTGGCAGACTAAGCGGCAACTCTTAGAAATGGAGTTGGGATCTTTTGCTGCTGTGTCTTGGCAGCGATTCAAGAAGGAGTTCGACGACCGTTTCTTTCCTGTTGGGGTGAGACGGCAAAACGCTCGGGAATTCAATAATTTGGTACAAGGAGACATGACGGTCGAGCAATATGCTAGGAAATTCATGGAGCTTGGGCGATTCGTTACTCACCTCATTGCCACTGAGGAGTTGCGAGTTGAGCGTTTCCAGGAGGGTCTGCGCCATGATATACGCAGACAAGTGGCCTGTCTTAAGATTGTGGATTTTTAGAAATTAGTAGATTTGGCCACTATTGCAGAGCGGGAGAATACTTTTGTGGTAGGTTCCCCTTCAGGCCAGAAGAGGCGGAGTTTTGCTGGTGAGAGAAGTAGTTCTGGGTCACCGCATAAGTTTGTTTAGAGGACTGGGGCCCGTTCGCAAGCAGCCTCTGGGGTTCGTGCAGGAGGTCGAGCTCCAGTTTGTAGCAGGTGTAATAGAGCCCATGAGGGTGACTGTGGCCAGAGAGGGATCCAGTGCTTTAGATGTGGCCAGTTGGGTCACTTTGCTCGTGAGTGTCCCAGTCAAGCTCAAGGAAGTCAAGGAGGACGAGGAGGTCGACGAGGCGGGAGGAGCAGCCAGAGATAGTTAGTACAAGCCCGAGTATATGCTGTGACTCCTGGTGATGTGGATTATGGGGCTCCAGAGACCCACGATGCTGGGGTGATTACTAGTATGTTTTTAATTTAATTGTTGGACTTGATGTTTGGTGTGAGTTGGTTTTTGGATTTATCTGGTGTATGTTTTTGCTTCAGGTAGAGTTCGTCTGTATGATTTTTATGCATTTACCACGTTTGATTCTGGGGCGTCTCAATCTTTTGTGTCCGCTACTTTTACGCAGATGTGCAATCTAGTCACCAAGCCGTTATCACAATCCTTGGTAGTGACTCTTCCAAATGGTGAGCTGGTGTGGTGCTCCAAGGTTGCTTTAGGCTGTCCTTTGGATTTTGGTAGGAGAACATTGGATGCAGATTTGATTGTATTCAAGCTGCTTGAATTTGACATAATTTTAGGTATGGATTGGTTGCATCGATATTCTGCAAATATCAATTGTAGAAGTCGGATAATTGGCTTACAACTTTCGGATGGAGAGTATTTGGAATTCATGGGAAGCAAGTTGAAAGCAAGACCTGCAGTTATATCTGCAATTCAAGCTAAGAGAGACATAGCATGTGGAGCAGATGCTTTTTTGGTTCAAGTGGTGTCTATGCCATCTGAGAAGAAGTCTTTAGTGGATATTCCGGTTGTAGAAGAATTCCCTGATGTATTCGTGGACGAGTTGCCCGGATTGCCTCCTGTTCGTGATTTGGAATTTGTTATTGATTTGGAACCTGGAGCGGCTCCTGTGCATAAGGCTCCTTACCGTATGGCACCGTCTGAGTTAAAAGAGTTGAAAACTCAATTGCAGGAACTTGTGGATAAAGGATTTATTCAGCCTAGTACTTCACCGTGGGGAGCGCCTATTTTGTTTATCAAGAAGAAGGATGGTACACTTAGAATGTGCATCGACTATCGGAAACTTAACAAGGTGACTATCAAGAATAAGTATCCTCTTCCTAGAATTGATGATTTGTTTGACCAGCTTCAGGGAGCAGCTGTCTTTTCAAAGATTGATTTGAGATCAGGGTACTATCAGTTGAGAATAAGAGATAAGGACGTGCCCAAGACTGCTTTCAGGACGAGGTATGGGCATTATGAATTTAAGGTGATGTCTTTTGGGTTAGCTAATGCCCCTGCTGCTTTTATGCATTTGATGAATAGGGTGTTTCGGCCTTTTTTGGATTCTTTTGTAGTGGTGTCCCTTGACGATATTCTGATTTATTCGCGAGATGTGGAAGAACACGCTTGTCATCTTCGTTTGGCACTTGGAAAATTAGGGGAGCATCAGTTATATGCTAAGCTAAGTAAGTGTGAATTATGGTTGGAAGAAGTTAAATTTCTTGGACATGTGATTTCCCAGGAGGGAGTGGTCGTAGATCTTAGTAAAGTGGAAGATGTTTTGTCATGGCCTCGCCCCTCAACAGTTCGTGAGATACGGAGTTTCTTGGGACTTGATGGTTATTATCGAAGATTTGTGGAGGGATTTTCTCGACTATCTGAACCTCTCACTGCTTTGACTAGAAAGAATGCTGAGTTTGTATGGTCTGATAGATGTGAGAGAAGTTTCCTTGAGTTGAAAAGAAGATTGACAACGACACCTGTTTTGGCACTTCCGGAGCCACACAAGCCATTTGTGATTTTTAGTGATACATCTAAATTCGGGTTGGGATGTGTTCTTATGCAAGAAGATCGAGTTGTTGCTTATGCATCTCGTCAGTTGAAAATTCATGAGAGGAATTATCCCACCCATGATTTGGAATTGGCAGCTATAGTTTTTGCTCTTAAGATTTGGCGGCATTATCTATATGGCGAAGTTTGTGAAGTCTATACCGACCACAAGAGTTTGAAGTATCTGTTTACTCAGAAGAATCTCAATATGAGACAGAGATGGTGGTTAGAATTGATTAGCGACTACCAATGTGAGATCAAGTATCATCCTCGAAAGGCGAATCTAGTCGCAGACGCTTTAAGTAGGAAGTCTCAACAGGTGGAAGAAGCAGAGTCGTCAGATGTGGATTCTCTCCTTTGCGGGATGAGGAGACTCCTTATTGAAAGTTCGCAGCAGGAAGAATTATTATCTTCGGTTTTAGATGTCCGGGTTGTGGATTTTGAAAAATTGAAGACTATTCAAATAAGGGATCCAAAGTTGTTGGCCGTTAGAAAGAGAGTCAGAAAGTCTAAGAGACCCTTGCACTATAGTTTGGATAAGGATGGTATCCTTCGGTTTCGGGATCGTAGGGTGATTCCCCGAGATTCAGAATTTAAGGAGTGAATTTTGGCAGAGGCTCATGTAGCTCCTTATTCAGTTCATCCAGGAAGCACGAAAATGTATCAAGATTTAAAGAAAAATTACTGGTGGGAAGGAATGAAGGTGGATATTGCCATGTTTATCGAGAAATGCGACACGGGTTGTCAAGTTAAAGCTGAACATCAAAGACCTGCTGGTAGGCTTCAACCTCTCCCTATTCCTGAGTGGAAGTGGGATGATATTTCTATGGATTTTGTTGTGGGTTTGCCGAGGACTCCTAGTGGAAAGAACTCAGTTTGGGTGATTGTTGACCTGTTGACCAAGAGTGCCCATTTATTGCCTATCAATAACACTGACTCTTTGGATAAGTTGACTCGGTTGTATGTTAAGGAGATAGTGCGTTTGCACGAAGTGCCCAAGAGTATCGTGTCAGATCGGGACCCGCGGTTCACGTCCCATTTTTGGAAGAGTTTGCAGGCAGCTTTAGGCACTATGTTGAAGTTTAATACTGCATATCACCCACAGACAGACGGTCAATCAGAGCGTACTATCCAGACTCTTGAGGATATGCTGCGTGCTTGTGTCTTGGAATTTCAGGGGAGTTGGGAGAATCACCTGCCACTAATTGAGTTTGCCTACAATAACAGTTTTCATTCCTCCATTTAGATGGCCCTGTATGAAGCTTTATATGGGAGGAAGTGTAGATCACCGTTGTGTTGGGATGAAGTTGGTGAAAGTAAATTGATTGGGCCTGAGATAATTCAAGAAATGAAGGACCAAGTTCAGCTTATAAGGACTAAAATGGCGGAAGCCCAAAGTCGCCAAAAAAGTTATGCAGATACAAGGAGAAAAGACTTATCATTTGAGTTAGGCGATTGGATTTATCTTAAAGTCTCTCCGATGAAGGGGTTAATCGCTTTGGCAAGAAGGGTAAGCTTAGTCCGAGGTATGTTAGCCCTTTCCAGATTGTAGAGAAAGTTGGGCTAGTTGCTTATAGAGTTGCCCTGCCGGATTATTTTGGGGATGTCCATGATGTGTTCCATGTGTCATCTTTGAAGAAGAGTTTTGGACAGCTAGAGCTGCGTTTTGTCGACTCTGAACGCATTGAACTTCGGCCTAATCTTTCTTATGAAGTTGCCCCGACTCAGATTGTGGATTGGAAAGAGCAAAGGTTAAGGTCAAAGACAATACCTTTGGTGAAGGTGTCGTGGGGCGATCCGATGGCTCAGGATTTCTCTTGGGAGAGAGAATCTGACATGAGAGAGCAGTACCCATATCTGTTCGATTGATTCTGGCGGTATGTTCTTAAGTTTGCTCCTAGTTGAATCATATTCCTGTCTTAGCCTTATGTTTGACCTTGTCAATTTCGAAAACGAAAATTTTTTTAAGGGGGGAGGATGTAACACCCCGTATTTTAGTGTATTTTCACTGAAGGATTATTTTTAATAATTTAAAAATTATTTCTCTTATTTTATAATTATCGTATATTTTAAATGGGTTATTTTATGATCTTTAAATTGTGAAAATTAAATTGTTATGTTTTCTTAATATTTATTTATTGTTGTACATTTAAATTGTTCTTCTTTTAAATTAATTGATTGTGGGATTTAATTATTTTATTTTCATTGTATCATTACATTTAATTTAATTTAATTGATTTGCTGTTTTAAAATCATTTTCGTTGGATCATTTTCTGTGACCCAAGATGTGAGGATTGGACCTCATTTCTTTCCCTCCACTTTTCTTTTTCTCCTTTTTCTTTTCTTTCTTTTTCTTTTTCCCCAGTTTCCGCCCCTCCCACGCGACGCACCCTCTCTCTCTCTCTCTCTCTTCCCGTCCGATTTCTTCTTCTCCCAGCCCAGCCGCCGCGCGCCGCCGTGCACCTCACCGCCCAGCCCATTCTCTCCCCCACCGGCCAGCGACCACCTCCCTCTAGTCTCAGCCCCTATCGCGCCGCCATTAGCCTCCACGAGCCCCTCCAAGCCGTGGCACATCTTGAGCTCCAACGCCGCCGTCGCGCCACCTCCGGCCACCATCTCTTCACGACTTCATCCCCGACCTCTTGGCAACCCAATGGACCCAACCCCGGCTCCGATCTGTCACCGGTGAAGCACAACCAAGCTCATATCCATTTCAGACTTTTTGGCCTTAAAACCACCCTTTGCGCCGTCACCCACGGCAAACCACCGCCACCATTGGCTTCACCGACCTCTCTAGGCCCTACCCTATCAATTTTGGGTCTTAGTTTGTCCCCTTTCAAAAGTGGGTATTTGAGACCCACGGCCACAATGTATTTTACACTGTTACGTTGCTGAGTCACCACTTCTTGCACCTCCGTGATCTTTCGAAAATTATATTATACCGGTGTAAGTATTTTTCCAAAGTACTATTGTGATTTAAATATATTTTTGCACTAACTCATATTATTGTGAACTGGTTGGACTTGCCAGACTAAGTCCAAGGAGTTCGGGGGTCGGATGGATTATGGACGGAGTTGTGTGTTTGGTTGCTATTGTGAATTGTTGGTTGTTGGTTTTGGTATTGTTCATGTACATGTCATATTGTACGCATGATCATGTTTATAAAGGAAACTGAGTTTTCGTGCACATGCATTCATGTTCATGTGTTTCATGAAAACTGAGTTTTCATGTGTTAAAGGATTTTTGGGTGTGTGTGTATCACGACCCCAAGCCGAGATGGGGTATTATCTCAGTGGAGCTCCTCTGGTCACTCGAGAGCGGAATATACTGAGTGACGTCCCCTGGATTGTCGCTGGGCGACAATGGGATCGGACTAGATGGTCTCGTGCCGACTCCGTGGCCCTTTTGCTGGTGGGGGCTAGAGGATGCTTGGCCACGTACATGCTGGGCGCGGAACTGGGCATCGCTCGTTGCGTAGTGGGTGCTTGGCCACGAACGCGCTGGGCGCGGAACTGAGCATCGCTACGAAGCCAGGACGTGCGGATGATCCATAGGGAGATCATGGTGCATTGGTTAATGGATTAATGGGCTGTTTTCTGGAAAAATAGCGTGTGTTGATTAAAATGTTTTTATGTGATTCATTTTCTGGGAAAATGAGATTTTATTGATTTGGGTCATTTTCTGAAAAAATGATGGATTATTGTTTTTGGGCCAAATTGGGATTTTGGCGTATGTTGGAAAATATCTATTTTCGGGGAAAATAGTATTTTTGGATTTAATGCATATCTCATCATATGCATGCATGTTGGCAGCATTAATATATTTTTATCTCGTAGTTGTTTGGTTTATACTTACCTGCGGTACTATTTTGTGGTAACGCAGATTTTGATGCAGAGGAGGATGAGGGTGAGCCTGAGGAGTCGGCTCCTCCCGAGAAGTGATTGGATCACTCGCATTTTGGTTGGGACTTATAAATATTTATTATGATGACTGTATAATTTTTAAACCTTTTAACTGATTGTTTAAATTGTATTAACAATTCTGGTACTTAGTTGTATTATTTATCCGCTACGTTGTTTTTATACACTGTTGCATGTACACACACTTGGTACTAACGTTGGGATGTGTGACCCTGTTGTCATCATCCCGGTGTCTCGATTCCTGTGTCTCCTTACATGGGGGTCGTGGGCGCCACACTGAATATTTTGTTTCCCGTGGTCTTCTCATATCTCTTTATCCATTACGTAATTTCTTTATATTTATTGAGAACGCGATTTTTCAGGACAACACAAACGCCTACTTCGAACTTTCGTATTATCAGGAAAGCGCCAATAAGAGAATTTGTGACTAATGAAATCTACGACGATAAAGTCACCGATGGATTAATGATTACCCCCCCGAGGAGCACCATAGGGAAAGATAGGCCTAAATGTTGCCGTATCCCTCCAGCGTTGGAGTGCGGGTCAGCCTTCAGACAACCTGAAGATGAAGGCTTACCTTCTTTGAGGGCGTGAATAGGTAGGTGCGGGTCAAATCACAAATTGCTCGAATAACATACATTCCTGCGAGATACCACTGGAAAATATAGGACTAAGAGTTGCCTTATTCCATATAGGTCTAAGAGTTGCCTTATTCCTCCCTCAGTGGAGAGGGGGATCAGCCTCACAACTCCCCAAATGAATTACCCTAGCCTCCACCACAACGATGAGTGAGATTTGCACTACCCTAACCCAACACTTACATTTCCTTTGATATCAACGAGTGGGAGAGGGTCCAGTCTCAAACTGTCCTAACAATGTACCTCCCACAAGATCAAATGGGAGAACTAGTGTAACGCCCCACACCCGAGGGTTCAGAGAGTTAGCTCTTGTAACCTAACATCGTCTTCCATAACAGTTTTATACACTCTAATATTCCATCAAAATACACAGTCTTGAAATTTCCACGACTTACAATGCCAAAAATAATATAAAATCATAAATCAACTAAAAATACTTATAAATAAATACTTGTACTTTTGGATACTTATTCATCTACAAACTTCAGAACTTCTCTAACACAGCCTACTTTTACTAGCCAGCAGGACCATCATAATCATCTGAAAAGTATTATAGAGATAAAGGGTGAGTTATTGACATCTCGGTAAGCAGAGAACATATACTAGTATATAAACATGAGCATTTTCAGAATTCAGAATGCAGAACAAAATTATTTACTTTTCGAGTGCATAACCAGAAACATTTGCTTTAAGGATGCAAAATCAAAACATGTTACCAAAAATTTCAGAGCGAAGCTTTCAGAAACCTTTCTTATTCAAAATCTTTTGGCATATAAAAATCTGATGCCTCATCTTCATCTTATTGGGAAATTACATCGGGATAGATACTATGTTTAACCCCCCGTGCTAGGGTTATAAGCTCTTATTATATCCGTGGCTGGGTCGTATACCATATTTCACTCACGTGGTTGGGTTATAAGCCACCATTATACCTGTAGCTAAGCCGTATACCATGTGTTAACTCCCATGGTAGGATTATAAACCACCATTATACCCGTGGCTGGGTCTTATCCACTATTATAACTCGTGGTTGGGTTGTATCCACTATTATTACCCGTGGTTGGGCCGTAAAGGAAACCGAGCAAAACATCATAATCAGACTCAATCACATGCCAAGGTTTCCAAATGTCACAACATATCAAAACAGTATACTGAACAAATTCAGATATTTTCACATATTCAAAAACAGTTTCAGAACAATTTCATATCACATGTACAAATTTTCATAAATTTCATATTCACTCATTTTGCATAGGTCAGAACAGAATGTACAAAATTAGCTCATGTATACACCAGTCATGACAGAAAATATTTTCTCTTATACAACTTTCATGCATATGGAGAAACACATAACTGAGGTTGTTGTTTAGATTTCTTTTCAAAACAAACATGCATATTGTCAAATCAACCTTGTTTCATTTTTTTATTATCCAAATACTAGTATAGGAGCTCTGCTTACTTGCACTTCTTAACTTTTCAGAAATTTTCCTCTAATAAGGCTGAACAACTATAAATAGTCACCTATAAAATATTCAGGTAATTCCCATAAATTTTCAATCAATCACGTATTTACATATTTAAGCCTAGAATATTAGAAATAACCTATTTTAGTTCTTCGATACTTAAAATTCTCCCAACCCATAAAATATCTCTTAATTCTAAAATACCATCAGTCTTTACTTAATAAATATTCTGTAATAAAATATATTGGTCTCTTAAAAAAATACCAACTTAACAATATAAGAATGCACCTATCTAAGTTAGAATAAACAAAAACTGCAGCCTGTATGAAACCCCTCCAAAACCAATAGTCAATTATAGCTTTAATAATAAAAGGGCATAAAGGTAATAACACCTATTCTATTCGATTAACAGATGCAAATATAAAATCTTTCCCTTTTAAGTAAACTACACGAAAACAAAAAGAACAAAGTAAAAATCCAGATATGTGTGGAGGCAATAGGACTTTCCAAAGCAAAAAAAAGAATCATAACTGTAACACCCCGTATTTTAGTGTATTTTTACTGAAGGAATTATTTTTATGTAATTAAAATTTATTCTCTTATTTTAAATTGGTTGGATTTTGAATGAGTTTATTTCTATGATTTTTATTTGGTGGAAATTATTTTTATGTGCTTTCTTAATATTTATTTATTGTTGTGCATTTAAATTGCTTTTAATATTTAAATTAATTACTGTGGAATTTAATTATTTCAATTTGACTTTACCATTACGTTTAAATTATTTTATTTAACTTGTGGTTTTAAAATCGTTTCCGTTGGATCATTTTTGTGACCCAAGTTATGAGGATTGGACCTCATTTCTTTTTCCCTCTTTTTCTTTCCTCTCCTTTTTCTTTTCCTCTTTTTTTTTTCTTTTTTTCTTTTCTCCTTATTCCTTCCTCTCCCGCGCGATTCCTCTCTCTCCTCCCCTCTCCTCCGCCCGTTTCCCTTGTCTACTCCCAGCGCCGCCGTCCGCCGGCGGTGGTCGTCACCGCCCAGCCCATTAGACTCCCCAGCCGCCGGCCGTCCTACCCCACCAGTATCACCGCCGTTCGTGCCGCCGTTAGCCTCCACGAAGCCCACGAAACCCACGACGCCGCGGCACATTTTCCTCCATTGCGCCGCCGTCGCGCCACCTCCGGCCACCATCTTCCTACCACTTCATCCCCGGCCTCTTGGCAACCCATTGGACCCAACCCCAGCTCCGATCCGTCACCGGTGAAGCCCCACCAAGTCCATCTCCGATTTGCACTTTTCGGGCCTAAAACCGCCCTTGCGCCGCCACCCACGGCAAACCACCACCACCACTAGCTTCACCGACCTCCCTAGGCCCTACCCTATCAATCTTGGTCTTCGTTTGTCCTCGTTGGAAAGTTGGTAATTGTGACCCACGGCCACAGTGTATTTTACACTGTGGTGTTGCTCAAACGTCGCTTTTTTCAACTTCGCAATTCTCGGAAAATTATTATATTGCACTGTAAGTATTTCTCCAAAGAACTTTCGTAATTTAAATGTATTTTTGCACTAACCCATTTCACTGTGTTTTTGGCATGCCGGACTGAGTCCGAGGAGTTCGGGGGTCGGATGGATTTGTGATTGGAGTTGTTTGGTTGATTTGGTTGATTGGATATTTGTTGTTGATGGGTTGTTTGGATATTGTGTTGGTACATGTGCATTTCATCATTTCATGCATGATCATGTTTGTAAAAGAAAACTGGGTTTTCGTGTATTGCATTCATGTTCATGTGCTTTGAAAAGCTATGATTTTATGTGTTAATATTTTTGGTGCGTGTGTATCACGACCCCAAGCCGAGATGGGGCATTAACTCGGTGGAGCTCCTCTGGTTACTCGGGAGCGGAATATACTGAGTAACGTCCCCTGGGTTGTCGCCGGGCGACAATGGGATCGGACGAGATGGTCTCGTGCCGACTCCGTGGTCCTTCTGCTGGCGGGGACTAGAGGATGTCTGGCCACGTACGCGCTGGGCGCGGAACTGGGCATCGCTCGTTGCGTAGTGTGAGTGCTTGGCCACGTACGCGCTGGGCGCGGAACTGAGCACTGCTGCGAAGCCAGGACGTGCGGATGGTCCATAGGGGAGACCATGGTGCATATGGAAATAATGCATGGTGCATTTGGGATTAATGCACTATTTTCTGGGAAAATAGTGCGAGTTGATTTTTGGGTAAATCATTTTCTGGGAAAATGATTTACGGTTAATTTGGACCAAAATGAGATTTTGGTGTGTGTTGGAAATTTATCATTTTCGGGAAAATGATGTTTTGTGGAAAATGCATGTTTTCATGTGCATGCATGTTAGTTGCATTTAATACATTTTGTATTATATTGTTGTTTGGGTTATACTTACCTGCGAGACCATTTTGTGGTGTCGCAGATTTTGATGCTGAGGAGGAGGAGGGCGAGCCGGAGGAGACGGCTCCGCCTGAGGAGTGATCTAGGATCACTCGTTTGTACATTTAGAACTAATGTAAAATATTTTCAGGGATGACTGTATAACTGCTATTTAAATCTTTACTGATGTTTGATTGTAATTAAATTCTGGTACTTAGTTGACTATCCGCTGCGTTATTTTATTTGAACACTGTTGCATTTACACACACTGGCACTTCGTTGGGATGTGTGACCGTGTTGTCACCATCCTGGCGTCTCGATCCCTGTGTATTTTTATAAGGGGGATTGGGGGCGCCACAATAACCAATGGCTCAAGCGATAGAGTCTTAGTGAAGCCGTGGTATGTAACTACACAATGCGCGATGGGGTTGGCCTGGAAGAACTGTGCTGGCACGGTTGAAGTTGGTTGAGGATGGTGTGACTAGGATGCTGATGCTGAGTGGCTGAGTACGAGAAAGGAGAGAGAGAGATGAGAAAGTGGGTGGAGACGAAGAGAGACAGTGTGCGGAAGGGAAAGATTGCTCACCGTGGGAACAACGCAGAGGCGTGCGACTGGTCAGGGGTTGCATGCAGTGGCTTTCGTCAAGAGCTAGCGCTTTGCGGGGTGGCGTAAGGGTGGTAGTGGGTGCTCTGGATGGGGATGAGGTACTCTGTTATGGTGAGGGAAAATAGGGCCTCTTTGGATAGTAAGGGCCTACGACGCAGGGTGGCAATGGTGAGGAGTGGCTTCCGTTGGTGGGTACAGTGGTGGTTTGAAGCGGTGGCAGTGCAATGGTTAATGGCTCACATTGGGAGGAAACACTTCCTCTGTTTCTAAGAAGCAAAAACATGGGGTGAGGTGTTGCTGCAATTTCGTGTGGCTGGGCACGGTGGTGACAATGGGGAGAGAGAGAGCTGGCGTAGTTGGGGGGTTCTCGGTTTGGTTGCTGTTAGGGTGGCAGCAGCTGTTGGTGCATGCATACACGAGTGGCGCTGTGGATTGGTTGGGGTCGATGGTGGATTTTTCATGATCGTTGTTGCGTGAAGCTTGCTATGCATGCATGTAGATGTGGGTTGTGAGGAAGAATTCGAATGAGGGAGAAGGAGTTGAGGAGATCTGTGTGGCTATGGTTTCACGTGGGTGGTGTACTGTCCTCAATGGTCCAAAAAAATGATGATGCACTCGAAAGAGAAATGAAAATAAAATAATTAGGCAGTGCAAAGGGAAAGAGAGGAAATGAAGGGCATGAATATGAAAAAATAATAGTGCATGTGGGGTGTTGGTGTTTGTCATGATGAAAAATCTTAGTGGGTGGAACCGGGTATTACAACTAGGCTGAAGGTTGTTCCACCCCTCCTGCGACAGGTCATGTCCCCCCAGCGATCCGAACAGCTTACCTCGACTTCTATCACAGTGAAGAGCGGCCAGCTATATCACTATCCGAATTTACCTCCCCGTGGGATACCATAGGGAAATGTAGGCCTTAATGTTGCCTTTTCCCTCTTGCGATGGAGTACATGTTAGTCCTTAACTACCCGAAATCAAAAACTTTACATTCCTCGTAAGCGTTAACAAGTGGGAGCGGCTTTAGTAACAAACTGCTCGAATGACTTATCTCCCACGGGATACTATGGAGAAAGGTAAGCCTAAATGTTGCATTATCCCTACCACAGAGGGGAGTGGGTTTAGCCCTTGCGGCGACCTGAATACTTACTCCAACCTATGCTGAGAATGGAGAGTGGGTTTAGCACCAGCCTGGTTCAAAATGTTACCTTATCCTGTGATGTCAATGAGCAAGAGCAGATTCAGTAACAGACTGCCCAAACGATTTACCTCCCGCGGGATACTATAGGAAAAGAGCGAACTGGCCCTATGGCTATCCGAAGAAGTTACCTCTTTGGGGAACCAAATGGGACGGGTTGACTTGAGGCATCCCGACCTCTCCCCAATGGAGTGCGAGCTTCGTCTTTTGGCTACCTGAAGTAAAAAGAATCTCTAGAAAGGAAACAGAGTCACACAAAAAGCTACACAGTGTCAACAAGCAGAAGTAGGCCGAGTTTATAAACCTTCTGAATACTGGAACAAAAGGCACAAGCATTAACAAGCAGGGATAACAGCGGCAAGGTAGGAAGAACAGCGAGGATGACGCAATACAGGCCAAAAAACTCAGGGTTGCAATATTAACTACTATCCCCAAAAGAGTAATGATAACGCCCCTATTTGATGAGTAAGAGGAATACGAAAAACCAAACAAAGAAGGGTGGATATGACTCCAAATTGACTGGGCAACTCCCCGTCAATGCGGACGAAGGAGGCGGATCCAGCCCTAGGTCGTCTTGGCTCAGCAGAAGATTGTACGATGAAGGAATGATGAAGTGGGAGAATAAAATAGCAAGGTGAGATAAAAAACGACTGAAAGACGAAGGAAGGAAACCAGAACAAAGAGAATCTAGAGAACTTGACTTCACAAGACAAAGTCATTAGGGCCCAAGAGACAGGCCATGTAACAAAGGCCGACAAAAATAGCAAAAACAAGAAAACTATCGACTAGCACGGTCGACAGGTTTAAGCCGGGAGCTAGCGACCGTGCTAGTAGGGTGGGTCACAAAAAAACAAAGTGCAGCCGACTAAGTAACGAGTAACGTGGAGCACGACTAAAGCTAGCGGATACGTCTAAATTGGGAAGGCATCGAAATCAAGAGCCGTGTCTCGAGGACAACTATCCAATAAAAACAAACAAGCATAGCACGGGCGGAAGAACGACTGGTTAACGGGGTGGGTAGGAGCCCTATGGACTCTTACGCCAAAATACCCTCGGCAGGTCACCAAAAAGAAGAAAGGAAAATGTTTGAAAAAGAAAAGACATACAAAACAAGATATTTTTACTAATTAATATATACAAGTCGTTAGGCGAAAAATTGCAGGTACATGCGTACAACCAAATGAAAAAGAAAAAGGAAGAACAAAACAACGAAGCTGTCATGTCTTAGCTTCGGGAGCACTAGCCTCGGCAACATCAAGAGCAAGATCATCTGGCTCTGTAGTGACCGGTGCAGGAACAACCGGCTTCTAGAAAGCATCAGGTATTTCTTTCTTTCCGAGGTCGCAGCTGACTTTGAAGGTTGATGCATGCTGTGCAAGTGGGAATCTTGGCAAACGCAAGGCCCTGCAGGTATTTGGTGAAAGACCTCGAGCGCAACTTTGGACTCCCCAAAAGGAATTCCTACATTGACCTATGGCCCTTGAAAACCTCACGTCCCCATGCTTCATCATGAATTCCCAGGAACAACTTTAGTTGCCTGCCCAGGGAAAGGGTGACATCCCTCATTTGGGATAAGTCGTCATGAAGACTTTGGTTAAGCCACTCCAATTATTCCTTCTCCTCCTTCGCCTTCCTCTTGTGCTTCTTCCGGTGGTGCTCCAGCTTCCTCACCCTCTTGCGCTCATCCACCAGGTCAAGCTACGTCCTATCCAGCTCGTGCTTCAACAACTCCCTTTCACTGCGAGCACAATTAAAGGAAGTTTTAGTCATTGAGCAAAGGCCCAGTTGAGAAGTACCCTGGTGACAAAAAGGATCGAAATACAACAATCCGTAAGGAGAGACTCAAAAGCAAGAAGAAAGGAAAAAGCAAGAAAGAAACGGCCGAACCTCGTGGAAGAAGCTAGACAAGCACTTGACGACCTGACTGATGGCCTCCACATGACTCCCTTCCATTGCCAACTAGGACAAAGGAGGGAGGACTTCTACAGAACCTTTAGCTTTAGGCAATTCCAAGCGCTTCAAGAGGAGCCGTTTGACCTTCGCGCGAACCCTCCGGACTGAGGCTGATTACAACATTCAGAAGGGGATCATCCTTCGTTGGGTGCTCAGCCTAGGGGGCCAGTTCTTCATACGGACCCTAGGGGGACATCTAGAGGGGAATCACCCCCCTCTGGATGCTCGGTCTAGGCGAGCGGGTCTACAACCCCTATCTTTACACAGTTGTTGGAAGTAATAGCTGCAGCTCCCTCGTTAGCGGCCTCATCCCCTAGGGAGTGACTACCAACAGCAGAGCAAGACGAAGAAGAGGGGAAATCCATGAAGAAGAACGCTGCTACTCATCAATTCGTTCAAGAATAGTGGTCGCAAAGAGATTCTGGAGTAGGACATCCATCTCAAACTCGTCCATGGACACCTCAGCGGTGGCAGCTGTTAATGACGTCACGGGAGGATCACCGACCGGTCCACTCGCTGGCACCTTTGTTAGAGTCTCCACGACAGCAGGGCGGCGAGCCTCCATGATAGCCGACTTCGATAAAGGAGGATTCAAAGCTCTAGAAGAGGGCCTGTTGTTGACCCAGGCACCCTCCTGATGAGGTTTCTTCCTCTAATCCAATGGGGAAAGGTCCGAGGAGCACTTTCAAGGAAGAATAACCTGAGGTCGGACCACAATCGCCTTATCATCAGATGGATGGTGATGGGAGGCAAGGAACCTCTTAAGCTCTCCTTGGAAAGAAGAACTTCAGAGAGGACACGTTCGGGGTTATTCTGCACCCATTCTCGGACAATTGCAATATGCCACATTTCATAAGAAGTAGCTGACGAATGCACAACCTTGTCCTTCGAGACCCTCCCCCAGTTCATCCGTATTGGGAACTCGCAGTGATCCACTTGGCCTACTTAGAACTCCCATCCCCAGCTGGACATGAAGAACTTGGGAGGCAAATCTTTCACCTTGTAGTATCTCGACCCCAGGGTAACTAGGGTGTGTGTTGTCCTAAAACTGCAGACATTCCCATTTTGCCATAACACCTTGTGGGTAAGAAGGAACTCACAGCAGGTAAGATCTGCATCATCCTGGTATGATTCCAATAGAGCATGCTGCCAGATGATGCTGCAGCATATCAAAAGTCTCTAGGCATTTAGATGCAGTTGGGAGGGAGCCAGACCCAGAAGGTCGAGAATAGGGCGAGGGAAAGGCAGCCTCAAGCCGCACAAAAACATAGAAGGAAATAGGGTTATCCATGTGGGATGACCCTCTGCATCGACGGCACCCTCGTTGGAACCAGGAACCTCAAAAAACACTGACTCTGGTAACTGATAAGTAAGGGCCAGGGAAGCCAACATTGACGTCGTGGCACTTGAACTCAAACCACTAACCCCGAACAACGACCTAGCATTAGTAGAACTTCCACCGGAAACATTGGGTTGAGTAGATTTTTCGGAGGACATCACCACCAATGTATGAGATAGTGAAGATCGTAAAGGAGGGAGAGCAGAGGAAAGAAACAGAAATGGGAAACAGTAACAAGAAGGTTGCAGCGTAATAAGAAGAAACCACACCCCACTCCAACTTTATATAGGAGGAAGGCGACAGTTAATCTCCCACACCCCATGGCAGAAGGGAGAATTATGTGCCGTTTCGAATTTTGGGAGTGTAATCTACAAAGCAACGTGAACACAAAGAGCTGCCTGACACCCTCACATTAATGAACTTAAAAAGGCGTACCAAAATCATCAAAAGGCGAGCCAATAAAAAATGATGGGGAAATGTTGCCAAGATTATCAAACAATGGGAGCCTCCCCATACTCCGAAGCTATGCACACATCAACAAAGGGATCCCGACTTCAATGGTTAGGCAGGTTAGAATAGTGATAAAATTCCCATTGTACTCGCCTAATGAGAATTAGCAGGATAGCTATAAGGGGATTCCCCCTTCCTCGACACTAAGCCCAGGAAGCCTGTGAATGAAAGGGAATTGAGACCAAAGGCCCAACCCAGGGCAAATAGTCTTCAACCTGGCCCACAGAAAAAGTCCTCTAGACGCAGTCTGCAGGAGAGATGGTGCTGCGGGAGATTAGACTCGTCGATGTGAAGGCTCCTCTAGTAGTGTCTAGCCCTCAAGTGCCTGCCCACATAGCAGACATAATATGTGGGGAACCCTTGATCTACTAATATGAAAGACATCAATGGACCATTAAGAAGACAGTTTGGGAGAAGGACGTTAGAGAACCACGCCGCATTAAAAGACTTTGAGGTAGGGAAAAATACGAAGGACATAGACTTCATGGGGGCATGCACGATCTGTCCCCCCAGACTTATAGTATAAATAGCAGATCCCAGGTATGAGAATACGTCTCTCTTATCCCTAGACTTCTTTACTTATTAATAAACTTCTAAGAACATTTACTGACTTTGGCATTAGAAGTTCTCAGGCCCCAAGGCCGCACTCTTCTAGTTTCACTATTCTCCAAGTTTTGCAGGCACATTTTCAAAGATCTGAGTTTTCGAAACTTGATCTAAAGGTGTGCGAAATACGACGTTAGCACCGGCCATTCAAGACGGTCCTCCAGCTTGTTTTGTCCAATTTTAGAAAGGATGAGTAGTAGAGATAGATCACCAATTTATTAGTCTTAAGTCTATTATATATATATATATATATATATATATATATATATATATATAAAATAAAGAACAACATTTCGCCTAGTAGTCTTTCAACGTCTAGCAAATTAGGGTCTTGTGGATTGATCCTTTGATTCCTCAAAAAATTTCAGATTTTGGCTGGAAGCTAGCTAGCTGCAATATATATTAATTTTGATAATTAACCTCCCAATTGACTATGACATTAATGCTTCATTCTCAATTGACAGAAAGCTAGGCTAACAAACTGGCCGGAGGTTGGCTACCATGTTGTCTGCTGTCATTTATATTATTTCTAATAATTGGCTTATTGAATTGAATGGTTCATTTATATTGCCTATCGCCATGGCAATATTATTATTATAACATTTCATTCCAACGTACAAGTGTGCTAGCTAGATATATTGGCCGGGTACTTAATTAATTTGTAGCGGAATTGTTTAGCTAGTTAGCCAAGTTAGACTAATTGGTTTGGAATTTTGATCAAGGTTTTGAATTTTGTACCGTAACGGCTGGTATGGTCCAAATATTTTATTTATGTGGCGTAACTGGTATAGATAAGGGCATAATTTCGTACCGATCAGAATTTCGGCCGTTTCGGCCCATATCGACCTATATTTCAGCCTTTAATTTTTTCTTTTCTTTTTTTCTTTTCCTCAAACACCATGCTCATTTTTTGACTCGCCAATTTAAATTAGACTATTTATAATTTATATATATATATATAATTTATTCATACATAGACTATTATTTTGGAATATAGTTTATTTATATTTATATATATAATTTATATTCATATATAGACTATTCTGAAACGGTACCGATGCCGAAATATCTCGTTTCAATACCTCGACTGAAACGGTCCCTGGTACGATATTCAAAACATTGATTTTGATACTTCAAAGTCCTTTTTTGTAACCATGGTATTACTTCCTCCACCACTTTTTAATAAATAGTCATTTTTTGATACCTCAAAGCCCTTTTTTGTAATCATGGCCGTATTATTTTCTCCACTACTTCTAGATGATAGGTTCACAAGTGAAATATAATAAATAATTTTTAATTATTTAATATCATATCAAGGAATGATAAGTAACATCACTCCTTAGAATATTCACAATGATAGACTGCATGCAACAATCAGCAATTAATACTATTAAACAAAATTCTCAAATATCTAAATAAATATTTAGAATATTTCTTCTTCTTATTTTTATTATTATTGACAAAAGCCAACGGGATACAACCAATGGCAAAGTATTGTGGAATAGATTACACGAAGGGTAGTGAAAGAGTTACTACACATTTAATTTACTACTTATATTATATTTAAGATTTTTTATTTTTTTTATCACTTTCTTTTAAGTATTTTTTAATATTCTTAATCATTAAGAAAAAATTAAAAATTTTATTAATAGTTATTTTCTTAATTATTAAATAAAATTAAAAAATATAAAAATATAAAAAATAGTAAATAAATAATAGAAAGGTAGTAACCTTATCATATTATCATTGATGGAAACTCTTCTCAATCTTATTTCTGATAGTTGCCGACTGCATGCATTGCTTTAAAGGGATGCATGGACATGATCGTGAGGATCGGGGTATAAGGTGTTTTCACCACCACAGGACAAAAGTTTACTACGTAGATTTGACTGCTACGTTAATTTTATTTAAGCTCGATCGAGGAATATTAATATTACTCGTTTAGTTATGAGAAGCATTCTGTTTAAGCTGGTTCTGTTGCCCCCGCTCATGCTGGCGCCGCTGCTGCAGCTGCCCCCGTGCAACCCGGAGGGTTCTGAGTGCCAGAAATTGTGGGTTTGACATTCTCACATATTGTTTTAGCCTCTCCAGACCCTGTGAATTTAAGGTCGATGTCCTGAAGATTCACTTTCTCGCATGGTACGCTCTTGCTACAAGCTAGCTTGATAGCCTCTACATTGTTAGTACTGCCTCGAATGTTCTTGAAGCTAACGTCGCTGATCTTGATCGTAGAGGGAACCTAGAACCAGGAAGATCGACCCAAGAAAAAAAAAAAAAAAAAAAAAAAAACTTTAGTTTTTACTTGCACATTGAAGTCGATTGAAGCTGATAACATAAAATTCCACGCGATATTCTTACCTGAGCTTTGCACTGACCGTGTGGGCAGTATCCCTGATCTATGAGGATAGGATTATCCACATTAATCATGGTAATATCCTCAAAATGCATACCGCTTGCAGAACCAGCACTAGGGCTAGCAGGCCATGTCTTGATCCTCACGCCATTTTGGGCATTGGTAATGGTGCAACCGGTGACTGTGATTCCACTCACAGGTTCCTCGTCCTTGTATCTTCCAAGGCTTCCAACGCTGATACCATGGCCAGGTCCGCATGTTACTTTTGTGATAGTAATGTCTTGGCTTCCATCACCGAGGGAGATACAATCATCACCAGTTCCAATCTTAATATCGGTAATTGTAATCCCAGATGAACGTCCAATGTGGATTCCATCGGTGTTGGCGCTGTCTGCAGGTGCAGTGATGGTTAGTTTTTCCATCCGCATGCCTTTGCAGCCCAACAGGATTATGTGGAAATATTTGCTGTTTAGTGATGTTATGCCCGTGACTACTGCATTTGTGACGAAGCTGAATTTCAAATTCTGCATACGTTCATTTTTGAAACATTAAGAACCACATATTAATAAATAATAATAAGTGATTAGTGTCGAGTGGTGGAAAATCTATTGCATGCCGATCAATTCTTACAGCGGCAAGTACTCCGCATGAGTTGAGGTTATTGGCACAGATATTTGATTTCCAAGCAGTTTGTCCTTGCCCATCGAAAGTTCCAGCCCCAGACAGAGTGAACCCATCAACATGAAGGAATTGGATCCAGAAATCCTGGAATTTACTGGGGTCTGCTGGAGCCTGGATGGTGCCCTGATTCTGGAATTCAATAGGGCCCTTGCAAGGTCCTTCTAAACTCACTGGACCTAATTGGAATGTCCCTTTTGGAACCACAACTTGGTTTTTACCAGCTGCTGCGCATGCTTCTTTCCAAGCACTGGTCAAAGCCTGATGAATACAGAAACCGAAAACGGAAAAAAAGAGTAAATTAAGCCTTAATTCTTCTTTTTAGATCATAAGTGGTACTACTGATGAAGATCAATATTTATGATGAGTATAGCATTTAAACATTTATGCTGATCAACAAAATGAGCATGATCTTAAATGGAATTGCAGGTACTGCATGCATATTGCATCATATAAATATATATATATATATATATATATATATATTATATGTGTATATACCGCGGTCATATCTGCACCAGGCTTTGCTCCATGTGTCGTCACATCAAAAACTGCGGCTTGGGCATGATTAATGGCATTAAATGCCACCAGAAACACCAAGGACATCAACGCGAGCTTTAAATTCACAGCCATCTTGATCTTTTATCTATCTGTCTATCGCTTCTCAGCTTTCTTTGTCTGATCTAATGTGTTTGCAACAATGATCGATGAAAAGATCCTTTGGTTTACCCAGCTATTTATACTGCATGGGTGTTGAATCTAAACCGTACGTCCAAACTTGTTGAAACTGTCAATCGGCGTTTCCTAATCTTATGCAACACCTTTAATAAGTTTTGTGGTATTTAGTTTATTCAACTAATTCAATGACTTCTATTCTTAGCTTGGCTTCGTCCTTGAAGCTCTCACTCAACTGGCATTTGTCCCGTGATTTTCTCTTAGATCTACTAATTCTAATGCCCAATCGCTAGCTAGCTTGGGAGATTAATTTGTTAGTAGCTTGCATGGCAAACAATTAAATCAGTATCCTAATTTAGTAATTAAAGACCTTCTGGCATGTCCTGCATCCAGCAAGATTCTACACTTATTAGTATCCTAATTAGTGTAGAATCATCGATTGTCGATCATGGTCAGTTAGGCTGTGCGTATGAGATTTCAAGATTCTTATGCACGATTTATTTTAGAGATTATTCTTAAGAAAAGAAAAACAAATTAAGGACCTCATCATGCATGGCTAGCTTGTATCTGATGATCAGTATTGGTCCTCATCTTTAGTCGACGATCCATTTTATTTAGAGTTATTTTATTTTTCAAATCGGTACATGGAATACATCATTCACATTATTTTGAATCTTGAGGGACGTCCCTCCTATAAGATTTTAACCACACAGATTCAATAGGAAAAACACACTTCAATCTTATTGACTTCTGAAACAAATTTATACAAGTGCAGTAGCTTACTTTAGGTAATTACATACAAAAGGAAACTAGAGTTATGCGAGAATAAATGTACAATAAATGAAAATTATTTACATTGAATTGAAACGGCTATATTGCTATACAGGAGCTTGAAACTGATTCTGCTGACTTTGGTGATTTGATCTTGATTCACTTTTATTGGAGAGATTGTTGCAATCTTCCTTAATACGCCCCCGCAAGATGGGGCTTCCATCGGCAAGGCCAATCTTGGATCGAAGAAGTTCAGTGCGCTGCCTAGACAATGGTTTGGTCAGCAAGTCTGCAAGCTGATCCTGAGTGTGAACATGTTTGACAAGGAGAGTCCTTTTTTGAACCAAGTCACGGACAAAATGGAGGTCTATTTGAATGTGCTTCATGCGAGAATGATTGACTGGATTAAAGCTGAGATGAGTTGCACCAATGTTGTCACATAACAAGGAAGGGGGATCTTTGAGAGGAAAACCGAGTTCATTGAGAAGTCCAAGTAACCACATTGTTTCCGAGGCTGCATTTGCTAAGGATCGGTATTCAGCTTCCGTAGATGAGCGTGCAACAGCTCTTTGTTTCTTTGAACTCCAAGAGATGGGATTGGTGCCAAGAAAACTGATGTAAGCTGAAGTAGAAGATCGATCATCAACATTTCCAGCCCAATCGGCATCGGAATATGTGATGAGATGCCAATGTGTGTTCTTTTTGAGTTGAATACCATGGAAGATGGTTTGCTTCATATATCTAAGTAAACGTTTTGCTGCTGTCCAGTGTGTAATGGTGGGCTTGTGCATAAATTGAGACAACTTATTAACAGCAAAAGATATATCGGGACGAGTAAGTGAAAGGTATTGAAGACTTCCAATAACTCGTTTAAATTCAGTACTATCAAAAGAAGTTGTACCATCAATCAATTTTAAAGAAGTACTTGTAGATAAAGGAGTTGACACATCCTTAGCACCAACCATGTTGGTTTTGGACAGCAAGTCACGTATATACTTATGTTGGGACAAAAACAGACCTGCATGTATTGGGATAACTTCCACACCCAAAAAATAGTGAAGAGATCCCATATCTTTCAAAGAAAATCTAGCACCAAGCTGGTTAATGATAGATTTCACAAAGCTGGAATCATTGCCTGTAAGAACAAGGTCATCTACATATACCAGAAAATAGCATATAATGGAGCCACTGTGATAAATAAAAAGGGACGAATCAGCCTTGGAGTTATGGAAACCAAGCTGAAGAAGAGCATCCCTGAGAGTAGCATACCAAGCCCGAGGGGCCTGCTTAAGGCCATAAATTGCTTTACGCAATTTGCACACATGATTTGGTTTGGAAGGATCCTTGAACCTTGGAGGTTGACTCATATACACATCTTCAGTAATGTCGCCATGCAAAAATGCATTATTAACATCCATTTGCCTTAAAACCCAGCCTTGCATAACAGCAACAATAAGGACAGATCTAATAGTGGCTGGTTTTACAACGGGACTAAAAGTCTCTGTATAATCAATCCCGGGTCTTTGATTGTACCCTTTTGCAACAAGACGGGCTTTGAAACGATCTATGGAACCATCAGCCTTTCGCTTAACCCGAAAGACCCACTTACAGCCCACGGGATTTTATCCAACTGGTGGGGGAACTAAGTCCCAAGTGTCGTGTCGCATAAGAGCAGTGAGCTCTTCAGACATGGCAGCACGCCACTGAGGTGTGGATAGAGCTTGGGTCACACACGTTGGTTCAAGACACGGGGGAAGGGGGTGTTTGGTTACAACATTTAGTTGTTTGGGTTTGAAGATGTTATTCATAGATCTTGTGGTCATGGAGTGTGTGCGACGTGGAGATGATGGAAGTGGTGCAGCGGATTCGGTGTTGAAAACAGGGGAAGGGGAAGATGTCGTAGGAGCAGATTCACAATGAGAGTCAAGCACGGGTGCAGGTAAAATAGATGTAGAATCCAAAAAACTTTGAGAATCCATAAATCCATGAGAAGAAGGGATACGGGTATTACCTAGAGGAGATGAGATCGCAGCGGAGACAGGTTCCGAAATCACTGGAACAACGTCGGATGGAGCCAGCGAGGGAGCTGAGGGCACGAACGAAATGACGTCGTGGGTAGAGGACAGATCAGACGATGAAGGCGGGGATGAAACAATGGAGGCTAGGGTTCGATCTTCATCAAATAAGACATGCCGAGAGGTATAGATTTTCTGGGTAACGGGCTCAAGGCATTTGTATGCGTTTTGGGTTGTAGAGTACCCAATAAAGACGCACGGGCTGGACTTGGGCTGGAGTTTATGGGTGTTATATGGCTTGGTAAGAGGAAAACAGAGACACCCAAAAGATTTTAATTTGAGGTAGTTCAGTTTTTGACCAAAAAGGGCCTCAAATGGTGTTCTATTTTGAAGAAGAGGAGTGGGTTGACGGTTTATGAGGTAGGTGGCAGTATGGAAGGCATGAGGCCAATATGAAAGAGGAAGATTGGCATCTTGAAGTAAGGTAAGACCAGTCTCAACTAAGTGACGATGACGACGACGACGTTCGGAGACACCATTTTGTTGAGGTGTGTGAGGAGCAGTAGTGTAATGACTAATGCCATGGATAGAGAGAAACGGTTTGAGACTAATATATTCACCACCATTATCAGAATAGAGGCTTTTAATTTTTGCTTGAAAACGTTTCTCAACAAGATTTTTGAATTGGAGAAAAATGGTCTTAACACAAGACTTTGCATTGATTGGAAAGAACTACATATATTTTGTGTAATGATCAATGAAAAGCAAATAGTAACGAGAACCATCTAAACCAAGACAATGAGCAGGTCCCCACACATCAGTGTAAATAAGATCTAGAGGAGCATGACTTTGAAAACTCGTGGGCCGAAAAGGTTGTTGATGGGATTTATTAATAGAACAAGATGAACACAAAGAGTTCATTTTATTATTCATAACAGGAAGGGAAAAAGTTTTGACAAGATGTTGAACAATTTTAAACGACGGATGTCCAAGACGCTTGTGCCACCCATCAAACGAGGTCCGTTCATGCACGTTAGCCACCATGTTGGAAGACGAGCCCACCAGTGATTTCAGAAAAATGTAAACGCCACTTTCACATGCACCTCGTAGTAGGGTCGCCCCCGTGATCTGATTCTTCACAAGAAAATAAGAAGGGTGAAACTCAACAAAAACATTATTTTGGGATGTGAAATGGTGAACGAAAATCAAATTTTTGCAAATATTTGGAACACAAAGAGTATCACGAAGAATAAAGTTCCGTTTTGGGGAATTTAGAGTTAATGAACCAATGTGTGAGACAGCCAAACCTGACCCATCACCAATAACAACTTCATCAGTGCCATCGTACTCAGAGTGAATAGATAAATTCGCCAAGTCACCAGTAATATTGTGTGAAGCAGCGGAGTCAAGAAGCCACTTATGATCCTATTGTTTGGAAATAGTTGCACAATTTACTGTGACGTCAGATGATTTTAGTTGGGGACAATACTTGGTAGTATGGCCCATGCGGTCACATAATTGGCACTTCGGCTGATAACGGCGCTGATTTGGTGTATTATGGGGCTTGCGATTTGATGGGCTTTGAGGGCTGCGATTCTGGCCGTGAGACCGAGAGGATCCATTGGCCTTATAAGGCCCGTTTGACTGATTACCAGTACCAGACTTTACCTTGTTGCGGTAAGAGAGATTCGCAGAAGCTACAAGTTGCTGGGTTTGCAGCTCCAAGCGCCGCAGGTAGCCTTCATGTCCCACAAGAATATCATGCAATTCTTCGAAGGCTAAGGATGTTTCCCGAGCACGAATCGGCGCTGCAATTTCCCTGAAATCAGAACCCAATCCATTTAAAATGTAGAGAGTAAGATCATCATCAGAGATGGGATGATCGATAAGGACAATTTCGTCGGCTAGGGCTTTCACCGAATGCAAATAATCAGGGATGGAACGTGTTCCTCGCTGAATCAAGGTAAGTTCTTCCTTGAGTTGCATGGCTCGGGTTCTGGATTTACTGGCATACATGTGATTGAGTTTCTTCCAAGCCTCATGAGAGGTTTTGGTAGTGGCGATGAGGGGAGTAATGGTGGTGGAGGTTGAAGCCAGAATAGCACTTAGGATTAATTTATCCTGACGAACCCAATGAGTTTTATTTAACTCGGTGGAGGAGGTGCCGACAGGGGAGGGACACTGTGAAATTCCATTGACATAGTCAAGGAGATTATAGCCGATAAGGAGAGCTTCAAATTGTGCTCTCCATTGAGGGTAGGTGGAGGGTGTTAGTTTCTCATTGGTTTGTGTAGAAATATTGAGAGCTATGAGGGCATTTGCGGTAGGTGAGATGGGATGATTTTGTGGTGGGTGGGTGGACGTTTGTTCTGAAGAGGAGGCCATTTCAGAGAGAGATAGGATCTGGTTGCTCGTGAGAGTAGGGCTCTATTGATACCATATAAGATTTTAACCATACAGATTCAATGGGAAAAACACACTTCAATCTTATTGACTTCTGAAACAAATTTATACAAGTGCAGTAGCTTACTTTAGGTAATTACATACAAAAGGAAACTAGAGTTATGCGAGAATAAATGTACAATAAATGAAAATTATTTACATTGAATTGAAACGGCTATATTGCTATACAGGAGCTTGAAACTGATTCTGCTGACTTTGGTGATTTGATCTTGATTCACTTTTATTGGAGAGATTGTTGCAATCTTCCTTAATACCTCCCGAGTTCTCTCTCTCAACTCAGACCCTCTAGCTCTCTCTCTCTCTCTCTCCAACTCACGGCCCTTGCCATTGTCAGCAGTAGCGGAGCAAGCCGGACAGAATGACACTGCGAAGACCAACAAAAATATACCCAGCACTGTGGAGAGGTGGTTTCCGTTGACGAACATGCCCATGCAGCCCTTGAGGTAGATGACAAAACTGAGTGGGTTGATCTGCTGAGTACTTCACAAGTTGCTTCGATTCAAGAACATCTGCATGCAATCGGGGTATATTTCATTTCTCCATCCTAATTTTTCCTACTTTTTGCACGTTGACCTACAAATACCATCGTAATTGTGTGTGTGCGTGTGTGTTCTACTTTTTCTAGGGTTTGATGGTCGGCCATTTTAGTTTTTTTTCCAAGTGAAAAATATGTTGGATCTGCCAAGAACTTTGAAAAATTTAATAGGACACATTGAGCCAGTGGTTGAATCTGGTGCACAATTCTGCTTTTGATGCATTTGAGGCCCAAAAAGTTATAAGCGTTTTTCTACTTTTCTTAATTGTATTAAGCCCTTCTCTTAATTTTGAAATTTATGGTTCATTTTTCTTTTTGATCTCAGATTCGTTTGTAGGTTTTTCTTTTTGCAGTACTTGTTATGAAGTGAAGTATTTTTGGGTAGGAGATTTTGGTCTTGAACAAATGCTTTTATGCTTGAAGGTTGTTGACTACCGAATATGTGGTCAACCTAATTCTATACTTCGTTTTGCCTTTATTTAGTTTATTGATGAAGGTGATGTGTAGTTATATAGAGCATAGTTAAAAGTTCTTTGAGTGGTAATGAATTGTGATGATGACTCCATCAATAGCTCTGTTCATTGCGCAGAAAGGGCAAGGGCTGCCTTAGATCTGTCGAGGACGATGCTTGGATTTTACCCGGTGAGGGTGCTGCCTTCTAAAATAACTATTGCACCGATTAACCCAACTTTTTTGCCTAGGGTGAGGGAACCTACCTCTTATAAAGATTTCATTTTTTGTTATTCGTAGTTGCTTTATTATGTATTGATTTGATTGGTTCTTTGGTTTTCAGACAAGATGAACATGAGATACGTGCAAGAACTATCTATTGTACGAATATTGACAAGAAGGCAATCATTTTTAGTAAAAATATTGCTTTAAACCGACTGTTTAAGGTGGCTCAGTCAACTATTATTTATTTATTTATCTTTCGTTGATTTAAGCTGCTCAATCTTTCTTTTTCATTTTTTCTTTTTCAAAATTTTGTGAGAGGTTTTTATCTTCTGTCAGCAGGCATTAGGCATGATCCTAGTTTCTCTCCTTGCAGTCGGGAGGGCCTCGGATATATATATCTCCATTGTTTTTCTCTTGGGTAGTGGAGGTGATGCCTCAAATATCATATCAACTTGAACATTACATCTGTACCTTTAATATAACCTTTCTATTGCTTTTCAGGCCGTGGTTGCTGCCCTATTAATGAACATTTACATTATTGGTTTGAATCAGTTATCTGATATTGATATAGACAAGGTAGGTTTTATGAGTGAATCCTACTGAAAGCATTGGGGGATATTTCCTTGTAGACCATATATCCAGTAGATTACGTAGTCTAGCTAATTTACCTATACAATCATTCAAATAACCCCCTCCCCACCCCAACCCCCTTGCGACTATTAGCAATGATTTCTTTTACAGCAAATATAAATCGCTGGAGCATATGGGGCTATGTACTTTACTTGGAACTTCATATCTGAAAATATATATATATATATATATATATATATATGGAGCATATGGGGACTATCAAATTATATTTCTATGCTTTGTTGTTTCATTGCAGGTTAACAATCCATATCGTCCATTAACATTAGGGGAATATTCAGTGTAACCAGTTCATGATTGTGACATCATTCTCCATTGTGGTATTAAAAGTTATATTTTTGTTCACAGCTTTCTTCATTTGATACAGGTTATGAAACCTTCTATAAAATGATTTTCTTTTCATTAATATTGGAAATATGTTCAGTTGGAGTTGTGCATTGAATAAATAGGAAACTTTTATTTGAGTAAACATCATTTAATAAAGTATATTGAATAAGATTAGTGCAGAATTTGTAGAGACCAAACTACTAATTAAAAGATGTCAAAGACATAGGTTGGTGCCCAATATATTTTTAAATGTAATTCATAGTCTACTAGAATACTTCTGAATTTTCATTTTTAATAGGTAAAATTCTGTGATTCCTCTCTTTGTTCCATTATTCAGGATACCTTTTTCCATGGTCTAAAAAACTCAAGCATTTATTTGGATTCTTGATTGAATGCATGCTTATTATCTCCTTTCTTTTCTAATAGAGTTTTTGGCTTGGATGGATTGTTGATTCATGGCCATTGTTTTGGTCGCTCTTCATCAGGTTCTTGACATGCAATTCTCATGATAAGAGCTTGCCAATTGAAAGCTGAATTTATATGTTGTTCAATTTATGTAAAGAATGTATTTAATTAGGTGTTGTTTAGAATCAGCTCTTCTATATACAGTCGCCCTATGCAGGCGCCGTGCAGTCGGTCAGGCCATGTCACCAAAAAAAAAAAAAAAAAACATTATTCAAGAGCATTATTCTTCTCGGCCTCATTCAATACGAAAACGGAGAAGCCTTTCCTGGAAATCCATGAAACCCATTTCACTGCGCGAACCAAAACGATATTATGTGATTAGCGGGCGAAGGTGGCTGGAAAGGCCTCCGGAAGAACTTCTTTAGAGTCGCCGGCCCTTTCCCTGGAGACGGCGACACACCGCCGAGTAGAGGACTCGCAGAAACGTCGTGAGGGTAAGGGCTTGGCCGGGGGCTCAGATTGGAGGACCGAGCTGGCATGGTATTTAACGCCTGCACGTTGACGGCACCATTATTTTTGCAGCCGCCACCTCTACCCTTTGGCTCATCTACCCATTCAATTGGTTGAAGAAGACATTTCTGGAGAAACCTAAGGCTGAAGGGCAATGATATTGAAGGAGGGTCTTCTCGGCACTGTGTGATCATTCTTCTGCTTCTGGGTTGGGCGAGAAAATAGAATGGATTTCGTATGAGTAATGTTTTGTTTCTATTACTTGTCTATAACTCTCCCTAGATGGGATTGCAGCGACAATAACATGTTTCATTGTTAACATTTCTTTCATATAATTTGAACTAGGCTTTTGTTAAACTGCCATGTTTGACATGATCATTCTTTCGAGCGTTAGGCGTCAAAATAAATAAATAAATAAAAATAAAGCAACACTACATGGGTTCTGAATTGAAAAGCTGAATCGAGATTTGAAAACCAAAAATACAGAAAATAAGAAGAAAAAATAGAGGGAAGAAGAAAGAGAAGCATACGAGAGGCCCCGGGTGAGTTCACGCTTGTAAACGAGCTGCTGCAAGCGGACACATCGGAAACAATAGAGTCAGTCTGGAAGAGGGTGATAGCAAGAGCCTCCGTCTTCACTAATTCTATTGCTACCTTCAATTTTTCCGTGGAAAATGAAATGAAAAAACGATGTGTTTCACATTTGTCCTCCCTTTGTCTTCCCCAATGAGATTGACTCACTTTTTCAGAGCAATTCTTCAGTCTCTCCAGTCTTCCTTCCTTCATCTTCCCCACGAAATCGACGACCTGTACAGCTTTGCCTACCCCTCTTCTTCTCCACATGACGACCCGTACGTCTCACCTCTCTCACTCATTCAATATTAATTTTCGACGTTCACCATCAAAATCAATTTGTCAAAACCTCTGTCCCTGGGTCCCTGCACTCCTTTTTACATCTTGCATTTCTTTTTCTTTTGAAGTATGAAGTTTGACTACAATCCTCTGCAGCTTGGCGACGAACTCATGATTCAAGTGAAGTGCGGCGTGGTTTTGGTTTTTATACAAGACGGTGTGTTTTATTTTTTTCATGTAAGCAGCCGTTTGCCCTATGCGACTGTATTCAGCATTTTATGTTTAGAATATGTCTTTGATCATGAATGTTGGAAACTAATCGGTCCAAGCGGTTACAACCGAATATTCCCCTAATGAGACAAGTGGCACTTCGTCAGTATGTCAGTATCGATGATAGATGACTGATAAGGGAAGGAGATCAATATGATATAGAGAAACAGACTTCTAACTCTTCAGATGCAAATGGGTTTGAAATTTCTTTGATCCAAAGAAAATTGCTCTCCCGAAACAAGAAAAACAATATGATATGATCCATGTTAATTTCAAAAATTACACAATAGACTGGAAAGGAAGAAAGAGTCATCCTCAACCCACGTTGGTGATTCGAGCTCCGATACGGTGCTCTTCACGTTCATCCATGAAATAAATAATAAATAAGGAAATAAAAGTAAATAAAGGGAAACACAAGAATTTACGTGGTTCAGCATAAAAGCCTACATCCATGAATTGTTGGGGGCAAAATTCACTATATCAGGTGATGATTTTACAATATCTCATGGCCTCATATATCGCTCTATACAATGGGAGAATTTAGTCTCAAGATTTGTGGAGAGTACTTGGAGAGAGCTTGTTAGATTTGTGGGGAAGCCGCTCCTTATATAGAGGTTATTTCCTTAAAGTGATAGAGTCCAACTTGAGTTGTGATATCTTTTCTATTTAGGAGTCTGAGCCAACTTCTTTATCTTATCTCTTTCCTGCCTTATCTCTTGGCTTTATCTCTTCCCTTAGTGATAGATTTCCAGAGGGTTTCACCCAGTCAATTGAATCCCTAACAGATGCCCTCGATTCTTAAGGTCAACTTGTTTATCAAGAAGGTCTTGAGAATCTTCAAGTCAACCGTGGTGGAGGCAACCTGTAGAAAAAGAAATTTTGGTAGCTAGTTCATAGTTTTTCACTATTATGCAATGGAGATCTCAAGAAGAAATTGTAAAATTTGTAGTAAGGGCTTTTGAGGGTGGGCCTTTGTGAAGTTTGTTTGGAAGAATGTTTGCGTAGTGATTGTATGTGAATGTTTATTGTTAGTAAAGTGCATATATTTTTGTGCTCAGTGATCGTTTTTGGGTTTTCAATAGTCTCGGTGGATTTTGCCCGTCGACCCCTTAGATCTATTTTAGGCAGTTGCTGAGCCCATCAACTCATTCCCGAAAGAGACACCCGGATGTGAGTGTAGCAGGAGAAGGTGTTAACGGGAGATCCCTCGACTATTTGAGATTTTTCGTTTACATCTGTAAGTATTAGGCTAGTGGGAGATCCCTAAACCATGTCACCTTTTCGCAAGAAGGTTTTAACGGAAAATCGCTTGACTGTTTTACTTTTAATTATTAGGCTAGTGAGAGAGTGTCTCGACCGCGTAACTCTGGCTATGCATGTGTAGCGGGAGAGTGTCTTGATCGCGTAACTATGGCACTGGGTGTAGTGGGAGATGCCCTCGACCGCGTAACCCTAGCGATGTGAGTGTAGTGGGAGATGCCCTCGACTGCGTAACCCTTTGAGGTGGGAGACAAAACACAACCGGAATCTGTGGTAGTTGTTAGAGATCGATCGTACCAACAAAAACAAACATATTAGGTTAAATAATCCAAATCACAAGTTTGAAGTTTGAAAATCTGGTCCATCTCGCTTGAGTGGTGAAAGCTGGTGACACATGGGTGACATTCATAGGCCACCATGCTATGGCAACGATAGGATGCCCGAAATACCGAACGATCTATTCTGATGACAACAATTTAAGATGGTGAACAATGCTTGAGAAGAGAGGCAGCCGGTGTTTCATGCCACATAAGTGATTTCCAACAAAATATATTCCCAAAACGTGGCCTAGTTTGGTAGTGAGATCCTGAGAATACCTCACTATTATTCATTATTTTATTATTACATTTCATCTACTTTTCACTACTATTTAATATTATATCATTACTTTTTCACTACTATTCACAGAATACCTCACTACCCGGCACACGTTTGCCCTTACTAGTATATATATAAATGTGTATTAATAGACAAAAAGTGACCCAGAACTTAAAGGATGTAAACGGAAAAAACATTTACTAAATAAGCCAACATTAAAAACTACAAGCCCGTTAAAAAACGTTGAAGAGATGATTTTTTTTTTTAATTTTTTTTTTAGAAAGAGCCGGTAGCCACACACATAGCAGTCCTGTCCCAAGTTTATTAAAAAAATCCTCACTTTAGACGGAGGAATACCAATATAACAACCAAATAAAATTTGCACAAGCCTATTAACAACCAAACCAATAAACAATGACCCCAACTAGCTAATTCACAATAAAGAAATCCTTAAAACTGAAAACTTCAAAGACAGAGAGAGGGGAGACCTAATGCGTCCAGCCTAAGCATGCCCCTCACTTGCTGCGGAAGTGCATCATAAACTCATACCTTCGAACCATAGCAGTTTCACCCTATCTAGCAAAGAAATCCGCAACTTGATTTGCCTCCCAAAAAACATGTGAAATTGAGAAGTTAATTCCCCTTAGAACTGCTACTAGCTCATCCCAGTAGTCCCATACCACGCTGAACAAACTCCCCTTGATAGCCACTGGACCATTAAAGAAGAATCACATTCAATCTCCACTTGATAAAATCCAAGTTCCTTACATAGCTTTATCCCAGCAATGAGAGCTCGCAGTTCTGCCATTATTTGTGCCATGTCCAAACATCGACGAAAACTCCACCTTAAATGCTCCTTTATCATCCCTAATAACACCGCCACCCCCACAATTTCCAGGATTCCCCCGACAACTACCATCCACACTGAGTTTAACCCAACCTATCCCAGGTTTACGCCATCTAATTGTGCATGGTGAATGTTTAATACAAAATCTAGTCGGAATATCCAAAGCACTAAGAACTTGAATATCCGTTCGTGATGGAGGAGCCCCTCCATTCATATTCTCTGAGATTACCCGCAACTAGTATTTCACTTCCATCCATACTCTATTCACCGATTCATAAATAGACTCCATACGAGCCTTACATCTACATCCCCATAAGTTCCAGGTGATCAAGCTCGGAAGCAAACCAACCAACATCCCATATTGAGATGCACGACATGCACAATTCAGCCATAAAATAATTCGGGCTTTCCATGTAGACGTTGCCATACAGTTAATTCCCAAAGCCACCCCTGCTTTTTCCAAACCTCCCAAGCAATTGATCCTGAGCAAAGAACATGGTCTAAAGATTCAACTTTTCCATTTTGACAGCAATTACACCTCGATGCTAATTGAATTCCCACTGATTGTATGCGCATATCAACTGGATGACAAGCAAACCAAGCTTTCCACATGCAAATAGAAATACGCTTGGGAATAGAGGATGCCCAAACCATTTTAACCTCGGGTCCTCCTCTCTATGATTGCGAACAACCTCCCAAGCACTTGTCGTATTAAAATTACCATCTATCGATGGCTTCCAGATGGGAATATCAATCCCCTCCCTACAAGATAAACCTGAGCTCATCACTACATCAGCCTTTTCTTCTCCCAACAACTCCAGTAACATGTTAACCTTCCACCCATCTATATCCCAACACTTACGAACCTGCAGCTTATTATTTGGCACACTCTGAACCTATGCACATAGCGGACCTAAGGCTAGCCAACAATCAAACCAAAAAGAGGATTTTCCTTCCTTAATCCGACATCGAACATGATCTAGCACTTCGGGCACAACACGCATAATAGTCCTCCAAAACCAAGAGCCCTTATTTGGATATACCTCTCGTAAATGTTGGCCATTTTTCAAATACCTGGCCTTAAAGAATTTAGTCCACAAGTTATCAACTGTCAACATGCACCACACAAACTTCATATGCAGAGATTTTTCCACTTCAACAAGATCTCTAATTCCCAATCCTCTTCCCTTTGCCATTCTTTTCACCTCAGAAAGAAGAAGCCATCATAGAATTTATCTTAGTAAAAAGAACTTTTGGAACATCCAATACCCCCAAATGATGAATCGGAACTGAAGATAGAACATGCTTGATCAAAATGAGCCGGCCCCTTGAGATAAGAGCTTTAATTTCCATCCAGCCACCTTATTTCTAATTTTTAACACTAGCGGCTCTAATGTTCGAGCGGTTAACCATCTCGAAACTAGAGGAACACCAAGATAAGTGGCAGGGAAAACTTCTTCAACAAAACCTGTCATCCAAAATAAATTTCGCCTTCTAGTATAAGCAATACGTCGAGACAAAAAAAGATTTGACTTCTCCTTGCTAATTAACTGCCCCGACCAGTCCTCGTACCTCTTTAGAGTTTTGATAAGCCTTTGAATAGACCTTTTTTTCCCATTTACAAAAATTAAAATATCATCTGCATAGAGAAGATGCGACACAAATGGCGCCCCTCGGGGATGATGGAAAGCCCCTATCTTTCCCTCCTCAAAATCCTTCTTAATAAGACGAGAAAGAACTTCCTACACAATAATAAAGAGATAAGGAGATAATGGGTCCCCTTGGCGAAGGCCCCGGGTAGGCTTAAAAAAACCTTTGTAAGTTTTGTTCATCATTATTGAAAACCAAGGAGAAGAAACACATTCAGCCACCAACCCACACACATGCGTGGAAAAACCAAATCCCTTCAAAACCGAGCCCAAAAAGGCCCAATCCACCCTATCATAAGCCTTAGTCATATCCACCTTCAACATCACATTTCCACCATTAGGATTCTTGTGCAACGAATGCACCATTTCCTGTGCCAAAGTGATATTCTCAAAAATACTTCTACCTGGAATGAAAGCTCCTTGTTCCAGGGATATCATTCTAGATAAAAGTCCTGTCATGCACGCAACCAGAACCTTAGAAAAAATTTATAGCTAACACTGCAAAGGCTAATGGGCCTAAATTTATCAAAACTTTGAGGATTAGGGACCTTTGGAATCAACACAATATAAGAGATGATCTAGTTCACATGAATACTACCAATTAAGAGAATGAAAGCAACGGTAAAAAAGAACTTAAAAGCTGCCATATATTTTTATGAAAAATGCTGCTTTGTCCACTCATTTTATCTCTCATTTTAAAACTTCATGTATTTTAATATTTTTTTTTTACTTAATAGTTAAGGAAATGACTATTTGTGTATTGATATTTTTTTTTATATTTTTGAAAAATATTTTAAAATGATAAAAAAATGTGAATTAAAAAATTGGAAAAAAAATGTTGAACGTGGCCTAGTGTTTAGATAGAGTGGGCTACTTTGGGCAACAGAGTAGCCCGACTCTATTTTTATTAAAAGAAATACCAACATTTCCCCACTCTTTTTATTAAAAAATGCATCATGAAGGTGTTTTGCATTGAACCATCATTTAGGAAAATTACAACCTTTACTCCAGGGTTAGTAGTGGTCTCATACTTGAACTATGACTACTTAAGGGAAATAAATAACTATTACTTACACATAGTAACCCAGGTATTGACATGAGCTTTATTAGTCAGCACATTACGTCATTGTGCTAATCCCGATTTCATGAGTGTATTTGAGAATAAACTCAAATCACATAGAGAGTAGCCCCACTACCACACTCACATAAGTGAAATTTGTCAAGAATGCTCTTATAATTCTTACACCTTACTCATAAGAACTACAAGATTTCATTAAGAGTTTATAAAAAAAAAAAAATCATCCTTCAAAACATTACAGGATAAATGCACTCATATCATAGGAATGAGAAATAAAATAAGTAGTGCATTTCTTACGGCCATCATATGATTTGTTTTTCCCATTGAACCCAATTCTTAGGATCTCTAGTCCCTAGGCTAGGCATCCTCACACATAGCTCTTGAATTATGGGTTTTAATATCATTTCCCTCGATGTATTACAGACCCTTTATCTTATCAAGGCCTTGGTTAATGGATCTGCAAGATTATTACAAGACTTAACATAATTCATGTTAATTATACCATCAATTAAATAAAATCTCATAGTACTGTGTTTTTCCTCTTATGGATCTGGATTTATCATTATAATTATAATGGTTTTTGTACTCTATTAATTGTAGCAGTACTAACACAATAAATTAATATAGATGAAACTGATTTTTTCCACAAAGGAATAAATCTCTCAATTAATTTGCCTCTTTATTGAAGCCAAAGCAGTTCAACTCCATAGTTGACTTAAGAAAAATACGGCAGCTTAAAGCAATAATCAATAAAATCTTAAAACGGCTTAAAGCAATAATAATACATGCATCCAAATTTCCCCAGGATAATGAAATTAAATCTAAACGTTCAAAGGCTTTCTCCAAGATTGATACCAAATAAGTTTTAAAGAAAGCAGACGGCAACAGATTAAATAAATGCATTTGATGTAAAAACGTGCCGCTTGGAAGTTGGAACGGTTTTCGTGCATCTAAATGCACAAGACAAACACAAACGTTCACCAAACACCAAAATTTAAACCACTTGTGACCTTTACTCCCAAAACTCAAACAAAGTAAACCCGATGAAAACGTTGGGGAAAAATCTTTTGAAAAAAAAAATTATTATTATCTAAAAACTTGACCCCCACTAATTTTTAGATTTAAAAAGAAATTTTCTTTTCATAAAAAAAAAAAAATACACCTTACTCAAAAATCACTTTATTCCAGTATGAAAAAAAGGACTGCTATTTTTTTTATTCCATATCTAAGAAAGACATAAACATGCGTGCCAAAACATTTATAGAATAATGCACATAAAAAGAAACATCATATGCTTTGTTCTCAATATTCAATTTAAACATTCCATCACAAGCATAACTCTTGCCCACTAAAACTCCATTTTTTGTAATTACACATTAATCAGATTCTATAGTTTTTTTGTTGAGTAAAAAACTCGACATCAAATTGTTTCTTATAGACAGTGTATAGAGTACATCTTTGAGCATCAATATATGTCCAGAGGTGAATTTCAACTCGACATCACCACTTCCAAGAACCTTGATTTTACTTGAATCATCAAGCATAATAGTCTTCTCTTCTTCAAAGGGAGTAAAATTTTTGAACCAATATTTATCATAGTCGACAGACACCAGAATCTACCCACCACCCAGCAACAAATTGAACCATGTTAATATCTGTAATCATTGCTATAAACAGCTCCTAAGTTACGTTAACTTAATGATTATTTTCTCGTTTTTGAAACTTACAAATTCGAGCAAAGTGCCCAATTTTGCTACAAACAAAACAAGCTTGATCTTGTGAAGGGGGTCCTTGATTCTTATCATTTTGGTTTTGAAAGCCCTTTTTGTGAGGTCTACTAAATTTTTTGAAATCTTTTCTTTGCAGCTTCAAATAGCTATTTCTTGTATTTTGACCTTAGGGCAAGCTATCATTTTCAGAAATTAAATTTACCTTTGTCATGGAATCCTCATTACCATTTTGAAACACTAAAGCATCTTGGCCTCTAGCTTCCTCTTCTATGCGAATACACGTGATTAAGGTCTACAAGGAAGTCTCTTTTTGTTTATGGCACATTGACATTTGAAACTCTCTCCACGAAGGTGGTAGTTTATCGATGATGCCACAAACAATTAGATTGTCTCCAGTCTTAATTCCTTTGGACCTAACTTTTGCTACATCCATTTGAAAATCTCGTGCTTGCTCCGCGATAGATTTTCCATCTATCATTTGATATCGAAAAAAGTGACTTGCTGCATATTTCTTTCATATCATATTTACTATAAAGTTTTCCAAAATTTCTTTTCAGAAGTGTAAGTAGTATTATAATAATCATAAAATTGATCTACAAGGCAATTTAAAAGATAACATCGACAATTATACTCATCTTGGGTATATTTTTCAACCTTTTCTTCATAAGCTTTCACTTATGCTTCAGTCATGTTCTTAGTAGTGATCTTGTTAGGATTTTTTGCAGTGAGAACATAAGAAATGTTGAGAATGCTTAGATAGAAGATCACATTTCACTTCCATCTCTTGAAATGAACTCTTTCGAAACGGAATGGCTTGTTGAGATCTCCAATACTTTCCGTGGATTTTTCAGTTGAAGGCTCCATGAAGAATCTCCATAAAATGATTGGTGAAATACACAATAATATAACAAAAATTACAATTAAATTAAAATTAAAATGAAGCACAGGAATCTCTCTCTCTTTAAGGAGATTCAATCCCTCTATGGTGTACAAAATTTCAAATTAACCAGTGTAGCATAACTCCTCTTGACTTGACTCCTCCATGATATAACAGCTAAACTGATTGTCATATAGTCTGAATCAACTCTGCACAAGTGGTTGAGTTCAAAACTCTACCAAAAGAACGTCTCTCTTTTATCTGAAAATACTTTCAAAATTATCTATGCACAATAGGCCTGCAACCCGTTCAGAATTTGAGCTCGACTCGACCCGAATGTATATCTGCATGTGTCAAATAAACCCAACCCAAATAATTCGGGTCAAGTCAACCTTTTTTTTATATATAAAAATTATTTATTTATTTATTTTTGCCTCTGCAGTTTCTTGCTCTGGGGACATCATTCTTCTGTTGCTTACCTCCAACTAAAAAAAACTCCAAGGAATTTCACTAAGAAAGAGTATAATGTTTCTTCTGAAATAACAACGAGAAACAAAACCGAGAGAATAGAGAACATCATTCAAAGAGACCAAAGAAGCCGAACCCCTCGTACTCAAGATTTGCACTTTAGACTAAAACTCAGTAAAATCAGAGAAGTCTAAGTAAAAGACCCCACTTTGGCAACATGGAAAAACAAAAGCAGTCATAATGTTCAAAGTGTAACTGTAAAGGATCCCGTCACTTTCGATTTTACTTACATGAATGCCTCAACTAAATTCCTAGAAATATATTAACTCTACATGTGAAAAGGGAAAATTCCTTAGAATTGGGCTAAAGGTAAGGCCTAGGATAATACCCTAACCCTGGGGTTTGTGATAGACACAAGGCCCAAATTAAGAACTGGGTGCATAAAATAGCCCGAGTCAAACAGTAGCACCTGGGTCTGGGCTCGAGTATAAGACCTAGGTCGGATCTTACTTATATCAAGAAACACAGGCAAGGTTTAAAAGGGAAAGAGTATAGCATTCAATGCCAGATGAAAAAACTTACGGCGTTCATACCCAGCATTAATGAGATGGAAAGGGCCCAAGACAGAAAATACGCCGCATTCAATGCGGCCCAAAGTTCAGACAATAGTCATTAACATTGAGCACCTCATAGCTCAGCGAACTAACGGCAAAAGGATAGCTTCGCGAATGGACAGCTTGAATATATGATCTTATGCTATGCAACGCTCCACTACCGTTGAGACTAGGTCGACAAGTATAAATAAACACCACCACCAACACACAGGTAAGTAATCTAACACAATCATGGTCAATATATTTCATCCTCAACCTCAGCACCATACTAACTTAAGCATCGGAGAATCAACGGACCTCGAGGTCCCCTTTTTTGACCATGCAGGTGATCGTTCGAGCCTTGACAGAGTGGAATTGCCCAGGCCTACCAAACACGACATCAATAGTGGCACCATCTGTGGGATCTCTATTGTCCATAACTAGCATGTCCTTCGTATGTCGGCAACACCCCGCTCTCAGTGCTCGCAATGTGAAGTAGCACAATCTGAAGCAATGAAAGCAAGACTCAATGAACAAACCAAAGCAATACATAAACTTAGGGCGGATATGGAGACCCTTTGTCAAGAAAATGCAGCCTGACGAAGGGCAGAAGAAGAACCAGAGGCGGATCAATAGAGTGATCACTCTGAAGCCCGTCCTCATGCAACCACCGTAGTTGAAGAACGTTGTAGAGTCAACATAAAAATTTAGTTAGAAGTAGCTAAGCAAATGGGCCAGCCTTCAACGATAGATCAACTCCTTACTAATGCTAAACTATCGTACAATGCTGGGATTATGGCGGTACCAATACCTTTGAAACTCAAAGTCCCTTAGATTGAAGCATATGACGGGACTAAAGGCCCATTGGAACATCTGGAGACTTGCAAGGCCCATATGACCCTCTACAGCTTCCCTAACGAAATAGCATGCCAAGCTTTTCCCCTCACTTTGAAGGGAGCAGCACAAAAGTGGTTTGGTTCCTTACGACCCAGAACTATGGACAGGTTCAGTGAATTGGCACATCTCTTCTTAACACAGTTCACAGCTGGCCTTCTGACTGTTAAACAAGGGGATGATGAGAATCTCAAGTCATATCTCTTCCAGTTCAACAAAGAACTAATGATGACAGACGACAAAGATGAGAAAATCACCTTGGCTGCACTGTTAGGGGGGTCTGACCCCGTAACCCCTTGATGACAGAAATCGCTCAAAAAACCCTGACCACCCTAAGGGAGTTTATGGACCGCGCAGACGGTATCATAAACGTTGAAGATATGCTCCAGGCACTAAATGCCCCAAGAAGAGTGACCTGGAAAGGGCAGATAAAAAGACAGCATGTAACGCCCCAATAGAAGACCCAAACCACATAGCCTATACTCCAAATATAGAAGAGCCGAGGTTCACCTGTCCATGAGTGACCCCTTCTCAAATTTTATTAATAACCCTCACTTATGGCGGAGGAAAACCATGGTTACAGACCAACACCTGGGATTACAAAAAAATTTCGAAACCAGGTGTCAAACTTACTGGAAACCTCTAACCAAGAGAAACAAAAAAACATCAAGACAAGAACGTACTAAAAACAAACACTACCAAGCAAAACCATACCTATAAAAAAAACCACCAAACAAACGTTATTAACTCAGAAAACATAAAATCATAAAATCTTACCAAACCAACTTGAGGACATAAATGCCGCATGATTGTGACGCTAACAGCAACGCAAAGATGGCAAACCAATATATCCAAACGGATTAAACCACGAAGCACCCTAGGCACATCCCTAAGAAGTCTCCATTCAGAATTAAGACCCGATGCACCACTCCGAGCCAACCAGTCTGTAACTTATTTCCCTCCCTATAAACATGACAAACTATGCACACCATAGAATCCATAAGGGACAAAGTATCTTCCCAAAAGTCTTCCAAGTACCACACCCCACACCTGCTCCTATTCCACCACGAGATCACCATTTGAGAATCTAATTCAATTTCCACAAAATTAATCCCCAGATCCTTACAGGCTTTGAGGCCCTAAAAAACAGGTAACAACTCCGCTCTATTGTTGGAACCGACTCCAATATAAGAATTAAAAGCATGAACCATATGACCTCGATCATTCCTAATAATACCACCCACCCCTGAAGAACCTGGATTACCAAGACTATTCCCGTCTATATTCAACTTAAACCACCCTTGAGCTGGCTTTTGCCAAGCAACTAGCTTTAAATACTTCCTATCAGGGACCAACGCTAGAATATTCAATATTTGTAACACGTGTGAATCATGCCTAGAACATTTGCTAACCTTTTTCATATCTGTACCTACTAATCCCATCCATCTACTAATAGAAAGCCAAACTGAATTAATAGACTGAAACCTACCCTCCATACGTGCAGTACATCTTCTACATCAAAGATGCCAAGTAATAATAGAAGGTAGAAGCCCCACTATTATCCCCACTTGAGAATCTGAGGCCGCACGTCGAAACCAAATTTGCACCATCTCCCTCCAAGTAAGTCCAAGAGGAATACCAAAAATAGCTCCATAAAAATGCCAAATTGCCGATGCAAACTCACCTTCAAAAAGTACGTGATTTTGATCTTCATAATTACCTTCATCACAACAATCACAACGAGAAACTATCTGGATCCCAATACGCCGAAGACGATCATCTACGCTTAAAGCCGTGTTCCATACTTTCCACATTAAAACCGAAATTTTAAGTGGAAGCAACTTATACCATACCCAAGGATGCCACTCGATACTAGATCCTTGTTAATGATACAATTGGAGCCCCATTGGAACCTTATAAAGAGCAAGAATTTCTCCTTCCTAAGCAATGTGGGATCTCATATACCACATACCCTTATCTATATCATATGGGATATCACAATCTACCCCCTTAAATTCCCGACGTCCTCGTCGAGCCTGTCTATTATAGGTGGCATGGCTCAAGTTACATGAATTTTTCTATAGGTGACAATTGATATTCGTTTGGCACTATTGTGAAAATTTTCTAAAAGGCTAAAAAGTCCAGGTAAGCAGGATTCCTATACTAGATTTGCATAAAAGAAATGAACTGAAGTTGATTTGTAAAAATGTTTATGTTATTTTAAAAAGAAAATGAGAAAATCAACCTCAGTATATGTTTTGACATGTACTTAAATGTGCAAAAGAGTGAATATGATATCTGTGAATTTTTGTACATATGATATAAAAATGGTTTGGGTTTTTTTATGATCAAATGGAAATGATATAAATATATTTAGCATGTGGTTTGATATGATATGGATATAAAAAACAATTGGCATACTTATCTGTTTTGATTCTGATTATGAATATGGTTATGATATGATAATACTGATTTACGTGATATGGTTGGTACCAACATGATATGATATGATATGAGTGCACCCACGTTGGAAACAAAGTGGTCTTTTATGTGTTCTTTTCTGTGTGCACACTCGGGGCTCCGAGATTGAAAAATGAGAAATTTCACAATATGATACTGCCTGGTTTGGCCACTGGGGATAGCACAACCTTACCACGGCGGTAAAACATGGTATATGATATGATACGATACGATATGATATGAAATGATAAGATGAAGATGTTTAATTATGTTATGCCAAAGCGTTTTTTTTTTTAATATGAAAATGGTTTTTGAATATAAAATGGATATTTGAATATGAACAGTTGGTTTTTGGAATATGAAAAGGGTCTTTGAATATGAAACTGTCTTTAAATATGAACAGTTGGTTTGTAAGTATTTAAAGATTGAAAAGTCGCTCTAATTTTCTGATAACACGTTTTGAGATCTGCATATGAAAATGAAATGTTTTGTTTATGCATACCGAACTTTCTAAAAATACTCATGTTTACATACTAGTATATATTCTCTGCTTATTGTGTTGTTGATAACTCACCCCTTATCTCCATAACATTTTTTAGATATTTTGATGATACAGCTAAGGATCAAGACTAGAAATCTTGTATAAGGCTACGTGAGCATAGTGGAATAAGTACAACGATAGTACTTAGGTTATCTGAGCATTTTATTCAATAGTTCTATTTTTGCTTTGTCGATTGGGTATTTTGGAAGGTTGGGGTTTATAATTAAGATTTTGTGGTGTTTTAGATTATTCGTATTGGAGTAGTTGATTTGAAACAGTGAGTTGTATTGTCATTGGAAACTTTGGAGTCTATGACTATATGATTGAGACATGATTATGAGTGACTAGTAGTAACTCTCCGACCCATCCGGGACCGGGGCGTTACACAGCAGACTGGCATAACGGATCGAACCAAGGGGACCACAAAAAGGGGACTTATGAAACTAAAGTCAAAGGTGAACAGGTCCGACAAGGAAGGCCCGATCCTTGTATACATTCTAACCTAACAGTGGAAGCTGAAGAAGAGCCACGAGAAGAGCAAAGGTAAGGTCCGTCACGTCCTAGGTATTGTTCCTTTCACAAGAGTGGTGGACATAATACTAAAGATTGCTACACGTGGAAGAGAAAGGCTGGAGACCCAGGGGCTCACACTGACCGATATGAAAACTAGATAGATGGACCGTAACGAGACTACCGACCCTATTCTTGGAGAGACCGGAACCAAAGCCCCATTTGGAGAAACCGAAGTCCACCTCAAAGGAATCATAGCCCGAGTCGTAGAGATCAAGACTCCACTCGGAGAAGTGACACTAGGAGAAGTCAAAATCCCATCAGGAGAAATAGAAGCCTTGACGAGAGAAGGGCCATGAATCCACGCAGGGAGAGTCCGCATCGAAGGGACTCAAGAAGAGAGAACCTCCGATAGGAGAAATTAGCACCGTAGCAGGAGGACATGCTGGAGGGGGAATGACCTCCTCGGTACGAAAGGCCCATGCAAGAAGAGCCCGATATGAAGAGGTATTCTCTACTTACAAACCATCCCTTCACCACAGGGATCAGACCAGGGAGTATGTTATAACTTTTGGTGAAAAAGATTGAGATGGTTTGTCACACCCCCATGATGACGCTTTGGTAGTAACGTCACAAATTGCTAACTATCAGACTAGGAGAGTACTGATTGACAACAGCAGTTCTGCCGACATCCTTTTCTGGGAGGTGCTCACTAAAATGTGGATCACCCCTGATCGGTTGCAACCTGCACCTACGCCCCTCAAAGGCTTCATAGGAGACACAATCTAGCCAATCAGAGCAATCACCCTATCCATGTTAACTGGAACAGCTCCCCAAACAGTATCCCTCATGGTAGACTTCCTGGTGGTGAAAGCTCCATCCTCATACAATCCAATACTTGGATGTCCGACCTTGAATCAGATGAAGGTTGTAACCTCCACGTATCATCTAAAAATGAAGTTCCCGACCCCATTGGGAGTGGATAGAGAAGTGAGGAATGAAGAGGTGAGAAATAAAGTCTAAAGCGATAGCTATACAGGTTCTCGAGGAAGACCACGGGGAAGCAACATTTCTGCCACCTCTGGCGCTAATAGAATTGGATAGAGAAGTGAGAGATGCAGAGGCACTGAGGCAGGCAGAGCCTAACGAACCATTAGTTTTGGTATCAGTGGATCCTCAAAAACCAAAACCAACTATCTGAATGGGATCCAAGATGCATGTCCAACTGAGCCGGTCCATGAGGCAGTTACTCATTGAACATCGAGACATGTTCGCTTGGAGTCACAAAGAAATGCATGGCATCGACATGTCAATAATCAAGCACCGCCTCAGTGTGAACCCTAAGGCAAAAAAGGTCAAACAAAAGCGTCGCAGCTACAGTGTGGAGAAGTATGCAGCCATTGCCGAAGAGGTAGATCACCTCTTTAACTGCGGGGTTCATTCGAAAAGTTCATTACCCTGAGTGGCTTTCGAACGTCGTTTTGGTAAAAAAAGCAAGCAAGAAGTGGAGGATGTGTGTAGACTTTTCCGACCTAAACAAAACTTATCTTAAAGATAGTTTCCCCCTCCCACAAATAGACTTGATAGTAGACTCAATGGCCGAGCATACCCTGCTCAATTTTATGGATGTCTACTTAGGTTACAATCATATCAGGATGAACCCTGATGATGAGGAGAAAACTGCATTTATTACGGATCGAGGCCTCTACTGCTATAGAGCAACGCCATTCGGTCTCAAAAATGCTAAGGCAACATACCAACAACTAGTCAATCAAATGTTCAAAAATCAAATCGGGAGGAACATTGAAATTTATGTGGACGACCTTTTGGTTAAAAGCAAGAAATCAGTACAACATCTCGATGATCTCCAGGAAGCTTTTGCGGTACTTAGAAAATATAAAATGAAGCTCAACCCACAAAAGTGTGTTTTCGGAGTTAAATTTGGAAAATTCTTGGGACTCATGGTATCCGAGCATGGAATCGGGGCCAACTCAGAAAAATTCAAAACAATTGTGGATATCCTCATCCTCGAACAATCAATGAGGTTCAAAGACTCGTAGGGAGGATAGTTGCCCTAAGCCAATTCATTGAGAAGTCAACCGATCGGTGCCTCCCTTTTTTCAAAGTCCTGTAGAAAGTTCAAGAATGAGATGAAGAATGCAGAATGGCCTTTCAAAGAATTGAAAGAATACCTGGGCCATCTACCTTTGCTCAGTCAAACCACGCTAGGAGAAAATCTGACTGCCTACCTGGCGGTATCACCGAATGCAGTGTCCGCCGTATTAACTCAAATAGAGGAAAGGGTTCAATGGCATGTTTACTACATAAGCAGAGCCTTTCGGGGTGCAGAGGCCAGATATCCCCGAATGGAAATGCAAGCGTTTGTGCTAGTAATCGCTGCTAGGCGATTAAGGCTCTACTTTCAAGCTCACCCAATAAAAGCACGAACTAGTGTCCCCCTGAGAAAGATATTGTAGAAACCTGATACATCTGGTCGAATGACTAACTGGGCCGTCGAGTTAAGCGAGTTCGAGATTGAATACCTTCCATGCACCACAATCAAAGGCTAGGTATTGGCAGCTTTTGTAGCTGAATTCTCAAACTTTTCGAATGAAATAATTATCACACCCCAAGGCAAACCTTGGTAGGTCTACGTTGGTGGCTTATCCTGCTAGGCCAAAAGAGGAGTAGGGGTGCATATAATAACAGACTCAGAAGAAAATTGACTATGCGCTCAAACACAAATTCAAGGTCACCAATAATGAGGCTGAGAATGAAGCACTTTTGTCAGGTCTAACAATAGCTAGATTGTTGGGAGCCACCGAAGTTGAAGTAAAAGCTGACTCCCAGATAGTAGTGGGACAATTAGCTGGACAATTACTCACGAAAGGAGAAAACTTAAAGAAATATCTCCAAAGGGTAGGAGAAGAGCATGACCTCTTCCAAAATCCTTCTATCCAGCAAATCCCAAGAGGAGAAAACCAGGTGACAGACGGTCTAGCAAAAGCTGCCTTAGGTCAAGAAGAAGTGCCCCTCCCGGATCATACCATATTTCGAACCATTGATGTAGGAATTGTAGGGATTCAAATGTCCACAATCCAGGGGGTACAACCACCAGAATGGGCCATTGATATTTTGAAATTTCTTCAAGTGGAAGTCCTTCCAGAAGATCAAGAAGAAGCACGCAAGATCAAAAACCGAGCAGCCCGCTTCACAATAGTAGAAGGAACCTTGTATAAGAGAGGCTTTGATGAGCCCCTCTTAAGGTGTATCTCTTATGAGCAGACCCAGTACGTACTAGAGGAGATACATGAAGGAATTTGTGGGAATCATTCTGGCGGGAGAACACTAGCTGGATGGGCAACACGGGCAGGGTATTATTGGCCTAACTCTCTTAGAGACGTAGAAGATTTTGTGAGAGAATGTCTCAAATGCAAGGAGTACGCTCTCATTCCTCATAGCCCACCCGAAAAACTCACCTCTATTACTTCCCCATGGCCCTTCACACAGTGGGGGTTGGACCTTATTGGCCCTCTCCCCACAAGCAAAGGAGGGGTAAAATTTGTCATAATAGCAGTGGACTACTTCATAAAATGGGTGGAAGCAGAGGCTCTAGCAATGATCACAATGTGAGCAATTTCCAACTTCCTCTGGAAATCTGTAATCTGCCGCTTCGAAATTCCTTAAAAGTTTTATATCGAACAATGGAAGATAGTTCAATTGCTCCCACTACCGAGATCAAAATTAAAGCTAAATATTCCTCTCCGGGACATCCGCAGGCCAATGTACAAGTAGAAGCCACCAACAAAATATTGCTTAATATTATGAAGAAAAAGCTGGGAAGCCAGAAAGGGGAGTGGGCTGAGAAACTCCCCAGCACATTGTGGGCATACCGAGCATCTGTAAGAACCCCAACCGAGGAAACTCCTTTTGCCCTTGATTATGGCAAAAAAGCCATAATACCAGCTGAAATAACAATGACTACGTATCGTGTACAATATTTCGACCTAGATAGCAATAACGAGAAATTGAGAGAAAACTTAGACTTCTTAGAAGAAAAGCAGGAAGAAGCAGTAAGCCAAGCGGTAGCTAACAAGTGAAAAGTTGAACAATATTTCAACAAACAGGTCCAACCCCACACCTTCAAAGTGGGAGACATGGTTTTAAAGTAAACAGGAGTCACAACTCAGGGATAAGGCAAGCTAGGCCCTAGGTGGTAAGGGTCGTATTCGGTAGCAGCAACTGGGAGACCTGGTTCTTATCAACTTAAGAACCAGAAAGGACACGAATTGCCCCACCCATGGAACGCCTAGCACCTAAGGAAATATTTTGTATAAACCAAAGACTGGTTCGAACAGTGTAAGGTTGTGATTTGTCATATTGAATTCTTATGGACTAATTTCGAATGTTGCCTTCATGTCTTCCCAACAAATGGCTAGACATCAGGGCAAGCCTGGTCTCTAGATCGGCCACAATGTATATAGCACAGGGCTAGAGCCATGAGCTTTGTTCTGGTAACAGCTATTCAAAATACAAGTCCCAATAACTTGTCAAGTTTCTTGCAAGGTTGCTACTTGGAATGCATTGGTGAGAGATTAGAGTTTCGGCTCTGCCAACCTATAAGCACCAAAAAGAAAGCAATTGGTGAGGGAGCAACCTATAAGCACCAAAAGGAAAGCAATTGGTGAGGGAGCAGCGTCCTTAGGCTAGGGCTCTACCAACCTATAAGTGCTAATCATAAAGCATTGGTAAGGGAGCAGAGCTTTGGCTCTACAAACCTATAAGCACCAAACAGAAAGCAATTGGTGAGGAAGCAGAGCTCTTGGGCTTTGCCAACCTATAAGTGCCAATCGGAATGCATTGGTAAGGGAGCAGAGCTTCGGCTCGACCAACCCCTAAGTACCAAAAAGAAAGAAATTGATGAAGGAGTAGAGACCTTGGGCTCTGCCAACCTATAAGTGCCAATTGGAATGCATTGGTTAGGGAGCAAAGCTTCGGCTTTTCCAACCTATAAGCACCAAAAGGAAAGCAATTAGTGAGGGAGCAGAGACCTTAGGCTCTACCAACCTATAAGTGCCAATCGGAATGCATTGGTGAGGGAGCAGAGCTTCGGCTCTACCAACCTATAAGCACCAAAAGGAAACCAATTGGTGAGGGAGGAGAGCTTCAACTCTGCCAACTTATAAGCACCAAAAGGAAATCAATTAGTGAGGAAGCAGAGACCTTGGGCTCTGCCAACCTATAAGTGCCAATTGAAATGCATTGGTGAGGGAGCAGAGTTTCTGCTCTGCCAACCTATAAGCACCAAAAGGAAACCAATTGGTGAGGGAGCAAAGCCTTTGGGTTATGCCAACCTATAAGTGCCAATCGGAATGCATTGGTGAGGGAGCAGAGCTTCCGCTTTGCCAACCTATAAGCACCAAAAGGAAAGCAATTGGTGAGGGAGTAGAACCCTTGGGCTCTACCAACCTACAAGTACCAATCGGAATGCATTGGTAAGGGGGTAGAGCTTCAGCTCTACGAACCTATAATCACATAAAGGAAAGCAACTGGTGAGGGAGCAAAGCCCTTTGGCTCTGCCAACCTATAAGTGCCAAACGAAAAGCAATGGTGAGGGACCAGAACTTTGGCATTGCCAAACTATAAGTGCCAATCTGAAGGCAATGGTGTGGAAGCAAGGCCCTCAGGGAAAATCGGCGAAAATGAAAGACTATAAAGAAAAGAGGAGACCATACAACCAAGTACCCAAAATTATTTTATTCGTCAGAAACAGCCCAACCTTTGCAAGCTACAAGCCCAGGCACTCGACTGGCCGCAGGGAAAATAAAAGAAAACAGAAGGGGGAGCAGCAAAACAAAAGAAGATTGCAGCTCGGTATAAACTCCTCATGGCTCAGACTCAAGAGCTTGTTGGTATACAAAAATAAAATAAACCATGGAATCGTGCAAACAAGCATAAATATATATATAGATCTATATATATATATACACACACAAAAAAGGATATTACATCATCAAGGATTACAAGGAATGGAAAGAAGAGTCTCGTTCAGATAAAAGTGGAATGGTCAGCGATGCAATATCTCCATCAGGGAGAAGGACGTCCAGTGGAAGCCCATTCTATTCTGGTTCAATAAGAGAGTCGGCTAAACGGTTTTTCTTTCACAAAGATGGTTGCCCAATAGATCCGGATTCGTCTGAGCAAAGATAGGGTGCTCAATAGTGCAGTACCATCCCAAGCAGCACCAAGCAAGATGCTCAACATTGTTGCATCTTCCTTCTCAGCAAGATGGGAGCCCAGTGGCACCCCATCCAAGTTCTAAGGAGATCGAACTAGGTTCAGGGTTAACCGGGTTGGACATCATGGGGCACAGACGGATGGTGGAGTGACAAGAGAAATCAACTCCAAAGATTTGATTGCCACCTTGAACCGTTTGGTTTTTGTCCTCCTTAGTCTCCACTGCCATGCCACCATCTTGTTCTTGCACCGTACAGGACTCGTAAGCAGTAAGTTCCTGTACACCAGCTTTGGGAGTTGACTCCCGTAAAGAAAGGGGCAAGAACAAGCGAGGCACCATAAGCAAAAGCGCAAGGACAAGAAGTATGGTGGCTTATGTCTTCTTCGATATTCAAACCACTATAACTAGCGACAACCTGAACACCATAGAAGAAGGCGTCGTCCCTTATGGTGAAAAGTATGAAATGGGAAAGGCATGGGAAATTGGAAGTCACCAAAGCTTTGAAAGAATGGAATGGGATGAATTCCCCTAAGAAAAGGAAAAGACCCTTTTATAGGCGAGAACGACGTTAGGCATCCCAGGGCACTGTAACTCTTGAGACCTCCCTAGGTGGCCACGTATCTCCGAAACCTCCCAGAATGCCCACGTGTCTCTCGTGGGAAACCGTAGTCCCTTAATATTCGAAAAAGGTGGAAACTACAACCAACATGCTACATGGAGTTCGTGGAGAAGTCAATGACAGGATTCAATGCAGAAACTTCAACCGGCATGCTACACAGAGTTCGTGGAGAAGTTAATGACATAATTAACAGCAGGCGTAATTACATTGAAGGGATTAAACAGCATTCAAAGCAAACAGGAAATAAAAAGACGTTAATAAAAGTAATTTCAAGACCAACGTGGAATCAACAGTAGGTCGAGACGTCCACGTGCATAAAGGGAGCAACGTGGAATCAACAGTAAGTCGAGACGCCCACGTGCATAAAAGTTGCGCAAACGATTTAAACACTCAGAAAGGTGATGCTGCGTGGTAAACACTCAGCCAAGTAATGTCGCATGGTAAACACTCAGAAAGGTAATGCCGGATGGTAAACACTCAGCCAAGTAATGCTGCACGGTAAAAACTCAGAAAGGTGATGTCACGCAGTAAACACTCAGAAAGGTGATGCCGCACGATAAAATCTCAACAAAGTGATGCCACACGGTAAACACTTAGAAAGGTGATACCGTTCTGTAAAATGCTCAACCAAGTGGTGTCGCGCGGTAAACACTCAGCAAAGTGGTGTCGCGCGATAAACACTCGACAAAGTGGTGTCGCGCAGTGAACACTTAGCAAAGTGGTTCCATCCAACATGCATTCAGCAAAAAGCTTGCTTGGCAGTAAATGCTTGAACATGGGCTCAACAATGGAGAACCGAATGCAGTAGGCAGAAAAAGAAGAAAAATCAAAAGACTTCGAATCGGCCAAAATCAGACAAACTGGAGGCACATTCTTTTATGTGGATTATCAAAATTACATCAAAGACCAATTGCAGGTCTGGAAATGAAAAAGTAAAAACAAAAAGCTGAAGGCTAAGGAGGAGCATCGCAGAAAGCCAGAGGCATGTCGTCTACACCCCAAGTCAACATTTCTTCATAGGTGGACTAATTCGGAGTGATTCCTCGAAGATTTAAAGTGCGAAGGTCGATCTGAGGATCTTCAAGTAGCACTTCTCTTAGAAGCTCAAAACCTAACCTGTACCCAAAAATCCAAGATTTATCACGCAAGGTGGGAGCTTTTCTAAGCTGGGAATCAATAAGATTTGCATGAAGCCAAGCCTCTTCTAAAGAAGACTCCAGGCGGGAAATCCTGACCCGAGCTGAAGCTCTTATCTTATCTCCTCACTTGGCGATCCCCAAATATTTGTGGAACATCTGGCAGCAAACTTCAATGGCGCTCCTCCTTTCCTTCGCCAATGTCTCTATGACTTCTTTGCTCCGCTTCAGCTTTTCTTAAAGAGGCTCTAACTCACACTTCAACCTCTGCACTTCAGCTTTGGTGCTTTCCCTTTTGGCCAGGAGAAGCTCGGAGTGGACTTGGAGATCTTCAGTCTCCTTCTAGGCAAACTCCAACTCTAGGACCTTGGAAGCAATCTCTTTATTGCTTTCTTCGATCTCCATGTCCCTCAGCTGAATCTCCTTATCCTTGAGCTTGATTTTCAAAGCCATCGTCACAAGCTTATGATCCAGATCCTTCATAAACCTCGCTATCTCCACAATTTTCTTTCGTTGGGCACGGATTTTTTGGCAATGGGACTCATTCTCCTCCCTCAAAGAATTATTCTCCACGGTCAAGTTGTGGAGATCTTCCCCCATTTTCATCCCTTGCAGGTGCATAAGGGTGTTCAAAGCCTTCCGGGCTTTTAAATCCTCTTCAAGACCCTCCCGCTCTCTGGAAACCATATCACCAAGTTGTTATGCGGCCTGAGAGGAAAGCAAAAGGGAAAATTAGGGGGTAAAAGGGCAAAAATGGAAAGTCAGCATACAGAGAAGAAACACTTTACATGGGCGAACAAGGGCTTGAACTTCTATGTCTACGCTTCAAAGGATTTCGCCCGAGCCTCCTTGAAACCTGGCCCAGGCTCTTGCAAATTTCCTTTCCCAGAAGAAGATGAGGGTTCTACACATACCAACGGTAGAATAACTTCAGTGGGTATGGAAGGCAGGCCAGGTTCCCCATCCCGTTGGAGAAGAATTTTGATTTAGAAAGCTTGGGGAACAAGCAGCGAAGAGTTTGGCCATTCTTCAGTCTGAGCCAAACTCTCACCCAGAGCAGCACCAAAATGGGGAGAACCGTTCCCAAATAAAGGGCAAGCGGAGGAAGAATTGACCCCACCATAACAACAACTTCCTGCAACAAATGAGTCATCTCGGCTTGAGAGATTGGACACTCTTGAAACAAGTAAGCAACTCAGCATCAGATACAATCATAAAGAAAGAAAAAGAAGATTCAAGCAAAGGTGCAAGAAGCCAATACCGGAAAGATTGGAGGAGATGATGTAATTTCTGGGATTATTGGGGGAACCGACTAGGATATTGATGAGGGGACCAAAACATTAGAAGAAATCAGTTCCGCAGTCTCCACAATCTCGAGAGAAGTTAGCACCTTGTCTCCAAAAGGAGTAACCACCAAGTCCGACCCCAAAGGCGGAGCTAGAGGAGTGGCATCAACAATTGAAATGGAGACCGAAGGAAAGCTGGCAGGAGTCAGACTTGAGAATTATGGAGGCGGAATGGGGGAGTTGTTCAAACATTCTCCAAAGGAAGCTTCAACCTCGGCAAGTCTTTTGTCAAAAGGTGTTGGCAACTTGTGTGGTGGAACCTCCCTCTGATTAAGAACCTCCTCAAAGGAGGGAAGGCTCCCATCGTTGGATCAGAACCTCGAGATGCTGGTTGGTAAAAAGTCGAAGCAAAAAGAAAGGCGATGGCAATGTCAGCCTCATCTACTTTAGCAAGGCCTAAAAAAAGAAGAAGGCGAGATTCTATTATCTTTGGTTTAAATGAACGCAATGAAAATGAGAAATGACCTTAGAAATCTCAAGAAATTACCTCTCAGGGGGTTACTTGCTAGAGCAGCCTTATGAGAATTACTCTTTGAAGTAGCTCAGTGAGAACTATTCTCTAGAGCAGTTCTCACAGAACTGCTCTCTTTAGCAGCTCAGTGTGAACTATTCTCTTTAGCAAATCGATGGGGACTGTTATCTTTAGCAGCATGGTAAGAGCTAGACTTTGGAGCCATTTGATGGGAATCCCTCTTCTCTTTATGAGGAGCACTCGGCGGAGGGGGATGTGAGGGTTTCAAAGCAGTAGCTCAAGAAGACGCAGGTTGAATGGGCACGAAGGCACCTTCATCTGTGCAAGACCTCTTTGCGTGATTACCTTCAGACGGAGAAGCTATGCGGTGCTTCTTCCTTAGAGGAGAATGGGGGATTTTTAAAAAGTCCCGACCTAGCACATGTGCACAGTGAGGAAGAACAATATAATGATGAATGTTCTCATCGCTCAACAACGAATTAGACTCTGTAAGGGTTGGGTTAGCCACTCAGAAGCAACCCTGAACTCTTCTCTCTCAGATAACTTTATGGAGAGGAATTTTGTAGGCAGAACCCTGCCCCAGACAAATTGGACAGGAAACTCCTTGTATTCACGCTTTTCTTCTGGAAACTCCCAGTCAAAGCCACTTACAAAAAAGAATCGCCGATGCCAATCCTTTATTGAAGAGTAGAGCCTCTCCAGAGTTGTGAAACATTTTCTGGCAGATTGGGATTGGAAACTACAAACGTTTCCAGGCGCTACCAATTAATGCGATACACAAACAAAACTCCCAAGCAATAAGATCAAGGTAATCCTCTGAATCGCCCAGGATGATTCAAAAGGCCACACAACTAGCCATAATGAAGCGCTAGGCATTGGGATTGAGTTGCACCAGAACTAGTTGCAGTAAATCCAGAATATCATGCACCGGGTGGCAAAAGGGCAAACGTAGTCCACTAGAGAACATGTGGGGATAAAGGGCCACCTACATCACTAGTCCATCCTCGTCTACCATCAAGGTGCGAGGACTAGGGATTTCAAGAGCTGTTTCTGGAGGGATAGGATAATCTCTGCAGATTTACAAAGTTCATTGCTAGTCATGGCTGACTTCAAACCTTTCCTGGCAAGATATCTGAAGCGGGAATCATTCTCATCTTGTTTGGTCATGATGAAAACAGACAAAAGTTCAGGGTGTTGTTTTTCAGAGAGATGAAGGAGGGGAGCGAAATGGGAATGACAAGGAGAAAAAAAGAAGAAGAAATGCGGGGAAGGAAATGAATAAAATGATGCAACAGAACAGCTAGGTGTCTAAAATGACGACACGAAGCACGAAGGGATACACCAGCCATCGAGAAACAGAAGGGATACACTTGCATGCACGAAACGGGCCAATCCCGAACAACGTTGGGGCTCACATGGGGAGCAGCTTCAATTAATAAAGGTAAAGCAATTGATTATTCATTAATGACAAAGATAAGTTCACATCCCCTTAGATATGGGAGAAGAACGGATAAGTGCATGCAAACACATTCACCCTTCACACATTCGCCTAGGTTAGAAAACTTCATAAGGATTAGCAAAAAAAAAAAAAAAAAAAGCTTCTTCTTTTAATTTCCAGCGAGCAAGTGTGCTAAAAATTCGCTGGGTACTATGAAAAGGGAAAATATCTTGGAATTGGGCTAAAGGTATGGCCCAGGATAATACCCAGACCCTGGGGTTTGGGCTAGACACAAGGCCCAGATTAAAGCTCGGGTGCATAAAATAGCTTGAGTCAAACGGTAGCACCTGGGTCTGGGCTCGAGTATAAGACCTAGGTCGGATCTTACTTACATTAGGAAACACAGGCAAGGCTTAAGCGGGAAGGAGTATAGCATTCAATGCCAGACGAGAAAACTTGTGGCGTTCATACCCAGCATTAATGAGATGGAAAGGACCTAAGACAGAATATATGATGCATTCAATGTGACCCAAAGCTAACCGTCATTAACACTAAGCACTTCATAGCTCGATGATCTGATGGCAAAAGGATAGCTCGGCGAGTGGACAATATGAATATATGATCTCCTGTTATTCAACACTCCACTACTGTGGAGACCAGGTTGACAAGTATAAATAAACACCACCAGCAGCACACAGGTAAGTAATCTAACACAATCATCGTCAATATATTTCATCCTCAACCTCAGCACCATACTGACTTAAGCATCAGAGTACCAACGGATCTCGAGGTCCCCCTTTGTTGACCATGCAGGTGATCGTTCGAGCCTTTATAGGGTGGAATTGTTCAGGCCTACGAAACATGACATCAGCATTATATACCAAGTATCTTCAAAATTCTAATATTTCCTAGATGTATATTTCTCCCATTTCTCATTACTAGACACATGACAGCATATACTTGTTGACTTTAAAGATAGGAGGGATAAGGAGAAGGTTCTCCAAGAGGTTCTCTGGTCATTTGATAAGCATTTGGTTTTGATGAAGGAAGTTGATGGCAAGGAACAAGAAAAGCAAATTCAATTCACGTCAACATCTTTTTGGGTGCGGCTCCATGATTTACCTTTGATGGCGCGAACTGCGTTTGTGGGTTGTGGGTTGTTTACTGAGGGAAAAGATCGGAGTTGTTGAGGAAGTGGATGTAGATAAGGGTGAAATTGCATGGGGAGATTTTTTATGCATTTGTGTTAATCTACAGATTTCTAAGCCATTGCTGAGGGGTTACATGTTCTCAATTAGGGGTGGAGAATCTATCTGGGTTCATTTTTCCTATAAACGTTTACCGAATATCTATTATCTTTGTGGTTGTTTGGGACATGGGGATAAGGAGTGCACTGCTGTGTCACTTTCATCAAAATTATTTGTTAAGGAAACCTTGTTGTATGGAATGTGGCTTCATGCAGGGGGTATAATAATCGTCTCACAGTGGGTAAGAACAAAACTCATGATAATCTTAATTCAGGTACTTCATCTTTTTCTAGTGAAAGGGAAGTGCAGGAGTTTCAGGAGCAAAGGTTCGTGAATGAGAGTGGCGTTATGGAGGCAATGATGGCGAAGGACGGCGTTGCTTGTCAGACAAATTCTTCACTTGCAACTACTTTGAATGTAACTGCTTCAACTGCTCAGGATGAAACTGTCAAAACAATTATGTAGATGACTAGTATTCAAATTGAAGTAACTGCTCGAAAGGTTGAGGGGGAAGGGAAAACTGATAAATGTAGTAATGGGCTTACTGGGCCGTTTTTAACGTAACTAATGTCCAAAGGCAAAAGTGATGATGCTTTTGCTATTAAGAAGCCTGATGGACAATCTAGCCAAAAATGGAAACGAGTGTCATTTCTCCATGAAACGACTTCAACCATTTCCTCAACTGCCAAAGTACAGAGTGGTATGCTGAAAGGGATTGGGAAGAAACGAAAGGGGTGCAACAAGAATGGATCTTTGTGAGGTAGGCCAGCAAAGTGTGTTCTTGTCTCGGGCTATCCACATGATGGGGTTGAGTCTGAGGATTCAGATATATAGCATCATCGGACTCCATGAAAATGCTCAACTGGAATGCCCGTGGGCTTGGGAACCCACGAGGCATTCGAACTCTCTGTGATCTAGTTCAGAGGGAAGGTCCTGATGTAGTGTTCTTGCAAGAGACCAAGCATTCTTCTCAGGAGTTTGAATTTTGTAAGTACAAACTAGGTTTTATTAATTGTTTGGCAGTTAGTTCTTGTGGTAGAAAAGGGGGGAATTGCACTATTATGGGGTCGAGATGTAGACTTGTCTATTATTTCGTATTCATCTAATCATTTTGATGTTGTTGTTAAAGATCAAATTTTGGATATGGACAGTGGTTTCTAATTGTTGTATATGGTTTTCTTGAAACAAATCTACATTTTAAAACCTGGAATTTGCTTAGATCTTTATGTAAATTCGATGGGGCTGCTTGGTTGGTTATGGGTGATTTTAATGAGTTATTGTATCAACATGAGAAGAGAGGAGGGAAACCGAGGTCTGATAGACAATTAATTGATTTTAGAACAGTTGTGAAGATTGTAGGTTGAGGGATTTGGAATATTCTGGGCATAAATTCACATGATACAATAGGAGAACAGGGGAACATCGTGTTAGTGAGAGACTCGATAGATTTCTTGTTAATTCTGCTTAGTGGAATTGCTTTCCTAATGCTACAATTTATCATGGAGTGGCTCCTATTCAGATCATTCACCTATCAGTGTCATTTTGGAGGGTGAAGGGGAGCATTTTAGGTCTTCAAAGCCATTTAAATTTGAGGTCATGTGGGTGGAGAGCCAATTTGTGAGGAGATTGTGAAAGGGGTATGGGATAGGGTCTTTGACCAGACCTATATGGAAGAGGTTATAGGTTTGATAAAAGAAAGTGGGACACGGTTGGGGCAATGGAATAAACTTTCTTTTGGAAATGTTAAACAACAGCTTGTTAAAGCCCAAAGGAACTTGCGGAGATTGGTTGAAAAGGATCCATCTGGTGATGAAGTTGAGGCACTGAATTTGGCAAGGGATGAGGTTCAAATTTGGTTGGAAATGAATGAGGTTATGTGGAGACAGCGCTCTAAGGCTTTATGGCTTAAAGAGGGTGATAATAACACAAAGTATTTCCACATGAAAGCTTTACAAAGGAAAAGGAAGAACAGGATTTTAAAAATTCAAGATGAACATGGACAATGGCAAGAAGGAGATCAGCAACTGTTTACTACTTCTAATCCATCTCTTACCAGTACTTTATTGGATTTTTTACAACCTTTAATTGGGAAAGTAACAGCTAAGATGAATCAGAAGTTGATCAAGGAGTTTTCTGCAAATGAAGTGAAGATAGCTTTGTTTCAAATGGATCCCATAAAGGCACCTGGCCCTGATGGTATGTCTCCAATATTTTTCCAAAAATATTGGCATTTAGTTGGGGATTCTCTTACCTCAGCAGTTCTTCAAGCTCTGAATTCAAGTTCCTTCCCTTCTGATTTGAATCTTACTCATATTTTCCTTATTCCAAAAAAGAAGTGTCCCTCTAAGATGGGTGATTATAGACCCATAAGTTTATGTAATGTAGCTTACAAACCCATTGCAAAGGTCCTTTTTAATCGGCTAAAAATTGTTTTACCAAGTGTTATTCATGAGAGCCAAAGTGATTTTGTTCTGAGACGTCTTATTTCTAATAATGTTCTAATAGCATATGAGTCAGTTCACTATCTCAAACAAAAAAGGAAGGGGAAAAAAGGTTTCATGTCGTTAAAATTAGATATGAATAAGGCATATGACTATGTTGAATGGGGTTTTATAAAATTTGTTATGGAGGTGATGGGATTTCATCAGAAATTTGTTGACTTGATCATGTGCTGTGTAAGTTATATTTCCTTTTCAGTTCTAATTAATGGGGAACCTAAGGGTCCATTATCACCAACTAGAGGTTTGAGACAAGGGGACCCATTGTCCCCTTATCTTTTTCTGCTTTGCACTGAGGGCTTGATCTCTCTTCTGAATGTTGCTGGGATGAGAAAGGAAATTTCTAGGATGAGAATTTGTTAGGGCACCAAATATTAATCATTTGATGTTTGTAGATGATAGTATTATTTTTTGTAGAGTTGAGGTTGATGAAAATAGAAGAGTGCAAAATCTATTGGAGAGGCATGAAAATGTCTCCAGACAGAAAATAAATAAGGAGAAAACTACTATTGTTTTTAGTGGTAATGTGGAAGTATCTACTAGAACTGAGATTAAGAATTTATGGGCCAATTGTGAAATACAGCAGTATGAGAAGTATCTTGGTCTTCCACTTGTGATTGGGAGGAGTAAAAAACCTGCATTTCAGTCAATCAAACTGAGAGTGTGGCAAAAATTACTATCTTGGAAAGAAAAATTGTTGTCACAAGGTGGGAAGGAAATGTTATTAAAGGCAATAGCACTCTCTATTCCATCATACACCATGAATTGTTTTCCTCTTCCCTCTAGTTTATGTAATGATGGAGAGAATGATGTCTCAGTTTTGGTCGGGTCAAAAGGGGAATAAGAGGAAGATTCATTGGTTGAGTTGGAATGAAATGTGTCAAAGGAAAACTAAAGGAGTGATGGGGTTTAAAGACTTAAAAAGTTTTAATTTAGTCTTATGGCTAAGTAAGGATGGCGTTTATTTCAGGATGAGCACTTTTTGATACATAGATTATTGAAGGCAAAATATTTCCCTCAAACCAGTTTTCTGAATGCTGGATTAGGTAGGTGTCCATCCTACACATGGAGTGGTATTTGAGGGGCAAGGAAATGGCTTATGGCAGGTTGTAGGTGGAGAATTGGGGATGGAAGAAGTGTGAATAAATGGCAAGATAGGTGGATACCAGGGCATAATTCTTTAATGAATGAAGGGGTTGTGGTGAGGGATGACACTAGGTTACTTTTTGTTGATTCTTTGTTTCTGGATACTATCAAACAATGGGATATTCCTAAACTCAGAGCTCTCTTCAATCCAAACGAGTGGTAGATATTCTTAAAGTTCAATTATGTTCTGCTATTGGTGGGGATAAAAGGGTGTGGCCTTATGAAAGAAATGGTAATTCCATTGTAAGAAGTTGCTATCGGTTCATCTTTGATCAGATTGGTTTTCAAGCAACAAAGTCCTCGAATGTACAAGTTCAGAATGTATTATGGAAGCACTTGTGGAAAATGAATGCACCAAATAAGATAAAAAAAAATTTGCATGGCGTGCATGTAAAAATGGTCTTCCTATTAGAGAAAATTTAGTGCAAAAACATGTTATAACAGAGGCTAAATGCAGATTATGTTTTTCCGATATAGAAGATGTTACTCATGCAATTGTGACTTGTAACTCTTTGCAGGGATTGATGCAAGTATATTTTCCTGGTTTGGTGCTTGATAGAGGTAAATCAGTTTGTGAGCTTGCACTGGAGCTATGTGAAAGCAAAATGAATGATAACCTACCAATCTTTTTTGCTTTGGCTTGGATTTCTAGTTTCGCAAAAATAAACATGTGCATGAAAATTTGTTGTTACAACCAAAACAGGTAGCAGATAATGCTTTATCTAAGTTAAGAAGCTTTGATCAAGTAAAAAAGAACAAGGTTTAGTTAATGTAGCACTATAAGTGGCAGCCTCCATAATCTGATTGGTTGAAGTTAAATGTTGATGGGGCATTTTTTTTTTTTTTTTGAGTTGGGGAAGATGGGTATTAGGGTTGTTTTGAGGGATGCTTCAGGGATAGTTGTAATGGCTGCTAGTAAAGCTGAATTAGACATGGATGTGATTGAAACTTTAGAATTAATGGCAATTTTCAAAGGATTGCAATTGTGTGCTGCCATGGGAATTTCAAAACTTGTTGTAGAAAGAGACAGTTTGCTTTATGTTGCAGCTTTACAGAAGGATAGCATGTTTGACTCTTTGGTTGGGGGGTTATATTATGAAGTTAAATAGCTTTCTTTATACTTTGAAAGTTGTATTTTTTCACGTGTATAGGGAAGGAAATATAGTAGCTCATATGTTGGTTAGGAATGTTTGTTAAGTTGATAATATTATGTTATGGTGGGATTATGTTCCAGACTGTATTTCTCAACCTTATGGCTTGACAATTGTCTATAGATATTTGTTTCCATTGATGAATGAAATTCAGTTTCTATAAAAAATAAAAAAATAAAAAAGGAACAAATTTAATGAAAAGATTAACCTTTTTTTTCTAGAAACAGCACTCATTCATTACCAACTTAAAAGAAAAAATCGACTGCAAAAGTTTATTCTTCTCATTGTACTAACTGCGTGACTAAACAAATATATCTATTATATTATAATAAGCATCTATCGCACTTCTACATTAATGAACAATAACTTTTGTCCATCCATTTTTCTTTCTTTGTTTTCTTTGTTTTCTTTTTTGTTATGCCATTTTTATCCATCTGCTATATATGTGTGTGCAGTGTGTTTCCATATATTTTAGGGATATAAATTGTCTTTTGAATTTTTCTAATTTTTTATTTTGTCAATTTGTTCAGTTGGATTGTGTCAGTTTTGGCAATGGGGAAGGGAATGGTTTTACTTGTGTCAGTGGTTTTACTTGTGTCAGTATTCCGTATTTTGTGTATTGTCATTTTTACCCTTGTGTTGGCTTCTTTTGCTTCAGCTTAAGTGAAGGTTTATTTGACTTTTGATGTAAATGGGTCAGATTTGTGGTCGGCTGAAGGGATAAGTGGTCAGGTTTAGTCTTTTTGTGTCCGTCTTCTCTTTCATTTTCTACATATTCTCTTTCGTCCTCTCTCTCTGAAACCAAACTCCTTCTCTTCATCTTAGTCTCTGCATCTTCTCTCTCCAAGTTTGTTTTCTATTGAGTTGGTTTTTTCCCCGTTGAAGCTGGTTTGAGAATTGTAGAGATTTCTGAACAAAATAGATTGGTTTTTTTTTTCTTTGAATGTAGTGGTAGATGATTGAAGATCTTATCTTCTCTTCGTCTGTCTCAGTGTTTTCTCTTCAGGTTTTTTTTCTGCATTGTTGGATTTTTTTTTCATGTTGTTGAAACTGGTTTGAGGATTGTAGATGGGTTTTTGGTCTCCAAATTTCTATGGGTTTCTTTTTTTTTTCTTTGCATGTCGTGATTTTCTACAGCGTAAAATGGATGTCTTCTTCGTCATCTTTGTTGGAGAAAAATTGTCATGGAGCCGGTGTTGATGCGGCTGAGAGAGGAGATGGATATGACAAAAGGGAGAGAAACAAAAACAAAAACAAAAAACAAAAAGGAGAAAGAGTGAGGAAAGGAAGAGGACTGTCGAAGATGAATCGGAAAGAGAGAGAATCAAAAAGAGAGAGAAGTGTGAGAGAGTGAGTTTGATGGGGGTAGAGAGAGAGACAAAAAAAGTGAGGGAGGGCATTTGTGCGTGAGAGGAAGAGAAGTGTAGAGAGAGAGAGAGTAGGGGAAGAACCTAAGGGAAGGGAAGGGAAGGGAAGGGGGAAGAAAAAGAAAAAAAAAATGGGTTGGGGTTGGGCATATGTGGAATTTGGTGGGCTGGGTTTATATATTCTTTTGGGCCCCATTTTAGATCTTATCATAAATACCCTTGAGTTTTTTTTTTTTTTTCCCAAAAACAATAGTAAATTTTCATAAAATTCTTAAGGAAATAAAAATTTTAAAGAGATGAACTTTAATGTTGCACAGTGTTTTATTCCCTCCACAAGATTAAGAAGAAAATGCTTACAAATTAAATTTTAATGTTGTGCAGTATTTTATTTCTTTTATTTTTGAATTCTGTAAATATTGAATTATTATCAAACTTTCCAGTATTTTAATTATATCTCTAAATAAAACACTAATTTGTATAAATATATAATTTCTATTAATTTATTATTAGGTTTAATTTAACTTATATAAATTGATGACATATTTTAAATTTTATTAAATTTTTTTACTCAGCTTCTCATTTTTCATTTAGTAACGTTTTATTCTTTTATATTTTTTCAGTTGGGCACATTTGCAATGCACGTTGTATAAATATGTGTTACATATATGCTATATATAACACTTTCTTAACCAAAAAAAACTTTTGTTCTATATATGTTGTTCAAAACCTGCCTTTGAAGAGTTTTTGTGATACTTTATAAATATGTGTTACATATATGCTATATATATTGCTCTTCAAAATCTGCATTTGAAGAACTTTTTTTTTTTTTTTCCTTCGATATGTGTTCGCCATTTTACATAGTCATTGGCTCTTTGTTTACACTTCTAGACAAGAAAAGTAAGAAATGAGCATATTGATGACCTGCATGTTCTTTAAATAATTTCAATTGTGTTGGATAGACTTCTAGCTTTAAGGAATGGAAGCAGGGCATATCATTATTACAACTTGCTCTGAATCTATTTGCATCACTCATGTAACTTCCATTTTCTATACACAAAAAGGACTTGCCCATGAAGTGTTGTAATGGTACATATGTAGAATGGGAGCTTGGTTTGCAGCAGATGCTTTTGTTTTTGTTCATTCTTTGCTATTTGATTGTGTTTCTATTTTATTTTCCTTTTATCTTATTATCAGGAATAGATATTCTTTTGATCATATGAGGAACAAAATAACATGTAATTGCAGAGATGTGAATTTTATTAGATAGAGGAGTTCTTGGCTAGCTTGTTTTGATGTCAGTCTGTGTTTCTCTCCCACTCCTAAGACCCCATGGATTGTACCGAAAACTTACTAAAATGATAAAATCAAAGAGTAATGAATCTACTTGTTATTGCTAGAAAATTTGTGGATTGAGGTTATTTTTTCTAATAAATAAAAAAATAATAATTAAAAAGAAAAGAAAAAGAAGAGGGGCAGACTAGCGTTTGAAGATTTTGAGAGATATCAAAGACGATTTGTTGAAACGGCAAATAGTGATTTTGAAATCTAGATGCCAATGAAGATTGTTTTTATCCTTAAAATGAAAAATAAAAATGAGAATATTGAGAATGATAAGAAGATTTTGACTTAGAAAAGATATAAGGGTCTCACTATTTATTTTCGAGTGGGACAGTGACTACAAATTATTATGCATTAAATTATTTATTAATTAATTTTTTGTAAAAAATTGAGATTATTTTTTTTAAAACCCTATTTAGAGAAACGTGCTTTGCACGTTGCTTTTACCTAGCGTGTGTGTAAATGTGTATTAGACAAAAAGTGACCCAGAGGCTAGAACTTAAAGGACAAATACAAACATATTCCATTTTATGTAGAATTATTTTATTTTTCAAGTCGGTGTATAGAGCTAGCATATCATTCACATTATTTATATGGTAAAATTTAATTTATAAGATTTAAATTTAAAATTTATTTTTCCAATCAAATTATATATGTCACATACATAAGTACGTGTAGTGTAAACACGAGCATGAGACTTAGAGGTGAAAAGAGTCTCTAGAGCATGCCAAACATCACAGGCGTGGAATATCCAACAACATGGACTATAAGGTTATTCGAAAGAGAGGAAATAAGGGCACTCAAAATGAGTTAGTCAGTCTAGGTCCAAGCTAAGAAAGCTGGGTTGGGAGTGGTGGAATCGAAAAGAAAACAAGAAGGAGGTGCACCAAAGCCATCAACAAAATAAAAAAGTTATTGACCCCAGAGATACGGTACCATCTGAGCACGCCAAAGGAGAAAATTCTCATGGTTGAGTTTTACTAGGTGAGAAAGGTGGGGAAGAAGGCACTACAAGAGATTGGGTTTTTTGAGAAAACATTTTGTCTCAAAAAACTCAAATTTCATCCCAAATTTCTTTTGGAGATGAAAAAATTCCGTCTCTATTTTTTCTCTGAAAGACAGTCTCAAAAAGTTTTTGAATTTTCATCTCAAAAAATCATTTTTAGAGACGAAATTGAGCGGAACTAGTCAAAACCGTTCGAATGAAAATCTTTTTTTTAAACGAACCAATTTCGTCTCAATAGATTGTTCGAATGAAATATTTCTCAATTTGAACCAACACATCCAATCGAACAATATGAAATATTCATTCTAACTAATGACCATATTTAATCCTGTTTGAACGAACGGAGTGTTCAAATAGATTTTATACGTTCGAACTAATAAATTTTTTAAATGACTTGTGTTCGAACATAAATTTTGTCCATTCAAATAGAAATTTTATTTTCAGAAAATTATATCCATTCGAATGATATTTTGCATATTAATGTTGTTCGAACAAATATTTTATTGTTCGAACGTCTGTACGAACTGTATTTCTTGGTTGTTGTTCGAATAGGTTAGTTTTTATTCGAATGAGTTTGTTTTTGTTTGAATGAATTTATAAATGGTAATTTACTGTTCGAATTGGTTATTTACCATTCGAACGGTATTAATCATACAAATCAGAATTTAATTAAAAATACCATACTAATATTACACAAATTATATTTTAAATATCAATTGTTCAAATGTTTTGGAACATCATAATATAAAGGCAATTAAAGAAAAAATAAATTTTAAAGTTGTGGTAGTGGTATAGAGTTTTGGGACATCATTGTCTGGAACTGTTCAAACATTTTTTAGTTATTCAATTGCAGTCACTCTTCTAATCTCGCCTCTAAATCTGCTACTTGATCTAATCGGGTCAACAACTTTTTTTTCTTGGACCTCAATCGTTCTATCTCAAATATTGATTCCTCCAATTCCTTAGTCTTGTCGTCATTCGATCTAGCTCGAGAAAAGGATGATGATGTTGATGATGGTTTCACGCAACGTTCTAGGACCCTCAAATATCCAAAACGTGATCCAAGAACTTGAGAAATGATATGAACATCGTTGACAGATGATTCATCAGTCAGATCTGCAACAGTTTCCTTAAGAGATATTATTTTGTCATACAAAAACAAAAATATTAAAGTTATATTATTAGACAATGGAATTAAAGAAATTTAAACTTACATAATTTGTCTATGCTTCGAGATTGGTCCAAACACCATACGATTTTTATGTGCTTTAGCATACAATTGGGTCAGATAATAATCAGCAGAACTTTCTTCTTCCTGCAAAAGGAAAATCTATATTAGAACTTAAATTAGAAAAGTGTATTATATGTTAATACTTAACAAGGACGAGAATAACTTACTATTTTTTTAGACAAACAATGAAAAAATCAAGAACCTGCATAATGGTGTATCATTAATTTTGATCTATTTACTTGGTTCACAGTACTTTGTTGCTAAAAAAATTATGTTTATATGTTTAATACATCTACATATACTATTAAAAAAATATAGCAGCGAAATTACCTAATAAGCAGGATCTTCAAACATATCACAAACTTTCTCTCATTCGTTGGGTAGCATTGCTTGGAATTGATTTTGGCGCGCCTCTATTGTAGTACTGAACTTCTTATAGTGTGCATGGTATCGACCTTTGTACCTCTAGAATGCATTCAACATCAATTCCTCAACCGTTAATCGATCCTCTCGTCAACCAAAATTAAGTTCAAACTTGTCTTTTAAAAAATTATAAACAATTAGTATAAATACAAAGTAACTTTAAATTAACATGTTATATACTTAGTTACTTGAGATATAGCTTATTATCAAGCAAAGATTTTTTATGTAGTCTTTCACATCTTGGGAAACTTTAGACCAGGAGGATGTAGCCATCGGTATATATGTGATAGTAAGCGTACCAACATAAGAAGCAAGCCACGCTATCGAATCTCCATAGCCACCGGTGTGATAATCAGGAATATTAACTTTAATTTTACCCATTTTCCTTACTTTCTTTATGCAGACACCCCTCATAGTACCTTAACCTCGGCATTGGCTTACAACAGCTACATATACAGTAATTAAAGTATATATTTTATTAAATTATTTTATTTTATAAATATATATTACTTAAATTAAGTATAAAATATGATATTTAATTTGATAAAATACCTTGTTCTGGATCTGGTGATGGTCGCCCACTATTGATGACAGGTGAACGACACGGGAAGTCGGTAATGGATGGGATGGCGAACGTGTTGTTTTGCATTTGGGAGGCATATATATTTGAAATTGTAACAAATTATTACTCGAACAAACGTGACAGATATTATAAGAATAATACCCACAAAAATATCTATTTGAAATTCATTCACTATCAGTTTTGCTGGACCAATCACTTTCATCCTCATTAGATATTTTAGTTGATTCATCTTCTTCTGACATTTCACCCTTAATTATTTCAGGTTGAACATCTTTTCTACGCAATGTGACCATGTCATATTGACTTAGATCAACAAATAAATTGATGCCGAATTCATTTTCATAATATGTTTCTTCATTTGTTGGACTATCAACTTCTTCATATGAATCATCTGCCTCTAGAATGTAATCATATATATTTCTTAGTGCAAATTTCTCCACTACCCGTCATGTGTTCCCAAACTCCGGATCATCTAAATAAAATACTTGATTTGCTTAGCAAGTGAGAACGAAAGGATCGTCTTCATACTATGTGCAAGATGTTTTATATTTTAAGTATTAATAATTTTAATTAGAGTGCAAAATATGTTTTAATTATACATTATAGTTTTTTAAATAAATATTTTACAAATATATATTTCAATTTAAGTATTTCTAATTCTTATGTTTATTATATTTTAAGTATTAATAATTTTAAATAGAGTGCAAAATATGTTTTAATTATATATTATAGTTTTTTAATTAAATATTTTATAAGTATATATTTTAATTTAAGTATTTCTAATTCTTATGTTTATTATATTTTAAGTATTAATAATTTTAATTAGAGTGCAAAATATGTTTTATTATGTTCATAATTAGTCTTAGTAAAGTCTTTTGAGTAAAATATACTACTTTCTGTTCAATTCCGTTCAAACAAGATTCTGTTCAAATTAGGTTGGTCCCGTTTGAACGAAAATCATAGTGTTCGAACGGGACCAACCCAGATTCCAGACACGAAACAGAGCAAAACACTGAACCACACAACTCAATTTTCACAAACATAATCTCCTAAGATGCATATTTCAATAGAATACATTTCACATGGGATTGCACAAACACAAATATACCTACACATGATTATTAACTAAAAATATAAATTATAAAATCACTAAAAATTAGAAAACTTATCTCAAATTTTTGCAATCCAATAAAAGTGTAAATCCACAATATCTACATATGCATAAAACACATAATGAGAAAACTCTAAATCAAATGCAATAAACAAAATAATGTCTACTTGAAATACAAAAAACAATAACAAAAAAATAATGTCTACCTCTTCTAAACCTCTCCTCTATCTCAAGAATCCCTTCTCCCTCACTATAATTGTTCCTCTATCTCTCCAAGACACTCATGGACCTTGCAAATTGCCTCTTTGTGCTCTACCTCCAAAGAAATAGATGTTCATGCATGAAAATGAACTGAATGTATAGGTCTATGAATCTGTGAAGTCCCATTCGAATGGGTAATTTACGCATTCAAATGCGAAAATTTCATAAAGCCGCCAAATTCTACCGTGATTTAATTCAATCGCAAACGTTCGAATGGATAAGATAGTATTTCAAACTAACAACTCAAAATATTCCTTGACATATTCTTCAAATGTAAAGAAGATCAGTGGGTACTTTCGTAACCAAATTCAGCAAGTGCGGTTGAATGGGGAATTTCACGTTTGAATAATTAACTATTCAGAGTATTTGGCACAAAATTTTCCTCCAAACACATTATATGAGATAAATCCGTTCGAACAAGACTTTATTATGTTTGAACTAATATTATTATTATTATACTTATAAGTATATATATAATTATAATAATCTATTATACATAATAGATTAATAATATATAATATATAATATGCATAAATGTACTATAGCAACTATTTTATATTATAATTGATAATATAAAATATAGTTTTGGTCTAATATTTAATATATTATAGATAATTAATATATTCTTTTAATAATCTATATATATATATATAAACTAGAATAGTACAAGTATATTATACTTACACTATACTTATACTATATATAGTACTTATCAATACATAGTAATTATATTAACTTGTATAGTTATCATAACTTATAATAGCTATAGCTATATAGTAACTATATATAATACTTACACTATAGCAGCTATATAATACTTATACTATATATAGTACTTATTAATACATAGTAATTATATTAACTAGTATAGTTATCATAACTTATAATAGGTATAGCTACATAGTAACTATATATAATATTTACACTATAGTAGCTATATAATTAAGTGTTTATAATATATACTAAGTACTTAGTATGTTATAGGAAATAGAACAAGTATATTACAAATAATATATTAAGTATATTAAATACGAGTATTATAATACTATTATTAGTATTATTTTTTTAATTTTGTACTTTGTAATATTAGTATCATTATATATTAGTATTAGTACTATAATTAGACATATATTAGTATAATCACCGTTCGAATAGATTTCGTGTCCGTTCGAACAACATTTATAAGTATTATAATCGCTCGAACAGAGTTTTTCCCTGTTCGAACGAGACGTCATGTACATCATATACCCAGTTCAAATAGATTGTCATTATCGTGCCCAGTTCGAACAAACCTGCACCGAGAGCTCAGATCACCCCTTCACATCTCCACCACTCATCCACCGTAGCAAGTCCACGTTTGAACTTCTAAGAGATATGGATTTTGAATAGCAAGTCTCCTATTCTATTGTGATAATTTTTGTTCGAATGGGTTCCATTTGGGGGGGCATGGATTTCGAATCCGAAATCCCCCATTTTGTTGTTTTTCAGCAACCTAACACCAAAATAATCTATAGAAATGATGGGGCTTCACTCCTTAATCATTTCCACTGATTAAAACAAAGGATAACATCTAGATTATGTTTTTTGGTTAGGGGCTGAGTCGACTCAGCCATGTCTATTTGGCGTGTTCTAATTCGAATGGACGGGTAATATGTTCAAATACTCAATTGCCAAATAGACATATTTCTGTTTGAACAAATTAAATTCGTTCGAATGAACACAAATTGCCTGTTTGAATGAACAGAACATACCGTTCAAATAGTGATTTTCCTAGTTTGAACGATCAAGTTACATTACAATGGTTAGTTCAAACAAAATATGTTGCGTTCGATTGAGTTATTTCAATTCAGTACAGTATATTATAATTCTTCAATTATATAATAATATAATTATTTTAATTATATTCTTACTTTGCTTGTAGATAAATAGTATACTAATGGCATCCAGGGAACAAAACGTGCGAGAGATCAGATCGGCCAAAGTAGTGGACCAGCTCATGCTCAGGAGACGAGGCCTATACATGTCGAGTAGGAGATCATTTTGGATGACTTATGCGATATTTCATGGGAGGGACGGAGCATACAATCCATCATCACCGATTGGGGATGGACACCGATCTGTTAGCAGCAGGGGACTGCATATCCAAAGATGGTCGGTGAGTTTTACCATTCCATGGGAGAGCATGACGCTGATGCTCTGTGCTACATCTTAATGGTCCAAGGAGTGAGTATTACTTTCTCACCCTGCATTATTGCCAAGTTTCTTGATCTTCTGAGCTTGGTCGGCGCATATCCTACAACAGCTGCGGTGGCTACACTGTGAGCATCGGCTACACCATCTGATTCGGACACACCGGTAGTATCCTCATTGCCAGCACCGAATGTAGAGTCGGATGGTAATTCTAATGAGGATCTACTTGACGATGGTTTGACAAACGATCAGGTCCGTCAGCTTGTGCTAGACCCTTCAGCTCCTCCATTTGATGGGAGCAAGGTGATCCGACAAGCCGACTGTATAGCATTTTTTTAGAATGCTTAATTTGATTGTTGAGTATAACATCAATCTAAAAAAACACAAGACTGATTTTGGGATCGATTGAGCCAGATTTTTATAGCGAATAGCATGAGGGGACCCAATTGATCTGGCATTATATTTCTTCCTCCGCATTCGATTGGAGTCACGCTATTCCAGTGGAGGTAGTCTACCATTTGCACTGCTCATATCTAACCACCTACTCCATTCAGGGGTTACAATGTCTGCAACTGAGCGAAGGTTGCTACAGATGGGGCCCCTTAACAAGATCACATTCAGTAAGAGCAAGGGCACTTGCGGAAGACTACACCAGAACAACTCAGTGGCACGCCGATTGATCCAGCTTCTAGTAGTATTGCTGGTGTTGGGAGACAACCTGTTGGGGGCTACTTTGGATCAGGTATGAGCTCTATTTGTGAAGTTCGTTGAGTCCATCATGGAGAAGGTTAGGGATCTCAATAGACACCTTAAAACGTTACAAGAGAATTTTGATCTATTTAGCAAGTAGATCATTTTAGTTATTATCTTACTTTTCTATCTTGTATAGAACATTATATATGTGGGATGTTAATGTATGGTTTTTATTTCTTGTGTTTGCTACTTGTTTATTTTTTTCATTTTACTTACCGTTCATGATAATATAAAAACTGACCATATCTTTAAAGTTATATTTATATAAATTTAACATAAAAGAAATCAATATAAAATTTTGAAATTAATTACATAAAATTAATTTATAGTTTATAAATATTTTAACTCACCGTAAATAATATTATATAATATATACACATTTTTAATATTTTGAAAATAATAAGAAATTAATGGAAAAAATAAATACACAAATTAATGACGATAAACAACTAAAATATAATTTTTAACCAAATTAATCGTTCGAATGAATAAATATGCTGCTCAAATAAGTTCGAATGATATTTCATGCATTCAAACGGTCTAGCAACCTTGCCGCTACATTTTCTCACCAAATCTCCTCCGTTCGAACAAGTAAATGTAAGTTCAAACGGTTATGAACTTTTTCCGGAAAAAATAAATTAATTCTATGTTCGAATCTATTTTATCTCGTTCGAATAGCTGTACATTTTTTAGATGATTTTATTCGTCTCAAAATATATATTCGAATGGATATTTATTAGTTTGAACGAATTTAGAAACTCAGACAGTTTTTTAGACGAAATTTAAATTGTCTCCAATAAGTACTTTTAGGGATGAAATTTAATTCGTCTCTAACAAATTCTGTCTGTAAAAGTAAAATTTCTTGTAGTGAGAGGAGTGGAGGAAGATAGGTTTTGCTTGGGAAATTTATGTGGCGAATTAATTAGTTTCTTCCGCCATGAGAGCAAACGTTTGTCTTAAAATGCTCTGATACCATATAGTGGATAAAAGCTTTGTATATTCTTCACTGAAAATAATTGTTGTATAGTGTGATATTTAAAGACATGCAAGTTGTGTCCAGAATATTCGGGCATTCTAACAAACAGGAGGTATGTGCTGCAATCTAGAACCAGCTGAGAGAAACGGTTACAACAGAAAATGCCGAAATACGTTACAATTTCTCAATTATGTGATTCCAGATATTTCTACTGACTGAGGATGATGAGTGTCACTATGTGGAGCTGAGCTGGAGCAAATGGTGTCTCTGATGTTATTGGAGAGTACTACTTATACCATCATGTACGCCCTTACGTACACAACTTATAAATTAATCAAAAATTAGTGCACACGCGCTGTCCAAATTTTGATATATATTATATATTGATCTGTTCATGAGGTAGCTAGCTAATCTTGGAATATCACATGATCAGGGTATAAAAAGAAAAAATTATACTCAAAATTAGCTAGTTTGTCTTAACTTTCTCAATAAAAGCGAAGTAGTAGATATATATAACGTAAAGTTACTTTTACTCATGTAAAGTAGATTTAATGAATCACGTTATACATATATATATATATATAACTTGCAGTAGATCATATGGTTTAAGGACCCCATGCAAGAGGCCGGCAGTGTTTAGTGTTTGACATTTTTTCAAAACAAAATTTATATGTACAAGTAGTCGGCCATGCAGAGATCTAGCAGTCATGAAGTGTATCGATCGCTAGCTACTCAACCAGCCACAACTTGGATTAATTCCACTAGTCAAATAGTAGTATTGAAAATGCAAAGGGGATTTTCTCCCCTACTAAGCCTAGGAAGCTTGTGAATGAAAGGGAATTGAGACCAAAGCCCAGCCCAGGGCAAATAGGCTTCAACCCGGCCCATAAAAAAAGTCATCTGGACACAGCCTGCAGAAGGGATGGTGTTGTAAGGGATGAGACTCTTCAATCTATAGGCCCCTCGAGTAGTGTCCAGCGCTCAAGTGCCCGCCCGCATAGTAGGCTTAATATGCAGGGAACCCTTGATCTTCGGACATGAAAGACATCAACGAACCATTAAGAAGACAATTGGGAGAAGGAGGTCAAAGAACTACGCTGCATTAATGGCTCCATTATCCAGGCTACACGCCGCATTAATGACGTCATCGCAGAGCCACTCCATATTAAAAGACTCTGACGCAGGGAACAGTATCAAGGACGCAGACTTCATGGGGCAGTTACAATCTATCCCCCCAGACTTATAGTATAAATAGTAGATCTCAGGTACGAGAATACGTCTCTCTGATCCCTAGACTCATTTACTTATTAAAAAACTTCCAAGAATATTTACTAACTTTGGCATCGGAGGTTCCTCGGCCCCAAGGCTGCTCTCTCCTAGTTTCAATACTCTCCATCTTTTGCAAGCCAATTTCTAAAGACCTACGTTGTCGGAGCTTGGCCCAAAGGTGTGCAGAACACAACGTTAACAGTGGCGCTATCTGTGGTATCGTTATAGATCTTGTGTCTTTCTCATACTTGCGACAACCCATTCTGAGCAACTCAGGAGAAACATGGGAGACGCCATGAAAGTAAGGTTAAAAACTATAGAGATATGGGTAACAAAGTTAACTAGTGAAGTGCAAACACTTTGCAAGGAAAACGAGAAACTCAAAATACCTTAGTAGGAGCGGGAAGGCGGGGCAGGGTCCAGTAACAGTGAACATGCGGGGTCTCGGAACACAAAAGCTAGACCGAATAAAGAAGAGAAGCAGAAAAACATGCAAAACGAGCTCAGAAATCTTAAAGGAAAGTATGAGGAGATAGCAAGAAAAGTGGGGACATCGTCAATGGTGGACCAGTTAGTCACAAGCATTGGCCTACCCTACATAAAGGAGGTGATGGCGATGCCCTTACCGCCAAAATTCAGGGTTCCAGCTATGAAGATATATGACGGAGGAAGGAACACTCTTGAGCACCTCAAAACTTTCAGGGCTCACATGATGCTGCATGACTTCCTAGGTGAAATAGCATGCAAAGCGTTCCCGCTAACTCTGAAAGGGTTGGCACTCATGTGGTTCAGGTCACTGGCACCTAGATCAAAGGACAGTTTTGGCGAGCTAGCTAGACTGTTCCTGACCCAGTTCATGCCCAGTCGAAGGAGGCGACGTACCTCCTCACCATCAAACAAACATAAAACAAAATCTTGAAGTCCTATCTATCCTAGCTCAACAAGAAACGTATGACCACCGATGACCAAGACGAGAAGATAACCTTGGCGGCGCTTCTGGGAGGAGTTTGGCCAAGGTTCTAGTTTATGGCTGAGCTGGCAAGGAGAACTCCCATGATATTGCAAGAGTTCATGGACCAAGCCGACAACCTCATCAAAGCAAAAGACACACTTCGAGCGTTGACGGAGCCACGAAGGAAGGAGTTAGAGTGGGCAGAGAAAATGATGAAAATGCTGACCAAGACCAAGCCCCATGAGAAACTGGAGAAGAGCTCCCAAGAAAAGCAACAGAAGGAAATCCCAACAAGGGGACCAGGACCATAGTATGACCGATCCACATTCATCATTTGTGAGGCCGATACCCCAATCGCACAAAAAGGAAGACGACCAATGAATAAAAAGCCGCTATTGCACATACACTAGTCCACCTCGTAAAAAACTAAGGACTGATTCTCCCAGCAAGGGAGGAGGGAATATGCAAAGCAGGAGAGGCAACGCCGCCCCCCAGCCCAGAGACTAGAGCAGGAAAGAAGGGGAAGGTCGAGAAGAGGAGTCAAGATCGAGGCAATCGACACTAGAGGGCAGACAGTCCTCAATAGCGACCACCAGTATGGGAACTGCAACAAGATTGTTCTCTTTCTTCATCACCACAGGAGCCTCCACTAGAGAAAATTTGAACCATAGCAGGAGGATTTGCGGGCAAGGGCGTTACCTCCTCAAGCAGGAAAGCACACACCTAGAGGGCCTGGTATCATGAGGCGTACTCCACTGAGTACCATACCGCCAAACATTGGAGGGGTGACCCTACCCCTATCATCTCCTTCACAGAGGCCGATGAGAATGGGGTTTTGTACCCCCACGATGACGTGTTAGTGATCAATATGTTTGTCGCTAACTTCACCACCCGTAGAATGGGCATAGATGCTGCTAGACTGAAACTAGCCTCCATGCCCTTGAAAGGTTTCTCCGGTAATATGGTTCAGCCTGTGGGAACCGTCACGTTGTTAGTCCTTGTTGGTAGTAACCCCTGCACAGCCCCTGTCATGGTTGGCTTCCTGGTAGTAAAGACTTCATCATCATACAACGTCATTATCAGAAAGCCCACCCTCAATAGCTTGCGGGCCGTCACATCGACCTACTACCTCAAACTGAAGTTCCCAACTCCCTAAGGAGTGGAGGAAGTCTGAGGCAAACTGCTCTTAGCAAGAGAATGCTACATCCAAGAGCTAAAGCAGAGGGATGGTGGGCCCGCCTCGGACGGCACTACTGGGAAAAAGTAGGCCAGGCACCACTGAAAGAGTTGTGGTAGGCCACTGTCTTCGACTCACCCAGCCGAGCTCGAGGGGAGTAAGGGGCGCACGACCCTAAAAGGAAGAATGGAAGACTGCTTCCCCAGCCGAATATTTTATTTCCCATGGTCTTCTAATATCTCTTTATCCAGTATGCAATTTCTTTATATTTAATGAGAACGCGATTTTTCAAGACAATACAAATGCCAACTTCAAACTTTCGTATTATCAGCAAAGCACCAACAAGACAATTTGCAACTAACGAAATCTACGACGACAAAGTCATCGACGAATTAATGATTACCTCCCCGCAGGGCACCAAAGGGAAAGATATGCACCCAGCCTTCAGGCGGCCCAAAGATTAAGGCTTACCTTCTTTGCGAGCGTGAACAAGTGGGTGAGGGTCTAGTCACAAACTGTGCTAATAACATACCTTCCTACAGGATACCACTGGAAAAGGTAGGTCTAAGCGTTGACTTATTCCTCCCTCAGTGGAGAGCGGGATTAGCCTCACGGCTCCCAGAATGAATTACCCTAGCCCCCACCGCAACGAAGAGTTGGATCAGCACCTGCATAACCCAACACTTACCTTTCCTGCAATATCAACGAGTGGGAGCGGGTCCAGTCTCAAACTGCCCAAACAACGTACCTCCCGCGGGATCAAAGGGGAGAACCAGTGTAATGCCCCACACCCGAGGGTCCGGAGAGTTAGCTCTTGTAACCTAACATCGTCTTCCATAACAAATTTATACGCTCTAGTATTCCATCAAAATACACAGTCTCGAAATTTCCCCAACTTACAATACCAAAAATAATATAAAATCATAAAGTAACTAAAAATACTCCCAAATAAATACTTGTACTCTCGGATACTTATTCCTCTACGAACTTCACAACTTCTCTAACACAACCTACTCTTACTCGCCAGCAGGACCATCATAATTATCTAAAAAATATTGTGGAAATAAGGGGTGAGTTATCAATAACTCAGTAAGCAGAGAACATATACTAGTATGTAAACATGAGCATTTTCAGAATTCAGAATGCAGAACAAAATTAATTACTTTCAGAATGCATAATCAAAAAGATTTTCTTTCAGAAAACAAAATCAAAACATGTTACCAAAAAATTTCAGAGCGAAACTTTCAGAAAACTTTCTTATTCAAAATCTTTTGGCATATCAAAATCTGATACATCATCTTCATCATATCGGGGCATAACGTCGAGACTTTACCATGTTTAACTCCCGTGGTAGGATTATAAACCATCTTATACCCATGGTTGGGCCGTATACCATGTTTCACCCCCATGGTAGGGTTATAAACCGTCATTATACCCATGACTGGGCCATATACCATGTTTAACTCTCGTGGTAGGATTATAAACCACTATTATGACCCATGGTTGGGCTGTAGAGGAAACCTAGCAGAACATCATAATCAGACTTAATCAGAATACAGGATCAGAATCTTATGCCAAGGTTTCTAGATGTCAGAACATATTAAAACAGAGTACTGAACAAATTCAGATCTTTTCACATATTCAAAAACAGTTTTAGAACAATTTCATATCACATGTATAAATTTTCATAAATTTCATATTCACTCATTTTGCATAGTTCAAAAACAGAATCTACAAAATTAGTTCATGTATACATTAGTCATGACAGAAAAATATTTTCTCTTATACAGCTTTCATGCATATGTAGAAACACATAACTGAGGTTGTTGTTCAAAATTTTTTTCAAAACAAACATGCTTATTTTCAAATCAATCTTATTTCATTTTCTTTTTATGCAAAAACTAGTATAGGAACCCCGCTTATCTGCAGTTCTTAGCTTTTCAGAAATTTTCCTCCAATAAGGCTGAACAACTATAAATAGTCACCTATAAAATATTCAAGTAATTCCCGTAAATGTCCAATCAATCACATATTTTCATACTTAAGCCTAGAATCCTAACAATAACCTATTTTAATTCTTCAATACTTAAAATTCTCATAACCCTAAAATATCTCTTAATTCTAAAATACCATCAGTATCTACTTAATAAATATTCTGTAAACAAAATATATTAGTCTCTTAAAAAAATACCAACTTAACAATATAAGTCCACACGCGTCTAAGTCATAATAAACAAAAATGCAGCTCGCACGAAACCCCTCCAACACCAAAAGTCGATTACAGCTTTAATATTAAAAGGGCATAAAGGTAATAACTCATATTCTATTAGGTTAACAGATGCAAATATAAAATCTTTCCCATTTAAGTAAACTACACGAAAACAAAAATAACAAAGTAAAGATCCAGATATGTGTGGCTGCAGCAGGACTTACCCAAGGAAAAACAAGAATCAGAACCAATGGCTCGAACGACAGAGTCTTACGGAGTGAAGCCATGGTATGTAACTACGCAATGCACGATAGGGTTGGGCTAGAAGAACCATGGTGGCGCAATTGAAGTTGGCTGAGGATGGTGCGACGAGGATGTTGATGCTGAGTGGCCAAGTACGAGAGAGAGAGAGAGAGAGAGAGAGAGAGAGAGAGAGAGAGAGATGAGCGAGAGAGACAGCATGTGGAAGGGAGAGATAGCTCACTGTGGGAACAGCGCAGAGGCATGCGACCCGTCGGGGGTTGCGTGCGGTGGCTTCCTTCGAGAGCTATCGCCTTGCGGGGTGGCATAAGGGTGGAAGGGGGTGCTCCGAATGGGGATGAGGTACTCTATTATGGTGAGGGAAAGCAGGGCCTCTTTGGATAACAAGGGCCCACGACGCAGGTTGGCAATGGTGAGGAGTGGCTTCCATTGGTTGTGAAGGAGATCCGTGTGGTTGTGGTTTCACATGGGCAGTGCATTGTCCTCAACTGTCCAAAAAAATGATGATGCACTGAAAGAGAAATGAAAATAAAATAATTAGGCTGTGGAAAGTGGAAAGGGAGGAAATGAACAGCATGCGTATGAAAAAATAATAGTGCATGTGGGGTGTTGGTGCTTATCATGATGAAAAATCTTAGTGTGTGGAACCGGGTATTACAACTAGACCGAAGGCTGTTCCACCCCTCCCACGATGGAGAGTGGGCCATGCCCCCCCTCCTGGCGACCCGAACAACTTACCCCGATTCCTATTTCGGTGAAGAGCGGCCAGCTATATCATTATCCGAATTTACCTCCCCGTGGGTTACCACTGGAAAATGTAGGCCTTAAGGTTGCTTTCTCCCTCTCGTGATGGAGTGCAGGTTAGTCCTCAGCTACCCGAAATCAGAAACTTTACCTTCCTCGTAAGCGTCAACCGGCGAGAGCGGGTTTAGTAACAGACTGCTCAAATGACTTATCTCCCCACAGAATACTATAGAGGAAGGTAGGCCTAAAGGTTACCTTATCCCTACCACAGAGGAAAGTGGATTTAGCCCTTGCAGCGACCTTAATACTTATCCAGACCTCTACTACGAAAGAAGGGTGGGTTTAGCGTCTGCCTGACTCCAAATGTTACCTTTTCTTGTGATGTCAACGACTAGGAGTGGATTCAATAACAGACTGTCCGAACGACTTACCTCCTTGCGGGATACTATAGGAAAATGTAGGCTTAAACATTGCCTTATCCTTCCCTCAGAGGAGAGTAGGTTTAGCCCTTGGGGCGGCTTGGATATTTACCCCGACTCTAATCATAGTGAAAGAGCAGACTGGCCCCGCAGCTGTAAGAAAAAGTTATCTCCTTGGAGAACCAAATGGGATAGGCTAACTTGAGGCATTCCAACCTCTCCCCAATGGAGTGCAGGCTTAATCTTTCAGCTACCCAAAGTAAAAGGAATCTCCAAAAAGGAAACGGAGTCACACAAAAAGCTACACAGTGTCAACAAGCAGAAGTAGACCGAGTTTATGAACCTTTTGAATACCTGACAAAAGGCACAAGCATTAACGAGCAGGGACAACATCAGCACTGCAGGAAGAACAATGAGCATGATGCGATACGGGTCAAAAAACTCAGGCTTGCAATATTAACTTCTGTCCCCAAAAGAGTAATGATAACACCTTTATTTGATGAGTATGAGGAATACGAAAAGCCAAACAAAGAAGGGTAGATATGGCTCCAAATTGACCTAGCGACTCACCATTAATGCAAACGAAGGAGGCGGATCCAGCCCAAGGCTGTCTTGCCTCACCGAAAGATTGTACAATGAAGGAAGGATAAAACGAAATAATAAAACAGCAAGGCAAGATAAAACGCAATTGAAAGACGAAGGAAGGAAACCAGAACAAAGAGAATCTAGAGAACTCGACTTCACAAGACAAATTCATTAGGGCTCCAAGAGGCAGGCCATGCAACAAAGGCCAGCGAAAATAGCACGAATAAGAAAACTATTGACTAGTAAGGTCGACAGGTTTAAGCCGGGTGCTAGCAGGGTGGGTCACAAATCCTCGAACCCAGCCCCAATTTGTGGTCACACTAGAAGAAAGAATGAAATAACAGAAAATGCATGGTTGGGTATGGTCATCAAAACAACAAAGTGCAGCCAACTAAGTAACGAGTAACGTAAAGCACGACTAAAGCTAGCTAATATATCTAAATTGGGAAGGCACCGAAATCAAGAGTCGTGTCCTGAGGACAACTATCCAATAAAAACAAACAAAAACAGCACGAGCGGAAGAACGGCTAGTTGGCGAGGTGGGTAGGAGCCCTACGGACTCCTATGCCAAAATTCCCCAGGACTAGTGCCAAAATTCCCCAGAGCCAATCACAAAAAAGAAGAAAGGAAAATACTCAAAAAAGAAAAGACATAAAGAACAAGGTATTTTTACTAATTAATTTATACAAGTCGCTAGGAGAAAAATTGCAGGTACATGCGTACAACCAAAAGAAAACAAAAAATGAAGAACAAAACAGTGAAGCCATCAAGTCTCAGCGCTGGCAGCACCAGTCTCGACAGCATCAGGACCAGGATCATCCAGTTCTGCAGCAGCCGATGCGGGAACAACTGGATTCAGGAAAGCATCGGGCATCTCTTTCCTTCACAGGTCACTGCTGACTTTGAAAGGTGTTGTGCAAGTGGGAATCTTGGCAAGCGCAAGGCCCTGCAAGTATTTGGCGAAAAACCTCGAGTGTAGCTCTGGACACCCGAAGAGGAATTCCTGCATCAACCTACGACCCTTGACAACCCCGCGTCCCCACACTTCATCACAAACTCCCAGGAACAACTTCAGCTACCTATCCAAGGAAAGGGCAACACCCCACACTTGGGATAAGTCGTCCCGAAGACTTTGGTTAAGCCACTCTAATTGTTCTTTCTCCTCCTTCACCTTCCTCTTGTGCTTTTTCCTGCAGCGCTCCAGCTTCCTCACCCTTTTGCACTCATCCGCTAGGTCAAGCTGCGTCCTCTCCAGCTCATGCTCCAACAACTCCCTCTCTTCCCTTTCGCCGTGAGCACAGTTAAGGGAAATTTTAGTCATCAAGCGAAGGCCTAGCTTCTCTTGCGCAACGGCCTCTTGACCGTCCACGATAAAAGCTGCCAACTGAGAAATACCCTGGCGACAAAAAGGATCGACATACAACAATCAATAAGGAGAGACTCAAAAGCAAGAAGGAAAAAACAGGAAAGAAACGGCCAAACCTCATGGAAGAAGCCAAACAAGCACTTGACGACATAACTGATGGCCTCCTCACGATTCCCTTCCTTTGCCAGCTGGGACAAAGGAGGGAGGACTTCTATAGAGCCTTCAGCTTCAGGCAATTCCATGGCCACTTCAGGAGGAGCCATTTGACCTTTGCGCGAACCCTCCGAACCGGGGCCGATTACAACATTCAGAAGGGATCATCCTTCGTTGGGTGCTCAGCCTGGGGGGCTGGTTTTTTGTACGAACCCTCGCCAACTATAACATCTAGAAGGGAATCACCATTCTCTGGATGCTCGGTCTGGACGAGCGGGTCGGCAATCAGAGTCCTCGAACCCTTGCAGGCTATAACATCCAAAAGGGATTTGCCTCCCGCGCAATCCCCTATCTCTACAAGGTTACTGGAAGTAGTAGCCGCCGCCCCCTCATTAGCGGCCTCATCCTCTAGGGAGTGACTACCAATGGCAGAGCAAGACGAAGAAGGGGGCAGATCCATGAAGAAGAATGCTACTACTTGTCGAATTGCTCAGGAATAGCGATCGTAAAGAGATTCTGCATAAGGACGTTCATCTCAACCTCATACAAGGACACCTCAGCGATGACAATCGATAATGACGTCATGGGAGGATCACCGACCGGCCCACTCATCGGCACCTTCGTCAGAGTCGCCACGACAGTAGGACGGCTAGCCTCTAGGATAGCCGACTCCCATAGAGGAGGATTCAAAGCTCCAGAAGAGGGCCTGTTGTCAACCTAAGCACCTTCCAGGTGAGATTTCTTCCCCTTACACGATGGGGAGAGGTCCGAGGAGCGCTTCTGAGGAAGAATAACCTAAGGATGAGCCACGGTCACCTTATCATCAAAAGGAAGGTGACTGAGGGAAGGCAGAGAAGCTCTTAAGCTCTCCTCAAAAAGAAAGACTTCGAAGAAGACGCTTTTAGGGTTATTCTGCACCCATTCTTGGACAACCGCAATACGCCGCGTTTCATGAGAAGTAGCTAATGGACACACAGCCTTGTCCTTCGAGACCCTCTCCCAGTTCATCCGTATTGGGAACTCGCACGATTCACTTGGCCTACCTAGAACTCCCATCCCCAGTTAGACACGAAGAACTTGGGAGACCAATCTTTCACCTTGCGGTATCTCGACTCCAAAGTGACTAGGGCATGTGTTGCCCTGAAACTGTAGACATTCCCTTTTTGTTGTAGCACCTTGTGGGTAAGAAGGAACTCAAGGCCGGTAAGATCCTCATCATCCGGGTATGATACCAATAGAGCACACCGCCAGATGATGTTGTAGCATATCAAAAGTCTCCAAGCATTCAAATGCAATTGGGAGGGGGCCAAACCCAATTGGTCTAGAAGGTCGAGAATAGGGCGAGGGAAAAGCATCCTCAGGCCACACGAAAACACAGAAGGAAATAGGATCACAAGTGTGGAATGACCCTTGCATCGACGGCACCCTCGTTGGGACTAGGAACCTCGAAAAAACACTAACTCCGATACCTGGTAAGTAAGGGCCAGGGAAGCCAGCATTGACTTCGTGGCACTTGAACTCCAACCACTAACCCCAAACAACGACCTAGCATCACTAGAACTCCCACCGGAAACATTGGGTTGAGTAGATTTTTCGGAGGACATTACCACTAGTGTATGAGATAGTGAAGATTGTACAGGAGAGAGAGCAGAGGAAAGAAAAAAAAAATTGGGAAACTGAAATAACAAAAAGGTTGCAGCGTAATGAAAGGAAACCACACCCCACTCCAACTTTATATAGGAAGAAGGCGATGGTTAATCTCCCACACCCCATGGCAGAAGGGAGAATTATGTGCCGCTTCGAATATTTGGAGTGTAATCTATGAAGCAACGTGAACACAAAGAGCTGCCTGATACCCTCACATTAATGAACTTAAAAAGACGTCATCAAAATCATCAAAAGGCAAGCCAATCAAGAATGATGAGGAAATGTTGCCAAGATTATCAAACGATGGGAGGCTCCCTGAACTTCGAAGCTATGCACACATCAATAAAGGGATCCTAGCTTCAATGGCAAGGCAGGTTTGAATAGTGATAAAATTCCCACTGTACTCGTTCGGTGAGAATAAGCAAGGTAACTATAAGGGGATTCTCCCCCCCCCCCCTCCTCCCCCCCAAAACTAAGCCCAGGAAGCTTGTGAATGAAAGGGGATTAAGATCAAAGGCCCAGCCCAGGGTAAATAGTCTTCAACCCAGCCCATAGAAAAAGTCAACTAGACATAGCCTGCAGGAGGGATGGTGCTGCAGGGGATGAGACTTGTCTATCTGAAGGCTTCTCGAGTAGTGTCTTGCCCTCAAGTGCCTGATCGCATAGCAGGCGTAAAATGCAGGGAACCCTTGATCTACTAAAATGAAAGACATCAACAGACCAATAAGAAGACAATCTGGGAAAAGGAGGTTGGGAACCATACCACATTAATGGCTCCATTACCTGGGCTACACGCCACATTAATGATGTCATTGCAGAGTTACACCACATTAAAGGATTCTGACACAAGGAACAGTACGAAGGACGCAGACTTCATGGGGGCAAGAACGATCTATCCCCCAAGGTTATAGTATAAATAGCATATCCTAGGTACAAGAATACGTCTCTCTTATCTCTAGACTCTTTTACGTAGTAAATATTCTTCTACTAACTTTTGCATCCAAGGTTCCCAGGCTCTAAGGCCACACTCTTCTAATTTCACTATTCTTCATCTTTTGCAGGCACATCTCCAAATACATGAGTTATCGAAACTTGACTTAAAGGTATGCGAAATACAACATTAACACCGGCCATTCAAGGCGGCCCTCCAGCTTGTTTTGTCCAATTTTAGAAAGGATGAGTAGTGGAGATAGATCACCAATTCATTAGTCTTAAGTCTATTTTATATATATATATATATAATATATAATATATATATAATAAAGAACAACATTTCGCCTAGTAGTCTTTCAACGACTAGCAAATTAGGGATCAATTTGGCTGGAAGCAAGCTAGCTGCTATATATCTAAAGACCAGCCTATTCATAATGAAGCTGATAAAGAAGAGGAATCTTATGAATCACCCACAGCCTCAGAAATGGTAGCCCCTGTTGCTCCTCAGATTCATCACAGTCTAACTATGTTGAATAAGCCATTTGCGTTTGATCTTGTTTATCTTTTTGAAGAATACAAACTTTCAAAAAATAGTGCTAGGCGAAAAGCCTACCATGCAAAGTATTCTGAAAAAGAAAAGCAGCGTGTTAAACGGAAATGGAAAGAAGAAATGAATAAGCAACAACAGCATATTCTTTTCTTTGATTTTGTTGAAAATATTTATGTTTCAAACAACACTTTAAACGTTGTTAAAACTAATTTTGTCCAGGAAGAAGGTAAGATGGTAGTTCAGTCAAGCCATCCACCTTTGGAGACTGTCCTCATCACCCACAAGGGAGTTGAGATATCTGCTTCACCTTTCAAAATCTCGGAAACTGTTTCCAGAGATCCTAAGAAGGACAAGATTCTCAAAGAAACAAAAAAGGTTATTTCTCAAAATAACTTTGTGAATCTTGCTCTTCATACGATCGGACAATAGTTAGATCGGATTGAAGAGAAAGTTGAAAAACCTGATCCTATTCCTTTGGTTCTTAATACAGATCAACCAAAGAAAATAATTGAAAAACCTTTGATTATCTTACCTGAAAGTCGAGCCAAAATTGATTTTAAAAATCCTCAGGCACAGACTTTAGATAAGATTGATCAAATGCTTAATGATCTGAAAAAAAAACAGCCTTCTACTAGTGCTTTGTCTAACAAAGAAATAGAAGAAGAAGTTCTAGTTGAAACTACAGACGAGTCTTCTAACGATCACTCCTCTGAAGAAAAGGATCTTGATTTACTTGAAAATAATTTTCAAGATATTGTTTTAAAACCTGAAATCGCCACATTTTCTTCAAAAGGACCCAAACCAATGAGTCTGACGAAGAATTGGTATTCCAGGCCTACTCCTCCTGATTTACAGTTTGAAGAAAAAGTTTTTCAAAGCCAATCTTCTTACTCTGCTGACAAGGTTTATGAGTGGAATATTGATGGTTTCTCAGAACAAGAGATCATGAATACCATGAGTAAAATGTCCCTTGTAGCAAATGCTTATGTGAATAATAATATCAGACAGCCTGATATTGTTAAAATTTTAACACAAGGTTTTTCCGGTGTTTTAAGAAACTGGTGGGATAAACACCTGACCAGAGATGCCAAGGAAACCATTCAGAACGCTGTCAAGCGTAATGATGAAGGGTTCCCTATTTTTGATGAAACCATTGGATCTGCTCAATCTGATGGAGTTAATACTTTGATTTATACAATTTTAAAGCATTTTATTGGCACACCATCTGATATAACCAGTCGTATCAGCGACCAATTAAATAATCTTAGATGTCATCAGATGTCTGATTATAGATAGTACCAAGATGTTTTTATTTCCAAAGTAATGCTTCGTGATGATAGCCAGAAGCCTTATTGGAAGGAGAAATTTATTGATGGTTTACCTCGCTTGTTTACCTATAAAGTGAAGGATGAACTTACTGTTGCTGGGTCTCTTAATTATGATACATACACCTATGGTGATATATGTGCTGTAATAAAGAAACTTGGTATTAGTATGTGTAATGATCAAAGGATGCTCCGAGAGCAGATGAGAAATAGCAAGAAAGCCAAATACGAGATGGGAACATTTTGTGAACAATTTGGACTTCCTGCTATAGCTCCCTCTAAAAGGAGACACAAGTTTTTTAAACCTCATGGTGGTATCAGGAGAAAACCCCATGATGAATTTTACAAGAAAACTTATAAAAAACCATTTTCTAAGCCATTTTCTAAGAAAAAGAAATCTAAAGATTCTCCTCAAGGAAAATGTTATATATGTGGCAATCCAGGGCATTTTGCTAATAAATGTCCCCAGAAAGCCAAAAAAGATAAAAAATTTAAAAAGAAGCTTAATTAGTTGAATATTGATAACAATGATAAAGAAGAACTATTTCAACTCCTAGAAATAGCTTCGTCTTCATCATCTGATATCCTCGAGTTCAGTTCAAGTGATTCAGAATATCACTCAGAAACTGAATTTCCAGATTCTACTGGTCCTAAGCTAGGTTGCAATTGTAATGATACTTGTTGTCAGACTAAAGGGAAGACAATTCATACTCTGACCAAGTCTGAAGAACAGGAGAATTTATTGCTAACCTTGATTTCTCAAATTACAAATCCTGAGCTCAAAGAAAAATATCTTCTTAAGCTAAAGAAGCTTCTGGGTCGTCAAGAACCAGAACCCTCAAAACACAGGATTAGTTTTCAAGAAACCTTGGAAAGATTTCAAAAGGAAAAACCCAAGGAAATTTCTACTAATGATTTGCAACACGAAATAAATCTTGTTAAAAAAGAAATCGTTGAACTCAGATCCGAGGTTAACAACCTTAAGTCTGAAAATGAAATTTTAAAACAAGAATTTTTAGAGTTCAAAATTGATAAACAACTTGATCAGGACATCCCTTATGATAATGAGCAAACGAACGACTCTGGTTCTAGCCAACATGAGTTAGCTGCTGATAACCAGATTTGTTTAATCCATCATATCATTCCTCCGAAATGGTTTTCAAGGGTTACCATTGTGGTTGCCCATGATTTTCAATTTTCTGTTGTTGCTATGATTGATTCCGGATCAGACCTGAATTGTATTCAGGAAGGACTCATTCCTAGCAAGTATTTTGAAAAATCTTCTAAGAGATTATTTTCTGCAAATGGATCTCAGATGAAAATTACTTATGAGCTAAATAACGCTCATGTTTGCCAAAATAATGTTTGCTTTAACATCCCTTCTGTTTTAGTCAAAAACATGTCTGACAAAGTGATTTTAGGCATTCCCTTTATTTCTGCTTTATATCCTTTTTTGATTGAAAAAAATGGTATTACTACCGACCCTTTTGGTCAAAAAGTCAAATTCAAATTTGCACCTCGTCAAGAGATTGATCAAGATAAAGGTTTGAAATCTTTACTTTTTACAAAACAAAAACATCTGAATTTCCTTCAACAGGAAATAAGATACAAAAAGATTTCTGAACATTTATCTTCGCCCATTTTGATTTCAAAAATTGATGATTTTAACAAACGTCTTGTTTTTTATGTTTGTTCTGATTTACCAAATGCTTTTTGGCATAGGAAGAAACACATCGTTTCTCTACCCTATATCAAAAATTTTGATGAACGCACAATCTCCACTAAAGCCAGATCAATTCAAATGAATAATCAGACTTTAGAATTTTGCAAAAAGGAGATTATTGATTTAAAGGATAAAGGCATAATTAGAGAGAGTAAGTCCCCTTGGTCTTGCCCAGCTTTTTATGTTCGAAAAAAGGCCGAACTAGAAAAAGGTACCCCTCGTCTAGTCATTAATTACAAACCTTTAAACAAAGTCTTACAGTGGATTAGGTACCCTATTCCCAACAAAAATGACTTAATTCATAGGTTAAGTGATGCTGTAGTCTTTTCCAAATTTGACCTCAAATCCGGATTCTGACAAATCCAGATAGCCGAGTCAGATAGGTATAAGACAGCCTTTGTTACTCCCTTTGGTCATTACGAATGGAATGTGATGCCATTCGGACTCAAAAATGCCCCTAGTGAGTTCCAACATATCATGAACGACATTTTCAATTCGTTCACTGCTTTTACCATCGTCTACATAGATGATGTTCTTGTTTTTTCAAAATCTATTGATGAACATTGGAAACACTTAAATTCATTTCTAGACATCATTAGACTCAATGGTCTTGTCGTTTCTGCGAGAAAGATCAAACTGTTTCAAACCAAGATCAAATTCCTTGGTTATGATATTTCTGAAGGAAAAATCAGGCCCATCCAAAGAGCCATTGATTTTGCCAACAAATTCCCTGATGTCATTCTTGACAAAAACCAGTTACAGAGATTTCTAGGATCTCTTAACTATGTTGCTGATTTCTACAAGGATATGAGGAAACAATGTCGTCCTTTGTTCAAAAGACTTCTTTCCAATCCTCCTCCTTGGACAGAAATCCATACTAAAATAGTGAGGAAAATCAAAGCACATGTCAAAACTCTGTCGTGCCTTGGTATCCCCACTTCTGATTCATTCAAAATAGTTGAGACAGATGCCTCAAAACTTGGTTATGGTGGCATTCTGAAACAATCTGTTTCACCAGGTTCTTCTGAACAAATTGTTCGATTCCATTCTGGAACCTGGAATCCTGCACAAGAAAAATATAGTACTATTAAACAAGAAATATTATCTATAGTACTATGTATTTCTAAATTTCAATCTGATTTGTTAAACAAGAAGTTTTTACTTCGCATTGATTGCATGAGTGCTAAATTGGTTTTAGACCAAGATGTTCAAAACATTGCATCAAAACATATTTTTGCACAATGGCAAGGCATATTAAGTGTTTTTGATTTTGACATTGAATATATCAAAGGCACTGATAATTCTATCCCTGATTTTCTTACCAGAGAATTCTTGCAGACACCCAACCATGAGCGTTAGCAAAAAGAAAGGAAAAGAGAAACAGAGAGTGAATCCCCCACCTCCAATACCCAGTATAAAACTCATCAAGAATGAGTCTGGATCCTCCATTGTGCCCAGTGCTCCCTCAACAGCACTGGATATTGCCAACAGGTTCACACCTCTTGGTAAAATTGCGCAACCGTCGACCTTCGCGTCTACGGTTTCTACCCCTTTTGATCCCTATGCGAAAGCAATTGCATCAAAAGGACCTTCTTTGATTACTCCCCAGTTTTTCCTCCCAAAAGGAAAATCTATGTATATGAAGAAGCCATCCGTTACCCATCTGTTCCATATAGAACCTAGCCGTTCTAATTCTACAGATCCGTATAAAATAGCCTCTTCATATTTCCCACCTAATTTCCACTGGATACCTGAAGATTCCTCCAAAAATCTCCAGTATTATTCCAGTATCTTAATTCTCACCAACTCTCTTGTCATAAAACCCATTTATGATAAGAATGATTCCACCAAACTGATTTATCACAGTGCTTATATTCTCCGAGTAACCACAGAAGAAGAATGGGGTACCAACCCATCTACTCTTAAAAGACTCCCAGAATCTACACTGAGTTATAATTATTTTAATTACATAACTGCCTGGAGACGTTTTATGTTCTTTCAGGTACCTGATATGAGCCATTCATGGTTCATTAATTTTGATACAAGATTCAAAGGAACTTTCCCTTATTGGTTTCTCCAATGGTGGGACCAATTTGGCTTAATTTCCCAGAATCTCCCTGAGCAGCTCGCCAGAGCTTTTACATTTTATCAACAAGTTGCTGGTACAAAATTGAACCGGCATTCACAGATGTTTCCTTATGAGCTCCATTTCTGTAAGACCTATAAACTACCATGGATCTTCAAATGGACTTATGAGAAAAATGCTAATATAATGGACCGAGATTATTTCACAAAATGGTGGGATAGGTACGGATATACTGAAAAAGTGATCAGCCAGATGATTAAGGATTTCCCTCAAGTCGCTCCTGATTTAGAAGACAAGAAGGAATTCCCTGCAATCAAACCTGGTTCAGCAATACCTGAATATCCTTTGATAATTCAGGCCCCTGATTCACCAACTCTTTCATCTAGAGGAAAAGCCACCAGCTCATCCTCGAAGAAATCTTCCAAGTCTGCCAAAGATAATATCCTCCGCAAACTTGGTAAAAAAGATTTGATAAAATTGTTGGAACAACAACTGTCTAAGTCTACGAGTGATAATTCTGAAGAAAATTCGGAAGCCTCCTCTGAGGCTTCATACAGCAATATTTTCGGTCATGATTCAGAAGGCATTCCAAAGCTGGAAGATGATTGACTACTACTTGAGTTCAAAGAAGACCGACCATAGTCTTCTTTGAGTTGATTGACACTCTTAGTCTAAAGCAGCCGCCCACAGAGACAGCTGGAAGATACAGAGTCGACCGAATCCTAATTTGTCGTCTTGCGCCAGAATAGCCGCCTACAAGGACAGCTAGAAGACACAATGATGACACCTTGAGCCCCGTGTTTAAACAGTTCCCCTACTGTTCACTCACGGATTGAATTACTGTTTAACTTTAATGATTGTAAACATGAACTCCTTATTCTATAAAAGGAGAACCTCGTTCTAAGCTAAGGCAGAGCTCATACCTGAACTCAATTGAGAGAAAACATCTGACCCTCTCTACCCTGTTCTTGACTCTCCTTATTTACCCTGATTTCTGTAAGTGCAAATCTGCACTACCTTGTGCCTGTAATTACTTTAAGCTTGTTAATTTTAATAAAGCTTATATGTTTATTACAATTATCTTTGCATACTCATACATGCATATGGTCGGTTTAACCGCCTGTTTATTTTATGCTTGCATAATTTAATTATTGTGCAATTTACTCTGTCTCCTCCATTCCCTTCCTTCTCTTCTTCTTCAGTCAGGCTCCGCCCTTTCCTCTTCTCGCTGTCTTGGTATCAGAGCCAATCTGGTATCTAATTGTTGTGAATTGCTTCTTCTTTGTTGAACGTATTTTATTTTCTGACAACCCCCACCCGGAGTTTCTACTTTGGTTGGTTCAGGATCATCTTTCGACAAGTAGGTGAGGTACCTGGTAAGTCCCGTGTTAAGCTGAGGTTGGCGTTTAGGGCAGATATAGGTGCAAACCCGAGGGCCGAGAGTGGTAAGTTCGCAGACCCCTGAGATGCGACGGTCGGTGTTGTCCTAGGACAAAATGAGTTGGATAAATAGATCCAATTCAACAATTAGTTCCAGGTCGGCTATGCCGCCTGACATTGTTAATGAGGAAGACTATGCTTTTGAAGCAGTTGAGTCTTCTACTTTGGGATCATGGAAGATTCCAAATCTAGATGTTAATAAGCTCTATCGGACCAACTGGTTTGAAAGAACTTTGCACACAAGAAACTGCGTGCGTACTGTTGAACAAACTTATGCTATTTCTAAATCCCAAGAAAAATGTTACATGTTCCCAAAAGAACAGATGACTAAGTTTTTCCAGGAAGGATTTAGATATATACATATTGGATCTGTCCAAATTGCTGCCAAACCTTTAACAAGGAGAGGCATTGATGCATCCGTTCTTTTCTGTCTAAGGGATGCCAGATTCAATCATTTTGAAACAAGTATTCTCGGAATGATCCAATCGTCTTTAACGAACGGACCAGTCCATTTTAATTGTTATCCTGATTTAACTCTTGCTATTGATGATAATCATATTTCAAAATGTTTAACTTTAAATATTTTGACCTCTGGTTATGATATGCTTGAAGGGAGTAAACCTCTCACTTTGATTTACAGGATTTATTATCGTCTTTTAAAAACGAATTTAAATCCTAGAGCAATTGCAAAACCCATCCAGGGAAAAACTCTACTGATCCAGAGTTCCACCCCAGATGCGGAAGTTTCAACCCCAAGAATGATTTTTTGGAAAGATATAACTCTTCCCAAAGAATGGATCTTGGAAGATGAAGTTCCTCCAATCGCTATCCCTCGAAACCCTGTTGATAGTTATCCAACTAACATTCAACAGTATTTGGATGGAACCATTAAAATTAGTTTTGATCAGAATAGATCTCTAGGGCTAAGAAGAAATTCTTATGCTGGATCTAGTTCTTCTTTTGAAGGGTCAGAAATTCCAGTAAAAAGAGACCAAAATCTCAAACAATTCCTGGAAGATTCTGTTAAAACTACCCAACCTGTTAATCCTGCTTTAAAACTGAAAGGACTCTCTACGTCCTCTCAAGTTACTTCTGTTTTTTACTCAGCACAGGGTGCTGGTTCCTCTAAAGACCAGCCTATTCATAATGAAGCTGATAAAGAAGAGGAATCTTCTGAATCACCCACAGCCTCAGAAATGGTAGCCCCTGTTGCTCCTCAGATTCATCACATATATATATATTAATTTTGATAATTAACCTCCCAATTGACTATGACATTAATGCTTCATTCTCAATTGACAGAAAGCTAGGCTAACAAACTGGCCGGAGGTTGGCTACTGTTGTCTGCTGTCATTTATATTATTTCTAATAATTGGCTTATTGAGTTGAATGGTTTCATTTATATTGCTTATCGCCATGGCAATATTATTATTATAACATTTCATTCCAACGTACAAGTGTACTAGCTAGAGATATTGGCCGGGCATTTAATTAATTTGTAGCGGAATTGTTTACCTAGCTTGCTAAGTTCGACTAATTGGTTTGGAATTTTGATCAAGGCTTTGAATTTTGTACCGTACTGGCCGGTATGCTTGAAATATTTTATTTATGTGGCGTAACAGTACAAATAAAGGCATAATTTCGTACTAATCAGAATTTCAACCGTTTCGACCCGTACCGGCCTATATTTTGGCCTTTACTTTTTTCTCTTTTTTTTCATTTCCTCAAACACCACGCTCATTTTTTGACCCGTCAATTTAAATTAAATTATTTATAATCTATATATATATAATTTAATCATATATAGACTATTATTTTGGAATATAGTTTATCTATATTTATATATATAATTTATATTCATATGTAGACTATTCTGAAACGGTACCGATACCGAAATATCTCGTTTCAATGTCTCGACTGAAATGGTCAAGGGTACGATATTCAAAACATTGATTTTGATACTTCAAAGCCCTTTTTTGTAACCATGGTCGTATTACTTCCTCCACTATTTTTAGATAATAGATTCACAAGTGAAATATAATAGTTAGTCTCTAATTATTTAATGTCACATCAAGAGATGATGAGTAGCATTACTCCAAGCATTACTCCTCAGAATATTCACAATGATAGACTGCATGCAACAATCAGCAACTAATACCATTAAACAAAATTCTCAAACATTTGAATAAATATTTAGAATATTTCTTATTATTATTATTATTATTATTGACAAAGGCCAATGGGATACAACCGATGGCAAAGTATTGTGGAATAGATTACATGAAGAGTATTGATAGAGTTACTACACATTTAATTTACTACTTATATTATATTTGAGATTTTTTATTTTTTTAATATTTTCTTTTAAGTATTTTTTTAATATTTTTAATTATTAAGAAAAAATTAAAAATTTTATTAATAGTTACTTTCTTAATTATTAAATAAATTTAAAAATTTAAAAATATAAATATAAAAAAAATAATAAATGAGTAACAAAAAAGTAGTAACCTTATCATTATCATGGACGGAGACTTTACTGAATCTTATTTCTGACAGTTGCCGACTGCATGCATTACTTTAAAGGGATGCATGGACATGATCATGAGGATCGGGGTATAAGGTGTTTTCACCACCACAGGACAAAAGCTAGACAAGCACTTGACGACCTGACTGATGGCCTCCTCATGACTTCCTTCCATTGCCAACTAGGCCAAAGGAGGGAGGACTTCTACAGAACCTTTAGCTTTAGGCAATTCCAAGCACTTCAAGAGGAGCCGTTTGACCTTTGCGCGAACCCTCCGAACCGAGGCTGATTACAACATTCAGAAGGGGATCATCCTTCGTTGGGTGCTCAGCCTAGGGGGCCAGTTCTTCATACGGACCCTATTCGACTATAACATCTAGAGGGGAATCACCCCCCTCTGGATGCTCGGTCTAGACGAGCGGGTCTACAACCCCCTATCTCTACACAGTTGCTGGAAGTAGTAGCTGCAGCCCCCTCGTTAGCGGCCTCATCCCCTAGGGAGTGACTATCAACAGCAGAGCAAGACGAAGAAGAGGGGAAATCCATGAAGAAGAACGCTGCTACTCATCAATTCGTTCAAGAATAGTGGTCACAAAGAGATTCTGGAGTAGGACATCCATCGTAAACTCGTCCATGGACACCTCAGCGGTGGCAGCTGGTAATGATGTCACGAAAGGATCACCGACCGGTCCACTCGTCGGCACCTTTGTCAGAGTCTCCACGACAGCAGGGCGGCGAGCCTCCATGATAGCCGACTCCGATAAAGGAGGATTCAAAGCTCTAGAAGAGGGCCTGTTGTTGACCCAGGCACCCTCCTGACGAGGTTTCTTCCTCTAATCCAATGGGGAAAGGTCCGAGGAGCGCTTTCAAAGAAGAATAACCTGAGGTCGGACCACGATCGGCTTATCATCAGAAGGATGGTGATGGAGGGGGAGGCAAGGAACCTCTTAAGCTCTCCTTGGAAAAAAGAACTTCAGAGAGGACACGTTCGGGGTTATTCTGCACCCATTCTCGGACAACTGCAATATGCCACATTTCATAAGAAGTAGCAGACGAATGCACAGTGTTGTCCTTCGAGACCTTCCCCCAGTTCATCAGTATTGGGAACTCGCAATGATCCACTTGGCCTACTTAGAACTCCCATCCCCAACTGGACATGAAGAACTTGGGAGGCAAATCTTTCACCTTGCAGTATCTCGACCCCAGGGTAACTAGGGTGTGTGTTGCCCTAAAACTGCAAACATTCCCATTTTGTCGTAACACCTTGTGGGTAAGAAGGAACTCACGGCAGGTAAGATCTGCATCATCCTTGTACGATTCCAATAGAGCACGCCGCCAGATCATGTTGCAGCATATCAAAAGTCTCTAGGCATTTAGATGCAGTTGGGAGGGAGCCAGACCCAGAAGGTCTAGAATAGGGCGAGGGAAAGGCAGCCTCAAGCCGCACAAAAACATAGAAGGAAATAGGGTCACCCATGTGGGATGACCCTCTGCATCGAAGGTACCCTCGTTGGAACCAGGAACCTCAAAAAACACTGACTCTGGTAACTGGTAAGTAAGGGCCAGGGAAGCCAACATTGACGTTGTGGCACTTGAACTCAAACCACTAACTCCGAACAATGACCTAGCATTAGTAGAACTTCCACCGGAAACATTGGGTTGAGTAGATTTTTCGGAGGACATCACCACCAATGTATGAGATAGTGAAGATCGTAAAGGAGGGAGAGCAGAGGAAAGAAAAAAAAATGGGAAACAATAACAAGAAGGTTGCAGCGTAATAAGAAGAAACCACACCCCACTCCAACTTTATATAGGAGGAAGGCGACGGTTAATCTCCCACACCCCATGGCAGAAGGGAGAATTATGTGCCGCTTCGAATTTTGGGAGTGTAATCTACAAAGCAACGTGAACACAAAGAGCTGCCTGACACTCTCACATTAATGAACTTAAAAAGGCGTACCAAAATCATCAAAAGGTGAGCCAAAAAAAATGATGGGGAAACGTTGCCAAGATTATCAAACAATGGGAGCCTCCCCATACTCCGAAGCTATGCACACATCAACAAAGGGATCCCGACTTCAATGGCTAGGCAGGTTCGAATAGTGATAAAATTTCCATCGTACTCGTCTAGTGAGAATTAGCGGGGTAACTATAAGGGGATTCCACCTTCCTCGACACTAAGCCCAGGAAGCTTATGAATGAAAGGGAATTGAGACCAAAGGCCCAACCCAGGGCAAATAGTCTTCAACCCGGCCCACAGAAAAAGTCCTCTAGACGCAGTCTGCAGGAGAGATGGTGCTGCGGGGGATGAGACTCGTCGATGTGAAGGCTCCTCTAGTAGTGTCCAGCCCTCAAGTGCCTACCCACATAGCAGACATAATATGTGGGAAACCCTTGATCTACTAATATGAAAGACATCAATGGACCATTAAGAAGACAGTTTGGGAGAAGGACGTTAGAGAACCACGCCGCATTAAAAGACTTTGAGGTAGGGAAAAATACGAAGGACATAGACTTCATGGGGGCATGCACGATCTGTCCCCCCAGACTTATAGTATAAATAGCAGATCCCAGGTATGAGAATACGTCTCTCTTATCCCTAGACTTCTTTACTTATTAATAAACTTCTAAGAACATTTACTGACTTTGGCATTAGAAGTTCTCAGGCCCCAAGGCCGCACTCTTCTAGTTTTACTATTCTCCAAGTTTTGCAGGCACATTTTCAAAGATCTGAGTTTTCGAAACTTGATCTAAAGGTGTGCGAAATACGACGTTAGCACCGGCCATTCAAGACGGTCCTCCAGCTTGTTTTGTCCAATTTTAGAAAGGATGAGTAGTAGAGATAGATCACCAATTTATTAGTCTTAAGTCTATTATATATATATATATATATATATATATATATATATATATATATATATAAAATAAAGAACAACATTTCGCCTAGTAGTCTTTCAACGTCTAGCAAATTAGGGTCTTGTGGATTGATCCTTTGATTCCTCAAAAAATTTCAGATTTTGGCTGGAAGCTAGCTAGCTGCTATATATATTAATTTTGATAATTAACCTCCCAATTGACTATGACATTAATGCTTCATTCTCAATTGACAGAAAGCTAGGCTAACAAACTGGCCGGAGGTTGGCTACCATGTTGTCTGCTGTCATTTATATTATTTCTAATAATTGGCTTATTGAATTGAATGGTTCATTTATATTGCCTATCGCCATGGCAATATTATTATTATAACATTTCATTCCAACGTACAAGTGTGCTAGCTAGATATATTGGCCGGGTACTTAATTAATTTGTAGCGGAATTGTTTAGCTAGTTAGCCAAGTTAGACTAATTGGTTTGGAATTTTGATCAAGGTTTTGAATTTTGTACCGTAACGGCTGGTATGGTCCAAATATTTTATTTATGTGGCGTAACTGGTATAGATAAGGGCATAATTTCGTACCGATCAGAATTTCGGCCGTTTCGGCCCATATCGACCTATATTTCAGCCTTTAATTTTTTCTTTTCTTTTTTTCTTTTCCTCAAACACCATGCTCATTTTTTGACTCGCCAATTTAAATTAGACTATTTATAATTTATATATATATATATAATTTATTCATACATAGACTATTATTTTGGAATATAGTTTATTTATATTTATATATATAATTTATATTCATATATAGACTATTCTGAAACGGTACCGATGCCGAAATATCTCGTTTCAATACCTCGACTGAAACGGTCCCTGGTACGATATTCAAAACATTGATTTTGATACTTCAAAGTCCTTTTTTGTAACCATGGTATTACTTCCTCCACCACTTTTTAATAAATAGTCATTTTTTGATACCTCAAAGCCCTTTTTTGTAATCATGACCGTATTACTTTCTCCACTACTTCTAGATGATAGGTTCACAAGTCAAATATAATAAATAATTTTTAATTATTTAATATCATATCAAGGAATGATAAGTAACATCACTCCTTAGAATATTCACAATGATAGACTGCATGCAACAATCAGCAATTAATACTATTAAACAAAATTCTCAAATATCTAAATAAATATTTAGAATATTTCTTCTTCTTATTTTTATTATTATTGACAAAAGCCAACGGGATACAACCAATGGCAAAGTATTGTGGAATAGATTACACGAAGGGTAGTGAAAGAGTTACTACACATTTAATTTACTACTTATATTATATTTGAGATTTTTTATTTTTTTTATCACTTTCTTTTAAGTATTTTTTAATATTCTTAATCATTAAGAAAAAATTAAAAATTTTATTAATAGTTATTTTCTTAATTATTAAATAAAATTAAAAAATATAAAAATATAAAAAATAGTAAATAAATAATAAAAAGGTAGTAACCTTATCATATTATCATTGATGGAAACTCTTCTCAATCTTATTTCTGATAGTTGCCGACTGCATGCATTGCTTTAAAGGGATGCATGAACATGATCATGAGGATCGGGGTATAAGGTGTTTTCACCACCACAGGACAAAAGTTTACTACGTAGATTTGACTGCTACGTTAATTTTATTTAAGCTCGATCGAGGAATATTAATATTACTCGTTTAGTTTTGAGAAGCATTCTGTTTAAGCTGGTTCTGTTGCCCCCGCTCATGCTGGCGCCGCTGCTGCAGCTGCCCCCGTGCAACCCGGAGGGTTCTGAGTGCCAGAAATTGTGGGTTTGACATTCTCACATATTGTTTTAGCCTCTCCAGACCCTGTGAATTTAAGGTCGATGTCCTGAAGATTCACTTTCTCGCATGGTACGCTCTTGCTACAGGCTAGCTTGATAGCCTCTACATTGTTAGTACTGCCTCGAATGTTCTTGAAGCTAACGTCGCTGATCTTGATCGTAGAGGGAACCTAGAACCAGGAAGATAGACCCAAGGAAAAAAAAAAAAAAAACTTTAGTTTTTACTTGCACAATGAAGTCGATTGAAGCTGATAACATAAAATTCCACGCGATATTCTTACCTGAGCTTTGCACTGACCGTGTGGGCAGTATCCCTGATCTATGAGGATAGGATTATCCACATTAATCATGGTAATATCCTCGAAATGCATACCGCTTGCAGAACCAGCACTAGGGCTAGCAGGCCATGTCTTGATCCTCACGCCATTTTGGGCATTGGTAATGGTGCAACCGGTGACTGTGATTCCACTCACAGGTTCCTCGTCCTTGTATCTTCCAAGGCTTCCAACGCTGATACCATGGCCAGGTCCGCATGTTACTTTTGTGATAGTAATGTCTTGGCTTCCATCACCAAGAGAGATACAATCATCACCAGTTCCAATCTTAATATCGGTAATTGTAATCCCAGATGAACGTCCAATGTGGATTCCATCGGTGTTGGCGCTGTCTGCAGGTGCAGTGATGGTTAGTTTTTCCATCCGCATGCCTTTGCAGCCCAACAAGATTATGTGGAAATATTTGCTGTTTAGTGATGTTATGCCCGTGACTACTGCATTTGTGACGAAGCTGAACTTCAAATTCTGCATACGTTCATTTTTGAAACATTAAGAACCACATATTAATAAATAATAATAAGTGATTAGTGTCGAGTGGTGGAAAATCTATTGCATGCCGATCAATTCTTACAGCGGCAAGTACTCCGCATGAGTTGAGGTTATTGGCACAGATATTTGATTTCCAAGCAGTTTGTCCTTGCCCATCGAAAGTTCCAGCCCCAGACAGAGTGAACCCATCAACATGAAGGAATTGGATCCAGAAATCCTGGAATTTACTGGGGTCTGCTGGAGCCTGGATGGTGCCCTGATTCTGGAATTCAATAGGGCCCTTGCAAGGTCCTTCTAAACTCACTGGACCTAAATGGAATGTCCCTTTTGGAACCACAACTTGGTTTTTACCAGCTGCTGCGCATGCTTCTTTCCAAGCACCGGTCAAAGCCTGATGATTACAGAAACCGAAAACGGAAAAAAGAGTAAATTAAGCCTTAATTCTTCTTTTTAGATCATAAGTGGTACTACTGATGAAGATCAATATTTATGATAGAGTATAGCATTTAAACATTTATGCTGATCAACAAAATGAGCATAATCTTAAATGGAATTGCAGGTACTGCATGCATATTGCATCATATAAATATATATATATATATATATATATATATATATTATATGTGTATATACCGCGGTCATATCTGCACCAGGCTTTGCTCCATGTGTCGTCACATCAAAAACTGCGGCTTGGGCATGGTTAATGGCATTAAATGCCACCAGAAACACCAAGGACATCAACGCGAGCTTTAAATTCACAGCCATCTTGATCTTTTATCTATCTGTCTATCGCTTCTCAGCTTTCTTTGTCTGATCTAAATGTGTTTGAAACAATGATCGATGAAAAGATCCTTTGGTTTACCCAGCTATTTATACTGCATGCGTCTTGAATCTAAACCGTACGTCCAAACTTGTTGAAACTGTCAATCGATCGTTTCCTAATCTTATGCAACACCTTTAATAAGTTTTATGGTATTTAGTTTATTCAACTAATTCAATGACTTCTATTCTTAACTTGGCTTCGTCCTTGAAGCTCTCACTCAACTGGTCCTTCTCTTTATAGCATCTTTATTGATTTGGTTAAAACTATCTTTAAAATTTAACTAATAACATATTTTTTTATATTTCTCTATTTTATTTAAATTTAATTCCCACGTTGAATTAATCATTTACTCTCTATATAATAATAAAATATTATTAAGTTAATAATTTTGTATTTAATTTACTTGTATCACATTTTATAATTCTACCAATTTCATATTAATAATCATTATATTCTAATTAAATTAATATTAAAAAAATCATATTTTCAAAAATAATTTAATGCTAATAACAAAAAATATTTGATTAAACTCTCTAAAATTTTATCTAAATTTCTTAATTACAAACTAAATAGTATTTTTGCTTGGAATGAAAAACTAATATTTTAATGTTTGCTCGGAGTGAGAAATTAGTATTTTAATATTTGATGAATCAATTGTAGTTCTCTATCTTTGGCCAATCAATGTAGCAGAAGTCCATCTTATTTTAGATTTGACCAATTTAATGTGAGGTATTTTTTACATCAATTATGTAAATTTTAGCTAATTTTCCCATTTGGCTAAGCCAATATGGATGCTCTTAGTCGACGATCCATTTTATATAAAGTTATTTTATTTTTCAAGTCGGTATATAAAACGCATCATTCACATTAATTACATAACAAAATTAAATTTATAAAATTCAAATTTTAAAATTTATCTTACTAATCAAACCATATATGTCACATCATTCGCGAGCACGTATGGTGTAAGATATTAAAATTGCATTACTCTTATCTTATATATATATGCACACGCATGCACACTAGTAGTAGCTCACACTACAACAAATTTAACTTTTAGAGACAAAAAATTTTTGAGACAAAATTTTTTTCATTTCTAAAAGTCACTTTTAGGGACAAAATCAAAATTTCGTCCCAAAAATAGTCCCACCGTTCGAACAATAATTTATCATTCAAACAATAAAATTTAGAGACAAAAGTAGTCCTCCCAAAAAATGATGTACGTTCAAATGGTTGGTTATACCGTTCAAACGGTGTGTACTTCATTAGAACATATTGTTATATTAGTTTGAATGCAAAAAATCTGTTCAAATGGTAAGAAATATGTTCGAACAATTACGATCACGTTCGAACTATCTGGTTCTAATGCGCCAAATATTGCCCTGGAAGTGAAATGCGTCGCCCGGGAAGTGAAATGCGTCAAACAAAATATTATCCGGGAAGTGGAATGCGCCATTTTTTTTAATTCATAAACTCCGTTCGAACAAAGATAGTTTCCATTCGAACGATTAATTTTTTTTATGTTTCTATTTCCTTTGCTGCTTGAGTTGATCTTATGCATGTCTTAGCCTGTAAAAAAAACAAAAACAAAAAATAAAATAAAATAAAGCTTGCATGAAAATATTTTTATTTCATCATCTCAAACGACTTACAAAAATTTGAGACTTTTAGCCTCACTTTTCAAGCGCTTTTACTCTTCATAAATCGACATGTTATCCATATTTAAAGGAGTAGGAAGTCGAAATGAAGAGGCAAGTAAGGATTTTAAATCCTTATTCTCCTGCTTTAAGTCTCCAATTTTTTTGTTAGATTTATGAACAAGTCGATGAATTTCATAAATCTTCTCGTTGAGTTTTTCAACTTCATGAGTTCTAGACTGCAATGGCTGGGAAAATACAACAATGGCTGATGAGTATCGAGTATTGAGACTCACCAGTTCATAAATGACATCATCATCTGACTTGTTAGTTAAATCATTTTCCTACTGCATCCCGGCACCTATGGTGGACGCGAAAATAATTGGTAGCCGAGATGCAGAATGCCACATATGGTGAAAAAAAAAAGGGTTGCTGGAAGAAGATTGCTAAGCTATTAAAGAAAAAACATAGAGAACGAGAATGCAAATGAACTTCAAAGAACAAAAAAGAGTTGATGCAAATGAAATGAAACACGTGACTAAATTTATAGGGATGGAAATGAGGACAAGACAAGCTATTAGATTACATGATATTCTGAGTACATATTTTATTTAGCTACAACAACGAGATTAACTGCAGATTGTCCCTATGTTTCTCATGAACAATGAACCTCTACTATTAATCGTTGTTATTCACTTTGTAATTGTATCCCCTCTCATTCCAGCTCCTCTATGCGTGGTTGCATGTCTTGGGTATACCGGTCCACATATTTCCTCAACTCCCTATTTTCATGCTTTTATATTTTATTCTCTCTCCTTTTATTTGCAACTCTTTGTTGCAACTCTATTATTTGATTCTTAAACTGATCAACCTCACTAACCCGTGAAAGTAACTTACGAGACATGGTGGTAATAGCGCCAACATATTGAGCGTCGAGCATTCTCGATGCTGCAACAACCTCAGCATCACTCATGTTACAAAAATGCAACTTTGCCCCTATTATGGAGTTGATGGCCTCAGGATTAAAGATGAGTGGTTGACGCATAAGTGGTTCCAAATTTAAATCAGGAACATTACTAGAAGAATTCTGCTCAACTATTTGAGAGATTGTGAGAAATTGTGGAGAAATGCAAAGAAATTGATGTGTATTTCGATGGGTGAAAATAGTCTTTTATAGAGACCCAGAGCATTCAAGGCTCTGCAAAATCTAATCCAGGCGAGACTAGGGGCGAAGCTCGAAGCTCTAAAGCAATTGTCGGCTTGCGTTTCACAGCATGAATCAAAACCCGAGACTTCGTGATTTATGGCATTGACTCTGAAATTTACGACACTTGTCGGGTTCCAAGTTTTACGACAATTGGATGAAAATGACAACACTCAGCATGATTTCGCATGAATATTTTTCACCCCAAGCATTTCATACTTAGCCAGGAAGTTCTTCTTTACAACTCTCATACATATTTTAATGTTGTTTCTATTATTGTTGTTTCTAAAAAAACAAAAAAAAAATTGTTTAGAATTTAAAGTTTCTTTAAAATTAGTTTTATGATATTAGTTAGTTATTTTAAAGTGTTTAATCTCTACCGTTGAATCTAGGTTAAGAATCTAGATGATGAAGAGCCTAGATTAAATACCCAAGAGGAAACCCTAGATCCCTCATTTTTCCTTCTTCCCTCTCTCTCCTCTCCCTCCAGCCGCACCCCCTTCCTCTACAATTTCCCTCTCGGCTCCCCCATGTCATCGCCACATCCCAAACCACAGCCACTGATCATCGCCAATGGCATCATCAGCTCCTCCTTGTCAGTCAGATCTGCTCCCCCAAATCCCGACATAGCCCCCTCTCTCTCCCTTGCAAGCTCTCTCTCGCAGCTTCTCCATGTCACCGCCGCATCCTAGACCACAGCCGCCGCTCGTCGCCAACGGCGTCATCAGTTCCTCCTCGCTGGCAAGATCTCCTCCCCCAGATCTCACAGCCCCCTCTCTCCCTCGCACGCTCTCTCTCACAGCTCACCATCATGCATCGCGCCACAAGTCCCCTACAATAAAGCCCCTCCACTGTCGCATGCACCACCCCTCTCACGAACCCGTGACGGATTTAGCCCAAGAAATGGCTCACCATCTGTTTCTTTGCTAGAAACATAATGTAGTTTTCTGATTTAATTATGCATGTTCCTCTAGTTATTTGGCTATGTTTTCTGAGTATTTAACTTCGGTTAATAATAGTTCATATTATTGAGGTTGTAAATGCAAAAAAAAAAAAAAATGATATATTATAAGAAAATTGTTGACTTATTTCTAATATTGTTGTCACAAAAAATCTGTTTGAATGTAATTGTTGGCATTCAAATGACTATTATGGACGAAAAAATTTGTCCAAAAAAATGCGTTAGACCTATTGGCGTTCGAACAACTATTAGGGATGAAATTTTTTTCATCCCTAAAAAATCCATTCAAACGGACATATTGGCATTCGAAAGATCATTAGGGACGAAAAAAATTTTGGCCTAAAAAAAATCCGTTCGAACGGATTCGAATGGTTCCGTCTAATTTCGTCTCTAAAAATAATTTTTTGAGACAAAAATCAAAAGGTTTCGTCTCTAAAAACTTTTTGCGACAATCTTTTCGAAACAAAATAGAGACAAATGTTTTCATCTTCAAAAACTTTTTGGGACGAAATTTGAATTTTTTGGGACAAAATGATTCGTCCCAAAAAGCTCAATCTCTTGTAGTGTCAACGTGCAAGGCACGTTTACTCAGTTGAAGAAAAAAAAAGTTGTAGATAATAGTAGAAATTGATTAAGAAATGTGTTCATTACATGCAACACAAAGGTATTGGCATTACACAGCTGGGCAGGTTGTGAGATGAAAATTTTGTATTTTGTTTTGAAGTTTAAAATATTATGTTTTAATATTATTATTGTTTTGAGATTTGAAAAATATGTATTGGGATTTGAAAAAGTTGAATTATTTATTATATTTTGTATGGAGATTTGAAAAAAGCATAATGATGAGATGAGGATTTTGTGTTTTGTCCTGTGCCCCAAACCTGCCAGCTGAATGACATGGATGACTTGTGCTGAATGGTATGAAAATCCTTTTGGGAGACGTTGGATAACTTCTGCAAATAGTTCCAGTTCAGTAGGTATGACTAAGCTGAATGATAATCAAAACCAGCATATGAGACGAAAAGAATCAAAACCAGAAATTCAATATTTATCATGTAAAATTCATGCAACACATAATGTAATTCACTACATAATACATTATATATTTAGTATTTATACATTATATTACAAAGCACAAAATTACAATAAATGAAAATTACATATCAAAAGTGGATTACAGAGAGCCAATACATGATAATGTGTCTGCTTCATGCAATCAATGCATTCCTCCACAGCTGATACATGTGTATTGAGAACCTTCATCTGCGTCATCTGTGTCATCTGCGTCTCCTTTCTCAAATTTCCCTCTAGGCAAAGCTACATCCCCTGTTTGTCACATGAAAACATACATCTCAATTCATGCACTCCTTTAATTATTTCATGTCTAGTCGTGCAATCTCAAATTCATACATCTCAAATTCAAGGTCATCATGTCTAGTCGTGCAATCTGAATATAATAAGCATATATCTCTGCACGTACGTATGTTGTCAAGTGTTGAACCCAAAGTCATCCATTAATATTACAGGCCATTCTCTATTTATTATTAAGTATAATCTATGATGTTAGACAACTTGAAAAACACAAGCATCAATAGAGCATAAATTACCTAGTACTCTTATTACTCACCAGGTTGGGATAGGTACAGGAGAACTATAGTTGGGGAAGCTCATGTCAAATCTCAGCCATTGCCATCACAAGCTCACAACCCTTGTCCATATTCACCTGAGAGGTACTCCAAAAAACCATGAAAAGGACACTTTCAGACTCACAAACAACAAAGAGTAAAAAGGGCACTATATTTGAAATAGCAAGAGCAACTGACATGTTTATAAGCATTATATCAAAAACAGGAAGAGCAAGATATCAAAAGCTTGATTAAATTAGAACAAAAACTAACTCAAAATAATTTATTATGTCATTCATTGGCATTTTCTCTTTAAAAGATTCTGCAATGGTTTAACTTATCATAAACAAATAAAAACATTCTGCAATAGTTAAGAAAGCACAATCTGACTTTATGTCCAAACCAAAGTACTCCTTAGCTCTATTTTATAGTAAAATGCAGGATCCTTTTTTTGAGAAGCAATAAATCTTCATCAATATGTGCAACCCAAATGCACAAGAAGTATACAAGAGACACACCTATCCAGAAGGTGAAAAGGATACTAAAAATTCATGTAGGTTAAATCCATTTAGTCTAGAGACACAGTCCAAAGGAAATGAGTGTGGATAAAGAAATTCTTAAGCTCCTCCAACCTTGTACGATGTATTATTTCTCACATTCTAAATATGTCAAATGTGGCAAATAGGGACCATCACAGTAAGATGAAATAATATAAATATGAGATCCATGTTAGAAAGCATTTACTTTGTCTCACACAATCAGTCATACCATTGTAGCTTACACAGAATTATGGAAGGGTTTTCACTCTTGTAAAGCTTTCAGGATTACATGTAATAACATCTTTACAGTTCTACAACATAATCTATATATCTACCCTAATAACGGTTGAGACATTGTCTTTTCCACCAAAAGGAGCTCCTGCTGTTTCCCCACAGTCAATCCCTGCACTAACCCTCTCCCACCAAAACCCATCACTTTCACTCCCTTTTCAAACCTTACCCACCGAATCCAAAATTAATCCCAAGATTTGACTTTCACCTCAAAGTCCAAAACCCATGACAACCGAATACATAGTAGCACTGGGTTTAAAAGATAAAATAATAAGACAGCAGAAAATAAAACCTCTACTCATTGAACCCACAATCCATATAACAAAAAGATACAATATACCTCAACCACCCCCCATAATACAAACCCAAATAAAAGACAACCCACAAATCTATGCATCAAGAGGGAACAAGTGTAAGAATTGCAAGAAGAACAAGAAAACAAGATTGAGAACAGAGAATAAAAGGAATGCACAAAAATCTTCTGATTCATTGTACGTATCATTTCATTTACACAGTGCCATTGCTTTATACTAAAATGGATAGACACTACTAACAAACTAAGGAATATTTGTACTGCCTCTATTCTGTACAGACACAAATAACTACCGCTAAATTTACATAAAAATACATCACAACTCATCTATAAGAGGGACCATTTAGTAAATTGACTGAAGGATTATTACAAGGGGCAGATTCACTCGATGGAGAGTGTGTCTGCATATCAGGATCTTTGGTACTGTCATGAGCAGCTGCATCCACATGATCTGGACTAATGGAAGGACTAATGCCATGATGCCCTAATACCCCCCACAAGATGGAGAATAGATGTTTTCTATTCCCATCTTCGAGAGGTGTGAGTAAAGAACATAAGAAGGTAGGGACTTAGTGAAAATGTTTGCAAGTTGTGAAGTTGTGAGAACATGAGCAGTCTTGATGCTTCCTTCTTGAATTTTGTCTCGAACAAGATAACAATCTACTTCAATGTGTTTTTTCTTCTCTTGAAAACTGAATTGGCTGCTATATGTAAAGCAGCTTGGTTGTTACAAAAAAGTTCAGCAGCTTGTGGGTGAGAGATGGAAAGATCCTTGAACAGCCACTATGTCATCGACATAAACAAGTAATGTAGTAAAATTGGTAACAGTAATGAGAGTAAAGAGGTTGTAATCAACCTTGGATTGAGTGAAACCAAATTGAACCAAGGAAGTAGAGAATTTATCATGCCATTGTCATAAGGCCTGTTTAAGCCCATAGAGACTTTTGTGTAGCTTGCAGACCTGGCCAGGTTGTCCTTTGGTGTATCCAGGTGGCCTTTTTATGTATATTTCTTCATTTAGCTCTCCATTAAGGAAAGCATTGTTAACATCAAATTGGTAGAGTTTTTTTTTTTAAAAAAAAAAAAAATTTGAGGTCACAGTCTCTTATTATAAAAACCCTCACTGCGGCGGAGGAACAACCATAGAAAAAATTACATCAAGAACGAATATAAGGAATCCCCAATTTCTCTAAGCGAACTAAACCCTAATTTATCCAGGTTTTCCCCCATAAAATCTTCTATCCTTCCTTTTGCCCCTTAGCCAAAAAATCCGCAACTATATTTGCTTCTCTGAAATTGTGTCGAATTCGAGGCTGGAGCAACCTGATCAACATCTTTACTTCCTCCCAAAAATTCCATAAATACCAATATTTACAATTCCCCGTAACCATCCATCCAACCACTACCGTAGAGTCAGACTCTACCAAGAAGTCCCTCAACCCAAGAGCATGACACAGCCATAATCCATCGAGTAATGCACGACACTCTGCAATTATGTTCGTCACTTGGCCATAAAAATGAGCAAATCCAGCCAAAACTCTCTCATGTGAATCCCGAATAACACCTCCACCACCTGACATCCCTGGATTACCACAAGATCCACCATCCACATTTAGTTTTAACTTACCTATATCTGGCACTATCCACGTTATCCATTTCGGCACTTTCAAACGCACTGGCACAATGGGGCAATTTAAATCCTGCAGCACACGTAAATCTTGGGCTTCCACTTTTCTGAACTGACGCAATCTGCTAATAACCTCCTTTAACGTGACTTTCACCACCCGGATCATACTCCTCCACTCATAACTTGTATCTTTCATCCTCGTTTTGCATCTGAATTTCCAAAGAGTCCAAGAAATTGGAAGTACCCATTTAATCCATCCAACCTGAGAGGAGCCCCTCGCACGATCCCACCAGAAATTCATCACGCATTCCCAGTTCCGAAATTGTGGCATCCTCACTCCACAACTAGTTGCAAAAAACCTCCAAATTTCAATCGGCCCCTCCCCTTCCCATAGTACATGATTTAATTTCTCCACTTTGGGTTCAACACAGCAACAACATTTGGAACACAGAGGGATCCCAAGTTGTTTGACCACTACATCAACAGGCAATGCTTTCCCTCTCGCCCTCTAGCACATAAAAGACATCTTTGCCAGCACATAATCCTTCCACAACCACCTCCTCCATGGGCAAACAATCCCCTACTTTCGAATCAAATTTCATGCCGACTTCGTGGTGAAATTGACATCCACGGAATGTACCCAGATGCATTTATCTATCCCTTCCCTTAACCAAAAGCCTTCCTGCATGATTTTCTCTACCATTGGTGCTGCAACAAGAGTTCTCAACAAATCCAAACTACACCCTTTTGTATCCATCACCTCACGCACCTTCAAGTTTCCATTCCCAACCACCGGATGCTCCTCTGCCAAAGGCCCATCTTCCACCCAGTTGTCATACCAGAAATTAACATCCACATTCCCGATCCGCCATCTTGAATTACATAAAACGATTGGTATTAATTACATAACCCCTTTCCAAAATCAAGTTCCTCTTCCCATGGACATGACCAAAGAAATATGTAAATTACCCACATATTTGGCAAAGAAAAAATCCGACCACAGCGAACCTCCTATAATTAATTTCCAAGCAAACTTCATAAGTAAAGAATTTTGAACCTCATCCAAATCTCTTATCCCAAGACCACCTTTCTCGACCGGCAAACAAATATTCTTCCAAGATATCCATTTCCTCTTTTGTTTTCCATAGAAGAATCCCATAGAAAATTTGAGAAAAATTTTTTAATCGCTGACATTAGCCCCTTTGGCAAATTCAATACCGAAAGCACGAAAGCATATGAATTGGCATACTGTTCAGAATGTGCTTTATCAAAATAATTTTACCTCCAAAAGAAAGCAATTTGCCTTTCCAACCCGCTAATTTCTTTTGAATTTTTCCCAACAGCAGATCGAACATATTTATTAGCATTCACCCCACATGTAATGAGATTCCCAAGTATGTACACAGCCAAGCTCCTTCTTCAAATCCAGATATTTGTTTTAAAGCCTCTTTCCAATCAACCAAGATATGCTTGGAGAAAAACAAAGAAGACTTATGAGGGCTAACCAACTGACCAGACATATTCTCATATTTATGCAGCACTTCCATTACCTTCCATTCACAAAAATCAAGAGATCATCTGCATACAACAAATGACTTATCAAAGTTCCTCCATTGAGATTAAATTCCTTTATCCTTCCTAACTGACACTCCTTACGCAATATTCGCGACAACACTTCCTCCGATAAGATAAACAAATAAGGTGATAAAGGATCACCTTGCCGAAGACCACGAGAAGACTTAAAAAAGCCCTAGTACATCCATTCAATATAACCGAATAAAATGGAGAAGAAATACAATTAAAAATCAGGTCTCTCCATTTTTCTGAAAATCCATATCGTCTCAAAACCTCTAGTAAAAAATGCCAATTCACCCGATCATACACCTTGGCCATATCAATTTTCAACATAACATTGCCACCCCTAACCTTCTGATTGATTCCATGAACCATTTCCTGTGCAATAGCCATGTTTCAAAGATACTTCTTCCTAGAATGAATGTGGATTGTTCAGAAGAAATAAGTCGGTGAAGAATAGGTGCCATACGAATTACCATAAATTTCACTATGATTTTGTAAGCCACTAAACATAGGCTAATCGGTCGAAATTGCCCAAACCCCACAGGTTCATCAACCTTTGGAATGAGTACTAAATTTGTCAACCCAAAAAAAGTCATGAACAGCTTTCCCTCAAAAAATTCTCGAGCCATATCCAGAAGATCCTGCTTAATCATATCCCATGCAAGGGTAAAGAAACTTGCAGAGAAGCCATCTGGCACCGGGCTACTGTCCAATGGGATGGACCAAAGCGCCATCTGAACCTCCTCCATGGAAGGTACGGCACACAAGGCTTCATTCTCCTGTACTGAAATTGTCGGCAAAAGTAAAGAGAGCGATTCCTCAACAAACTGTATGTCTTCCGTCGTTAGTAACTCCTAAAAAAACTCCACCGCACCATTATGTACTTCCTCCACAAATTTCAATACATGTCCAGTCTCCATCCTCATTTGATCCACCTTTTTATTTTTCTTCTTTACTCTCATTATCGCATGGAAAAAAGCTATATTAGAATCACCCTCTGCAATCCACTTCACTTGAGATTTTTGGCAGCTTAACATTTCCTCACAGTGCACCCATTGTAAATGCAATTGTTTACACTACAATAATTCGTTTTCTTCCTATTGACTATAGCTTGCAATAACAACTTGCTCCAAACCAGAAATGATGTCTTCAAGTTTCCGTAATTCCACTTCAGATCTCCCAAAGACATCTAAATTCCACTTCCTCAAAGCTCCTTTCAACAATTTCAGTTTTTTGCTCATGCACACCATTGGACTTCCATCAATTCTCCCATCCCATACCGCCTTCACTAACGACAAGAATTCCTCATGAGTACCCCACATGCACTGAAAGCAAAAAGGCCTCACCACAATGCTCATTTCACGAACTAAAGAAACCATCATCGGAGAATGATCCGAAGATGTTCTTAGCATATATACTTCACGAGCATCACCAAATAAATTTAAAAATTCCATATTCACCAGCACACAATCCAACCTTGCTCAAATTCGTCTCCTCCCTAACCTTTCATTGCACCATGACAAGCGTTATCCCTCATAAGGAAGATCTAACAACCCATAATCGTGAATACAAAGATTAAATTCAACCCTTGCACGATTCACCCGCAAAATACCACACATTTTTTTGCCATCGTTTTGAATAACATTAAAATCCACTCCAATGAACCATGGTCTGCTACCTGGGTCTTGTCCCTTTAAAAAATCCCAAAGCTCCATATGCTTCCATCGGAAACATCTCGCATAAACAAAAGTCGCGAGCACTCGCTTATTTCCTTGCACAAACCACCCACTCAACGCCTGATCCGACTTTGACACCAATTCAAATTCAAAATCCTCATTCCTAAAAATTCAAATTTTTTCCCCAACCTCGATATTCTCACAAAAATTAGGCAATTTCATCCACCTTGCCCACCTACCAAATTTATTCACTCCAAGAAAAGGTTCTAAAAGAGTCACCACAAATAGACGGCTTTTATTTAAAATGCATCGAAGCTTGCTTTTTTATGAAAGAATTCTCCTAATATTCCACATAAGTATGTTCAACATGGTTTAAAGAAATTTTTTGGAACAAGTTCGTCGCTCCATAACAACTATTGATTTTTCTTTCCTTACACCTCATAATTTCCTCAATGGCACATTCATATATGTGTCCGAATCAAAATATTTTGCTGCCAATTCGTTCAATTCCTCATCAAGCTCCACATCTGAGATAGATTGACAATGAGAAAATAGAGCATCATTACCGAACCAGTCCACCCTCACAGGTCCCCTATCAACCATACATCCCACTTCGAATTCCAGAGCCTCATTCAACCTCAATGCACTTCTAGGCAAGCTTCGACCAGTAACCCCCAATCCTGGATTCTTTTCCAGCTCTTCTTCAGTTAATTCAAACCAATTCTCACACCTTCCAAACATATCTTTCATCTATGTAGACTCCCCTTTATAAGCCTCATCTTGCCCTGTACTACTATCCTAACCAAGATAACCTTCCAACTGACTATTAACCCCATCAGCACTCACAAGATCAAATTGGTTTTTATTATGGACCAGGCCATTCAATAAGACAAATAACACCCTCGTCTGCCTTCTTTCTAACACTTCCTTTCGTTCATGAATGGCATCCAGAATTGCCACTCTTCTCAGATTAGAGGAGGACCCTACCATAAGCCCCTGCTCTGTTTCCAACTTTTCCTTCTCCCGAACTCCCACCACCTCCCAAATCAGTTTCATCCGCTCTATTTTTTCCTCTATCTTCTTTTCCAATCCCGATTTTTTCTGGACTAGATCTCGACACAAGCACTTGTTTTCGTGATGATCTTGCTTCCTACAAAGCAAACAAAACGCTGGAAGCATTTCAAAAATCACCTCTTGGCAATGACTAGTTTCCAGCCCCGAATTATCCAACCAGAATGAATGCCTCAATGGCTTAGAAACATCCATTTCCACACAAATATGCGCTGCCTCCGAATGAGTCACACAGGCAGTCACATTATCCCTCTTCAAGAAACGTCCAAAACCCCCTCCAATACTTCGTAAAATCGATTCATGAAAATAGTTTGGAGGCAAACCTGATAAGGTTAACCAAACCGGAACCCAAGGGGAGTCTTCTTCCTCAATGAAATTTGGCATCCAATGAAACACCCTATACAGTACCCCTTCCACCTCAGAATTCCCTCGAACCATCACACTATTGAAGTCCTCCTCATTCGAAATTCTTATGAGAACATTTCGAGGATTTTTCAATTGACCCACCACTGGCACCAAATGTAGCCCCATCTATTCTTAATAAATCCACGGACATGGTCAAGAGACGGCCGACGACATAAAAATTTTAAAACCACAGAGAGTCTAAACGATTCCGCCGACTGTTTGATTACTGCCTTTGAGAATTGAAAGAACATTTCTCCATCATTGAATCTTGGGTCCCAAAAGGGAATATCCACCTCTGGAAGCATTTGGGGCTTAGAAACGACAACATCAACAAATGCCAACCCCTCTAATGTCCCAACACTCCCTTTTGACGTTACTGTATGCTTACACGCACCAATCTGATCAGGATCCATCCTAGCAACACCATGCCTACCATCAAAGACATAGGCTCGGCAGCTAGCGCCATACAAAAAAAGAAAAACCTACTTCGCCAAAAAATTATCTCGCATAAATTACGGAGCAGTTTTTTCAAAATTCAAACTACCCCTGCTACTGCTATATCTTTGGTACTGATCGAATTGGTGGAGATGCCACCCTTTGATTGCAGCCAAAAAAAGTATAGTTCTAACAGTTATAATCTTTACTACTGGGGAAAAGGTTTTATGGTAATCCACCCCTTCTTGTTGAGTAAAACCCTTAGCATCTAACCTTACTTTCTTCTTCTCAATGGTACCATTAGAATGGTACTTAGTTATGTATACATATTTGCAGTCAATTGCAGTTTTGCCAGGGGATAAGTCTGTGAGGGTCCATGTATGGCTAAGCTCTAAGGCTTCAATTTCTTATCCATTGCCTTACACCAGTCAAGGTTCTTGGAAGCATGTGTGTAAGTGTGTGGATCATGATTAGAAAATATAGTAGCAAAGAACATAGAGAAGGCAGGAGATAAGTTGTGATAAGAAATGGAAGAAGCTAGAGGAAAAGGTATATCTGTTGGAACGAATGCCATGCTCACTGATTGATGGGATGAGATTGAAGTTGCTTGCTAGCAATGGAAATCCTAGAGGTATTGAGGAGTTTTTCTGGTTCGAGTGGATCTTCTAAGAGGGGGAGGGGATTGGGAATTTGATATTAATGGAATGGGGGAAGTGGGAGGAGAAATGATAAGAAAGGCTGGTGATATGGGTGATGGTTGTTGTGGTTCTGAAATGATTGGCAAGGTAGAGCTAAATAATTTGAAGAAGTTGAACTAGAAGAATAGGAGGCTGAGTTGAAGCAGGAGGAGTTGGCAATGAAGAAAGTAGAGTGAAGTTGGGTTGATGGAAGGGAAACACATGTTCATGGAAGGTAACATCTCGAGAAATAAAAACTGATTGGGTGTTTAGATCAAGAAGCGTATATCCTTTTATCCAAAAGGGGTTACCAAGAAAGACACAATGTCTACCTTGAGGGTCAAATTTTTGTCTATGTTGAGATATGGTAGAGGCAAAACAAAGACATCCTAAAATTCTCATGTGAGAATTATGTACCCGGGTTTGTGACACGGTCACCAGCTCGGATAAAAATCCGGGCCGAAACCAACAACCAAAATCCAATTATCCGGGTTTCGAACTAGGCTAAAAAAAATCCATCCTGGATAAACAGCCCTAAGATGAAGTGTGAAATTGAGATTCATGCCCAAAACTTCTACTTTAATACTATATTAAATTAATAATTGTTCCAAAAGATTAAGTATTTGAATTATACTCTCTAGATAATGAAGAAACGGACCGAGAGAAATGGGATTGATTTAATTTCAACATAAGGAGAAAAAGATCTATGTTTGATCTTTCGAGAAATGGTAAAGACCTATGTTTCTAGCTATTAAAAAAATGGGATTTATAGCTAGAAAGACGAATTTTTCAAAAAAAATTTAAAAATGTGATTAGAATTGAAAGTACAAGGAGTTATTTCTAATAATATTGTACATTTATAAAGCGAGTCTCAATCGGGAAAGTTATTGACCAAATTTTCTTAAAACTAAACATGGTTCGAATGTAACACGCCATAAATGCGAATGTAAGATTGTAAGTTACTTGACGTCCGAATGTAAATTAAGACAAATATTAAGGTCAGAATGTACTAATGATCATTTCGTGTTCAATTGGATTTCATTTTTTTTTTTTTTTTTAAATGACTACCCATGCATGTAATGATATTTGATGTCCAAATGTTATGTGTATATTAATTCCAGCATAAATGAACTACTTTATAATAACGTCCGAACTTAATTACTTTGTGTTCGAACGTTATAATTTCATTAAAAACAAGGGACACCATACAAATAAATTAGATTATTGCCCTAACATATACCGTCCGAACAGCTTTATGAGACAGTATTTGATCAGAAGTTATAAATTATACACTTACGTACGTTCACTTGAAAACTAAACGCTCGGACATATATTAACATCTTAATATAATTATTTTTTGTTCGAACGTTATTTCATTTACAAAATGATTACATGCATACAAATGACAACCATTGTAACATTTAATTACTTTCGAATATATGTTATATAACAGTAATTTACATATATTTGAATGTTTATCTATGCATGTTCAACCGTAATGTTTAGATCATGTCCGAATAATGTAAATATCATATTTCAACCCGGCCGTTTAATTTGTGAAAATGTCATAAGAAATATTTTTAACGATCGATGATATTTTTTTATGCATATATATAGTTGGTTTGATCAATATCATATACTTTTCCTAGCTAGCTAGCGCCTACAATATTTATATATAGAAAAACACACACATATATTTGTTTTTAGCAAATCCAATAAATAAATAAAGGAAAGACAGAATACCTTATTATATATATATATATATATATATATATATATATATGGCTAGTATAGCTTACAATTATATTGGTTCACCACTCAGTTCATCACGCATGCAAGCATGACGACGGGGGTGCAACGTACTCGTACGTCTAACTGTTTTCTAAACCTATGAATGAACTTATTCCATGCTGCATGCATATTTGAGATTTTGCATTTAATTAAGCATATTCAAAAGGAAGCTGGTTAATTAATTATAATTAGCACAAGCGGGAGGGTTCAATTTGCCAGAAGCTGAAGGCTTCAACACGTTCTTGCACTCGGATGTAATAGGGCCATCTTTTCCATTGTATTGCAAGCTAATGTCGCTCATCTGCACATTCTTGCAGGGAATGCGTCTGCTACATGTAAGCTTCACAGCCAGCTTAGTTGCGGATGTTCCCCGAATGTTCTTGAAGCTGACATCGCTAATCTTGACACGTGATGGAACCTATTTATGCATGCATGCAAATTAACGAAGTCATTAATCACAAATACCAAAATTAGTACTAATCTTAACTATTAGTTTCAGAAAATATTGTTTTTTATGTAATTAATTAATTATGTACCTCTGCTTTGCAATGAGAATAAGGGCAATACTCTTGGTCTATAAGAAGAGGAGTGCTGACATTGTTCATCACAATATCCTCAAAAAGCAAATGTGAAGCAACACCGCTAGGAGAATCTGGCCATGTTTTTACCCTAACACCGTACATTGTGCTGGTGAGGGTACAGTTCCTCACTGTAACTCCCCTAACAGGTTGTTCGTTATGGTACTTTCCTAAGCTTCCAACACTAATGCCATGTCCAGGTCCACATGTCACCTTTTCAATGTTAATGTGTTGGCTTCCATCACCAAGAGAGACACAGTCATCCCCTGTTTTGATGTCTGCGCCAGTAATATTGATCTCGGATGACAAGCCAATATGAATTCCGTCTGTGTTTAGGCTTTCTTGAGGCGCTCTGATTATAATATGTTGAAGGGTCACGTTCTTGCAGCTTAATATGTTCATGTGAAACAACTTGCTGTTCAGCGAACTTATGTCCTGAATCTTCGAGTTGGTGATCGAAGTGAATGCCAAACTCTGCGCATAAAACCAAAGAATTATAATATTTAGGCTTATTATACACATTATGTGCCATATTGAAAAAAAAAACAACATTAACATATATGTATGTATGTATGCATGCATGTGAGATGGTACATACAATGGGCATTGAATTGCATGTCCCAGTTTTTGAACAGTTATTTTGGGACCAAGCAAGTGATCCTTGGCCATCGAAAGTTCCTGCTCCTGAGACCATCAATCTGTCGATGTTTTGGAAACTGATCCAGCCGTTAGGAGAGTTGAAAATGTTGAGGTCTATTGGAGCAAGAAGGTTTCCTTGAACCTGAACACTGACTGGTGCCTTGCAGGGTCCTTGTAACGTTAATGAACCAACCATGTATTTCCCGTTTGGTATCAAAACAGTGCTAGGATCTCTCGACACGCATGCTGCCTTCCAAGCAGTACTGATTGCCTAATCAAAGACCACCATTAATCCCAGAAATTAATTAAAAGAAGAGAAATAAGAGAGAGATTTTTATATATGTCACGTTAATATCTTCGAAATCCAAACGACATGAAGAACAATCGAGTTACATGCATGCAATTGCTTTTACCTTGCTATCATCTGACTTGCCATCAGCCTTTGCTCCAAAGTTTTTTATGTTGAAATCTGCACCATGGGCTATTCTGATGACTGAAAGCAAGATTAATATTAGGAGACATGTTGCTCCGGCCATGAGATGATCAGTATTTTTTGAAACCATGTTTGGATTTCTTTTTTTCTTATTTTCTATGGTAAAAGTCTTAGCTTCTTTTTAGCTTGAATGGTTAGGACGGAGATACGAGTTTCCCAACGATCGATAGGGGGTTACATTTATATACAAGTAGAAGAGTAATAGATCAGGATATTGCTCAACGCCACAAGAACTTCAAAAACCTAATATTAGGTTGGCTTATCTACAACCATTCAAACGTAGTCAAATTATACCTTCCTTTTTATCAGAAACCACTTGTGTGGTTGAAGACGATGATTATGGATCTCCAGCCAACGTACAGACCTAATAAACTATGACTTTCGCATATAGTTGAACTGCAGGCCTAGGCCAGGAACCAACATAACTTGGGCTTTATTTAGGTTAAGACTAAATTAGTTGACAACATTATTGTTACACAATCTCTTCAGTATATATATATGAGCTGTCTATATATAGTAGGTTTTTCTTCGTTGTTCAGAAAGAAAATAATGGCCCTAACCATGTATTTAGAGAGAGAATAATTCTTCTCGTTAGCCACTATTCACTACCCCACACCCCACACTCTATGAAAAAAAAAAAAAAAACTGTCAAGTGTAGAGTGTGAAGGTGAATAGTAGCTGATATGTAACAAAACCCGCATGGCGCAATTGCTGTGACAATGTTGGCAATGCTATCTTTTATAAACCTTATGAGTAAGTAGTTAGTCAGGTGCTGGTCTTGTTGCCATATATGTGATGTGCTACGTTAAGCTTGATGTAGTAACAGCATGGGTGTCGGTACACGTTGAAAATAGAATGAAACAAATGGTATGTAAATTGTATTATTTACCGTGCCCTTCAGAAACATTGTATCCTCGGGAACTCTCCTACACATTTTCCCCAGCAAACGATTACTAAAGAACGTATGGACACGTACAATGTTTTTGCAGTCAACTACATCCATGTAACAACATTGTTTCTATGTATCCATGTATTAGTTCCAGGTGTGTGTTTTATCTATTGGCACAGACGAAGACAAAAATAGGTAGATGGCATCATTTCCCAGCTACAGGTACTTCAAAATGAGGTTCTGTTCTCGGTGGCAGACTTGATCCTGCCTATGAAATCATCAATCGTCAATGTCCCAAGCTCTCCACCAAACCTAGATCTAATAGTTACAGTTTGCATCTCAACTTCCTTGGGGCCCACAACAGCCATTAATGGGATTCTCTGCTTCTCTGCATTTCTAATGAGTTTTGGCAAACGCTCTCCATGGCAAACTTCAGCTCGAATACCGTTTGTTTTCAATTTCTTCGTCACCTCATTGCAGAATTCAAGCTGTGTAAAGACATGGAACTATTTATTTAGTACTATCTTCAAACCTTCTTGGTTGCGCAACAAATTAAGTTGGCCTTTTTGTAAAAATTTATACTATCTATCGGGAGCATAATTGTTTCTTAGAATTTCGTGAAATATTCCCATTTCGAAATTTATGGTGATGGTTGCCGTGCTTGAGCGGCCCCATTTACTATGAGGAAATTACGCCTCAGATTATGCAATATACAAAAAGGGCAATTCAAATTGCATAGGCAACCGAAAACGATCAAGAAATCTACCCAACAGATTCTGAAATTCAGAAGCATGTGTAATATATACCTGGATGTCTGTAACTGGTAAAACTCGAGCTTGGACAGGAGAAAGCCATAATGGAAAATCCCCTGCATAATGTTCTATGAGAACTCCAAAGAATCGCTCCAAGGATCCAAGAACTGCTCTGTGGATCATGATGGGCCGCTTCTTTTCTGAGTTCGAATCAACATATGTGATGTCAAACCTCTGCGGTAAATTAAAATCAACCTGTAAAGTTTGCCAAAAAAAGATATATTAATAACCATAAGAGGTCATTTATAAAATTCAAAACAGTTTTTTAACCTTAACCAATCAATCCATAGACACATTAAATGCTGCAAGTTTTGAGTTCAGAAATTGCCTGTATGGTTGAGCACTGCCACTTCCTTCCTAGAGCATCTTCAATCTTAAGATCTATCTTTGGACCATAAAAAGCACCACCACCTTCATCAAGTTCATAGCTCCACCCTTTATCATCCAAAGCATCTCTAAGGGCAGATGTTGCTTTCTCCCATATATCATCACCTCCAACAGCTTTCTCTGGCCTCGTAGAGAGATTTACTTCATACTTGCTAAAACCAAATTGCAGTAATATTTCTTCTGTAAGATCTAGGACACCCCTGATTTCATCTTTGATTTGATCCTCTAAGCAAAAGATGTGTGCATCATCCTGCAAAAGAGATTTTGAGGTTGAACCAAAAAGTATATAGATTGTGCGATTTTGAGACAACAGAGTGCAAAAGTCCATCCAACTATTGTGCTATATTACAGTCACTATAGATCATAGAACAAGCAGACTTTGAATAATACTGCACCTGGGTGAAACCTCTTACACGGAAGAGGCCATGTAAACTCCCAGATAATTCATATCTATATACCGTTCCCAACTCAGCAACCCTAATAGGAAAATCCCGATAAGAGTTGAGCTTTCTTTTGTAAACCAGAATATGGTAAGGGCAATTCATTGGTCGAAGTTGATAAAGTTCGTCCTCGATGTTCATCTGATCATACATATTCTCCCTGTAGAAGTCCAAATGACCACTAATCTTCCAAAGATCTGCTTTGGCTACATGTGGAGTATACAATAGATCATAGCCACGTTCGATGTGTATTTTTTTCCATGAATCTTCTATCATGTGCCTCACAGTAGCACCCTTTGGATGCCAGAACACTAAACCACCACCAGCTTCATCCTGTGCAGTTGTAGCAAATAAGATGATGTATTGAATACAAGATTTAAATTTTGAATCAACAGCAATCTAACAACAAAATCCAATCAGGTAGAATAGTACATAATCAATCTGTACAAGCAGCATAGAACAATTTTGATATAATTCAAAATTAGTACCTGTATAGAGAACAAATCAAGATCTTGACCAAGGCGTCTGTGATCCCGGCGCTTAGCCTCCTCTTTGAAGTGAAGGTATGCTTTCAACTGTTTTTCATCCTCCCATGCAGTGCCATAGATCCTCTGCAACATCGGTTTCTTTTCATCTCCTCTCCAGTAAGCACCAGCAACAGATTCAAGTTCAACAGCCTTCCTGTCAATATTTCCGGTAGATTCAACATGAGGCCCAGCACAAAGATCCCACCATTCATTGCCTGAAAAGAACATTATATAACACAATGAGGTAAGACATTAGAAATGTTCAAACCTTCAAGAAAACTTTGCACAAGGAAAGAAGGTTACTTTCCCTCATCCTTTTACCAAACTAAACAACGTTATACTTTGACAAGACTATCCCTAAAGCTAAAAATGAGAGAAAATGATTAATATATTAACATTCTAAAAGTCTCTCTCACGTGTTGCATGTGGACCGAGACTTAAGGTCTAACGCGTGAAATTTTTTACTTATAGGAAATTGAGCAGAATCGGGATTTGAACACTGGACTATCTCATTGGATACCATGATAAATTATCACTAATCCCAAAAGTTTACGTTATTACAAAAAAAAGAAATTCAATCATTTAATCAATAAATAAAAACGATGGAAGGGAAGTTGTAGAATCATGAAAACATGAAGACATCGTTTACTTGTATATGATGTCAACGGAAGAAAACAAGAAGATTGAATTATAAAACTGAAAACATAGTCAAGGATTCAATCTCCAGTTCCCTTGGCAAGAAGATTGAGATCTGGAGTCCATCCAACTATCTGCACACAACTATGTTAAATCAAGAAGATAATAACTTGAACAGCAATGCCAGACTAATAACTCAAGTTTTCAGTGTGAACAACAGCAACTAACAAAATCATTTTCCCTGGCACAACCCTGCTCCCTCCCATTTACATTCCCCATATTCATCTCCCCATATCTATCTCCACTATAATTTAACCCTTGAACACTTTGAAAAGCCGATGCTACACAAGTCCATCAGCCAAATAAAAAAATTCATCCTCAGTTTAGCTCTCTAGCACTGTAGTGGATGCAGACTACAGATGATCTGCATCAATAGCTGACTTTATCAGACCCTTCAAAAACTCTCCACCAACAAATGAAAAGAGCAAAAGTGCCATGGCCTCACAAATTTAACATCCAGTGGCACAAATCACTACCAGATCAAGAAATTCTTCCGACATGTAAAACAGGGAACAGGCACAATTCATTAAAATCTATTGCACCAAGCATAAATCATATTTTGAAGACAGTTCACTTGAACTTGAAGGAACAAAAAAATGGCATGCCTTTGTCACACTGATGAGGCATCTGCAATAATTCAAGGGCAGAGAGACAGTGACTTGAAAATGCACAGCACAATGCAGCGCCCATTCAAGTTGCACTTGATTGTTTAGCATTTCACACCTTGATATTTTGAAAGAACCCCACAAAATTTAGAAGATCCTTAGCATGTCATTACTTGTCAATGACAATAGAATAGCATATGAAGGTAGAAAATTACTATTAAGGGAAACTGATTTGAAAACAGTGAGAAGTCATACCAATATGATAGATGGTTATGGGATCCTCCTTGATACTGTCCAAAATCTCTATTTTGTAAGGTTCATTGATAGCCGCTATTCTTCTTTGGGCTTCATCTCTTGAGACTTCCTCTCTTATAAGAGGTAAATTTCTAGCAATGATCCGATCCTACAGATGATGTAAGAAATAAATTCTGTACCCTGAAACCATGGACTAATGAATGAAGAGTTTCCAAAGCTCATAAGCTTCCATTCAAAAAAAAAAAAAAAACTAAACAAGAAAAGGGAACACATGGATTGAGTATCTAATATGCTTACCATCTCCTTCTTGATTCTCTTCAAGTCTTTATCAGTCAATGGCTCGACATCAAAATCATAATAAAAACCACTATCTATCCATGGCCCAATTGTCACTTTCGCATCTGGGTAGAGCTTTTGAACAGCCATGGCCATCACATGTGCACACTGTATTGATGAATATCAGTTTATTAGTCCAAAGAAAGAAATAAAAAGCATACGACAAAAACAGAAAACTTGAGTGGTAGTCCAATTTGATGATACTGCATAAATCATTACTAAAGGATGCAAAATAGTAAGTGTATTGATACGTACGCTCACAGGTAAGTAATACTAGAGTCTTCAAATCCGGCTTACAAATGTTTAGCTCAAATTTAGATAAAAGATTGCTTTTATCAATTTAACCATCCACTTTTTCATATAACCTAAATCTGACTCTCTATTTTAGCTATCTACTCATTGTTCCATTTAAAAATTCTCTTTTATTATTCTTGACAATTGATTTTCTTTAGACCTATAAAAAAAAAAAAAATACTCTCCTTGATTCGTTCTTAATACTTTATTTACTTTTTTCTCCTATGATCATATTTTTAAAAATTCATCTTTTCTCAATCGTTATATTTTCAAAAAAATTGTAGTTTCCCAACAGTCATGCATTTTCCCAACCAGTGCAAAGACATGGTCAAAAGGACAAAGAGAGTGCCCACGGATGTATGAGATAAAAAGAGCTGAATGCCTGATTGGAATGCACTAATTTTTGTATTAAAAATTTATGGATTGTTAGGTGAACAGCTATAACAAAAGTTGGCTAGCACTGTAGCGGCTAGACATCTGAGCCATTATAGCTATCAGTTGCATGACCTTTTTAGCACTATCTTGGCATCTAGCATGATGACAGTGCTCTACCATTGAACTAAAAGTAGATACAAATTGAAAATTTTGATACGTTACAAGTGTAAAAAACAAAGAAAAAAACCATTTGTTTCAGGTAGCATTTGGTCATATAAGACTAAGAGTGAAAGACCCATACTTCAAATCAATATAGAATTGAACAAAAACAACACTAACACAATGAAAAAAAAATCCCAGCAAAAAATTTGAAGAAATCACACACAAAAGTAACAAAACAAGATCGTTCAGTTATATCAAGGTATTATACATTACCGTGTGGCGGATTCTGAGCAGCTTTTCAGAGGACTCGTTGGTTGGCAGGACTATTTTCTCGGTTTCCTCATTCCAGGCATTCTTCGTCTTCTTCACCAAGTTGTCGTTTTGTGACAAAGTTGCAGTCTCAGACCTATCCGTGGATATAGCCGAACCCGTTGTGTGCTTCTTCTTCAACGTCATTTTCGAGGAGAGACAACAGGTGGGAGTGGAAAAGAGGCGTTTTGGCAAGTGGGAGAGGGAGGGTTTGAGGAGAGGAGGGGATAGGAAGGAGATGGAAGTTGCCATGGCCATTCTCTGAAGAATTAACATTGGCTCTGAGTCCTCTCGTCGGTCTGTCTCCGGGCCTTTAGAGTGGTCAGTCTTCTGACTTCCTGAGAGAGGATTTTTGGGTGAAGGTGTGTATGTGGTGGAGGATTTCTGCGAAGACTTTAAGGAGGGGCAATTTACAATTTACGATATTTACTAGATATATGTATAATTTTTCAAAATATGAGTTTAAACGTTGAAAAATTCTATTTACAAGTGGCGGATAATATATATAGTAAAGTATCATTTAATTTGAGAGAAAAATTATAAAATTTTATCTTATAAATCAAATATTATCATTCAAGTGATATAGATAATATGTTCTACACATCAACTTGCAAATAGAAGAATTCTAAGATGATATTGAATCACATTATCACATTCATTTAAAAAATGTTTAAATATCTTACTTTAAAATAACATTATAATCTAAAGATTTATAACAACTCATTATTTATTGATTATATTTTATTCACTCAAAAAATATCCTTTAATTTAAAAAAAAAATCCATATACATTTAACTAATACTAGATACAATTTTAGAGTACTCAAGTCTCGTATACTTTTTTTAAAAAAATAACGCTCACTATTAAAAAATAAATCTGTTTCACACGTGTCCCACATTTTCCTACTTCTCTGAGAAGAAATGTAGGAGACATGCACACCCTAATATAAGTAATTTTCCTATATATTTATAGTGCATATTTGATATTGTGATAGGAAATAAGAGTTTTTTGTAATAATGTTTTACTATAAAGCTCTACAATGAAGAAAAGTTTATTGTGTGGTAAACATGTGTCTAAAATGTTTTTACAATTAGTTACAGTAGTCCTTTTATTTTATTTTTTTAATGTATAGTTATATACAGGAGCTTTTCAATTTGGTACTTTTTCAAAAGAGGAGTTTCATGTTATTTTAGATGCTTAAAACTTTTTTTTATAAATTTACCAGACATATTATTTTTTAAAAAATATCTTTAATTTTAAGCTATTAAAAACTTAAAAACACTTTTTAAACTCACAAACTCAAATCCAAATGGGTAAAGCCTTTTGTTAAATAATAAAGGATTTAATTGTTAGTAAAATAAAATTAAAATAAGAACACATTTTGAAATCTAAAACCAATTACGTGATCTTTTGAACTAATAAGTAAAATTAAACGCTGCTTTGTGGCAGAGGATGAACAGTTTGAAGCATACAAAAAGGTCCAAGTGATTAAAGAAATCTCTGTTCATCTTAATTGCATGCCAAAGTTGTCAATCTATGTGCAACACTGGTTATGTCTGAGAACTCTAGCATTTTGTTTCCTTTTCTTCCTTCTTTGTTTATACCTTTTAAAAAGGTACTAAGAGAGTATTCTAATAGAGTATTGTTATGCACCAGTCACTATTCACCCTGACAACTGATAGGTTTTTTCTTTTTTCTTTTCATAAAGTGTGACATATTTTTCATAAGGATAAGGTATAGGGTGTGGGTTAGTAAATAGTGACTAATGAGAAGAATTATTCATTTTAAAATGATGCTTTCAAGTAAGTAGAAATCATAGCTCACATTTGGTTTACAGCTTGAAAATTGATGACAATCTCCATTCAATTGTTTATTTAAAACTGGTTTTTCCTTCAGAGTAAATTTATAAACAAGCTCTTCTCCTCTTTTTTTTTTTTTTTTTTCACATCAGAAGAACCTCATTCACAATGTTCAAGCCCCACAACAACAAAAAAGATGAATTGAAGAAGTAAAAGATTTAATAAAACATGAAGTGCATATATATATATATATATATGCAATAAAATTACACTCTATGACTGTCCAGACAACACTCTACTCATAAATGAAATGATAAATCCCTACAAGGTGAAAGACAAAATCAAGTAAATGAAAGTAATAAGCTCTCTCTTAAACATATGGTGAAAACCCCCCAACAAAAGTAATCAAGAGATGCATCAATCGATCTAAGAAAGACACAAAGGCTAGTCATTCTTATCCTTAAACAAACTACACCCCATTCTCTGTTCTGGCACCATAGCCATTTGCCCCGTTCAGTCCATTCCCATGGGAGGGGTACTTTACTGAGCTCGTATTTTTTCTTTTGATAACAATGAACCAAGTAAAAGCTTCCAAAATAGCTGCACTGACGCCGAGGAAAATCAGGATTCCGATATATATCTTCTTCCACTTACCATCGGGACTCAAGATGTCAAAACCTTCAAAGACGTTAACAATGCTCAGGATGATGACAGCGTATCCAATAGAGTGGTGGTAGATGTTCCAATACAACCTGTACTTGTGATCCTTCTTTGGCCTCAAAAGCAGAGCAAACACCTACAAACATGTACAAAATGACTGTAAGAAAACTATAGCAGACACCTTATATAATAATTGACACTTTTAATATAGATAAGCGGAATGTTATGCAAGAACAAAGGATGAAAAGAACATCGAAATTTTTGGGGAGACAAATACATAATGCATGGTGTAAGGGAGTACCTGAAGTGTTCCCATGCAGAAAAGGACTATGCCGATGTTCCTATGGGTATCATAGGTAATGGCAGTGGAATCGCTGCCAAGTTTTATACCCGTGGCAAATCCAGCAACTCCAACAATATAGGCAGAAGTTTGGCAAGCGACATGTAGATAAAACCACGCAGGATCTGCAGACTTGAACACCTTTAGGTACCTAGCAATCACGGCTCCCATAGGCATCAAAACTCCCCAACTAACCGCGTTTAGTACACCATGAATCTGTAAAATGATCAATCCAATTTATAAAAATCATTAGACCAATGAATATTTGAAGAGTCAAAGAAAGAACAATGGTTCATATTGTTGAGCAGGCGAAAAATGAATAGATAGATCTGTGTTGTTAGTATTGTTAAATATTTATGCAAGAAAAGATTGTTATGTATGTAAAGTTGAGGGAAGGACTTAAAAATATGGTTGTCAACGGTTGAAATTGATCGAACCCCAAATATTACCTCTCTGAGAACGATCGCAAAGATTGTGATCCATACTACAGAATTAATTCATTAACAAGAGGAGATGATCTATGTGGAAGGGCATGCACTCACTATATGTCAGGGAATGGGAAGTTGGGGAGTTTCAGCTAGATCAGTATTTCCGACCGCTAACTCTCGAGGGATATTCAACTTGCCATGGAATATTTTCCCAGAAATCTATGTAAGTATATATGTTCTAATATAGGTGTCGATCACACAAAAACCCATCAAAAGGACCCCAGAAGATTGGTAGTTGAGATGGCAAGTAGACCCCTTAAACTAATTTAACAATAGCAATAGGTAATTAAGCCAAATGAGAAGAATTTATGCTAGTCTATGACTTTACTCCTGAATAACTCGAATCACTTACATTCTTCTTTCGAAGCCTTGGAATGACCACTCCTGAAGGTGTTGTGGCCGTGGCATCGAGAAAATTCACAGTGCCTGTTGATCTCATATTATTTGAACTTGATGCAGTATTATGCGAACTAGGATTGTTCCCATTCAGAGGACCTTCTTGCCAGACTTGGTTCACCGTTGTCTTGCCACTATCAAGGGTTAATGTCGCAAATATAAACATCTCATTGCTATTCTCAAATGTTGCAGAGAGATTTGACACCGCAAAGCTCAAAGGACCCTCTGTCAATGTTGATATTGAATATGAAGACACTGGGGATGTGTATGCACTCATGCCTCCACTGCTGTTCTGAAAGGCCACAAGAGCTTGTGCCCCTACCATTCCTTGTCCATTGGGGTTGAGAGCCCACGAAATCCATCTCGAGCTTGAGGTTCCAGTCACTCTATACGCGATATCAACTTGGCTGGATGATTGATCATAGGTCCAGTGAAGGTATGAATTCAAAACAGGAAGGTCTTGGCATGAGCTGTATAACTTGTTGTTAGAGAAACCAGTATAGCTCTTGCAGGTTTGAGCAAACGATGAGGCACACAGAGAGAACAGAACACAAGAAAACAACAACAAAGTAGTCAAAGGTTTTCCCATGGTGAGAGATACCAATCAGAGGACTTTGAGGCTATGCCTAGATCGAAATCAATAGCACGAGGAAAACAAGTTCTCGGTATCTGGGTATGCACCAGATGATGCTGAAATCCTTTGCAAAGGGTTTTTCTTTTCTCTATCTAGGTTTCAAGGATTTGGATCAAAAACCAAAGCTTGAAGATAGATGTGTTGCAGAGGAGGTGCGGTGGGAATGAGAAGAAGGGGAGAGAGAGTGGGTGTTATATATTGTTGGAATAGTTGGGTTTGTTGGACTAGTTGGTTGTAGAACGTGTCTTCATGAGGCTACTACGAATGTGTGATCTATTCGTGTGTTGCCGAGTCCAATATATATATAAAGAACTAAACATGGAAACTTAAAAAATTAGGATGTTGTTTTGTAATATATCGTAATAAGCATATGGAAGAAGAAGTCATGTTTCCATCACACCTTCACTTCCCAAAGTTTTGAACTTTCTATTCAAATTGCCTTGCTAGGTCTTCAAGTCCAACCACTCTCCTTGTTCACACCTGCTTTTGTCCAGACCCTACAAATTTCCAAGAAGCTTAGTTCATATTCTGAGAACGTGGAAGAGCCACCCAGGAAATTAATTCCGTTTAAAAAGTAAAGGCAGGCAAGGTCCCACACGTTGAATTAGCAATAAGCCAACAAATAGAAGTCTCCATTGCTGTTTGGAAAAACAAAGTCATCGGCAGAAGTTCAACCCCGGCCACCTACCGCGGAAAAAGAAAATCGAATCCAGTTGGTGTTTTAGGAAGAAATATCTATGAGAAATTAAAATCAAATCTGCAAAAGGGAAGTCGTACCAATTTTCGTCAAAGAAGATGACAGAATTAAATACCATAAACTTCGCTATTGCGTGCCGAGAAAACCAAACCTTCGTAATTAATTTTCTTTTCTCAATGGTGCAGTACGGTGGATGGACCATCACCAATTCCAAACGGCAGTACATAATAATAATAATAATAAACGAAAAAACAAATAAGTGTACTTTCACTTTTAAGACCGAAATAAACGCGTTGACTCGGCCCCATTTCCCATTTCATTTTACATGTTTTTGAATTTTCACACATGGGGGAAACTTGCAGACTGGACGGAGATTAATTCTGCAACCTTGACGGCCGGCGTCCACACGCCCTGCCAGTCGGTCAAACCATATAAACACGTCATCACCGTATGTTCCCTTGATCCAAAGGCCGGGGCTGAAGTCAACACGGGGATGAAAGTTTGGAGTGGGGGTACTTGGTAAACTAACATCTTATGGTTTGGTTGTTTGATTCTCAAAGTACATGCGATTTGAGTAATTTTATATATAGTTGTAAAGTGCGCAAGCGTTGTATAATTATTGCATAATCATTTTGAAAATGAATATAGAGTTTATTATTAAAAAAATTTAAAATTTTTTTAAAGTGATTGTACGGTACTTATGCATTCATGACTATAATTATCATCTGTCAAATTATTAATTCCATATAATAGGACACGAAGACTATTATAATAATATTTAATTAACACATTCGTTCAGAAAAATAAATCAAATTTACTGAAAATGTATTATGTTGAATGATCTTCATGATCTTATAACGGTTAAAATCAAAGAAAGAGAGATGTTCTTCCTAGTGCTTGACGTACTGGTAAAATCTCTAAATCAATATCTCACCGGCCCATTAAGTTCGAAATTAATAAAAGATTATCACATGAAGATTGCATTTGTTTATAATTGATTATAAGTATGTATTGCATGCCAGCAAATGGGGACACGAGACCATGTGATGTCATGTCATGTCACCTGGGATCTGCATGGATGATAGATGAGGAAATATATTTACAATCGTAAATTATGTAATTACTGCATAATCGCTTTAAACAAAATGAATAAAACACATAATTTATATGAAAAAATTAATTTTTTAATAATAAATCACATTATTTTTCAAAACGATTACACGGCGTTACGTACTTCACGATTGTATGTTGAATGATTGATGATAAACAGGGATACATGTATATTACTTTATCGGAACTCTAATTGAAAGTTGTTTAAGAGTGTGTTTGAATGTTGAAGTGAGTTGAGTTGAGTTGTGATGATAAAATATTGTTAGAATATTATTTTTTAATATTATTATTATTTTGAAATTTGAAAAAGTTGAATTGTTTATTATATTTTGTATTGGGATTTGAAAAAGTTGTAATGATGAGTTGAGATGAGTTGATGTGAGTTTGGTAACCAAACGCACCCTAAATATAATTTTTTGAAGAGTAGCTTTGGTTTTGATTTTTGTGCTTAATTAGGCAATGTTCGAACTTGAGAAATATGGATATGATTGTTAAGGAATAATCTCATATTATTTGTAGATAAAGTCTTGGACATGTTTATAAGAAATGAGTAATTTTATCTTATAGAACCGATTTTATAAGATGAGTTAGACCTATGAATTTCTTCATAGTATCAGAGTAAAGATTCTGAATTCGAACACTGACTCTACACTCTACTCTATTTAATTAAATATTTCACTTACTCATTGAAGAGAAGTTTGACCCACAAGTAAGAGAGAGTGTTAACATATAAAATAAATAATAAAATTTTCATCTTCTCATCAGCTTAAATTTTTTGAACAAGTGATGATTTTACAATAATGATATTGAAATCATGTTGTATTACAAAATGAATTAGAGACGTTCTAGAGTTTTAAATCAAACTTTAGGATATAGATTGAGAAAAGTATATAAGAATAGCATGTATTTAATTTTGAGATTAAGTGATAATTAATATAATTATTGTGGAGAAACAATAATTTGAAATAAGGGAGGAATCAATAATTATGAATGAATTGAGTGGTTGGGTTGGTGCTGTGAATGTCCTCCAGTCCAAATCCACAACAACAAAATCAAAAATATTTTCTCCTTTTCTTATCTTTACAAAACCAAAAGCTGAAATTATTCATTTTTACGAATTAATATCTTCATATGAAATAAATAAGTCACCGTTATCCCAATGAATTATCCATACATACATATATAAATATATATATATGTATGACTGACAAACTTAAGATTTATTTGAATAATGAGATAAGATGAGATAATTTAAAATGAATTAAATAAAATATTATTAAAATATTATTATTATTTAAAATTTAAAAATATTAAATTATTTATCATATTTTTTTTATAAAAATTTAAATTTTATAATAATGAGATAAGATAAAAGGGTGGTATATCCAATGAGCCTTAAAGGACTAATCGTAACATTGAATTAAATGATCTTTGCCCCAAAGCACATGGGTGCCACTTGCCAGCCAAACGAGCACAACCTATTGACGGTTTTTTTTTTTTTTTTTTTTTTTTTTTTTTTTTTTTTTTAAGCAATCCACCGTTACTGCCTATTTACTATTTATTTATTATTTATAATGTATTTATTTTTTTATTATTTTATTTTAAATATTTTTTTAACATCCTTAATAATTAAGAAAAAATTAAAAAAATATAAAATTATACTAATAATCACTTCTTTAACCATTAAGTAAAATAAAAAATTAAAAAAAAAAATCAAATATAAAAAGAGTAGTAAATAAGTAGTAAGAGAGTAGTAATCCTATCATTTTCTTAGCAATCTCTACAACATCCACACATCACATTTTTTTAAATTTTTTAATTTTTTTTTGAGTTTATTCTTTTTAAACTAATGCAATTCTTTATTTATTATTTATATATTAAATATTTGATAAAAAATAATAAAAATTAAAAAAAATATAGTGTATATAAGTTGTGTGAACAGCAGGATGTGGTGGAGAAAATTGCTAATTCCAGTTCAGAATCAACAATGAATAATGACTTCAAGAACGAACTCTCTCGACTTAAGTGAAAAAAGTGGGCTTTTTGACTTTCCCACTTTTGTAATAGAAAAATGTTACTATGCGGTTTGATTTTATCTCTTTATTTTGATGTTCATGTATTTATTTATTTTTAATTTATTTTACTTAATAATTAAGAAAATAATTTTAAATATATTGGTATATTTAAATATATTAAAAAAAATAGAAAAAAAAAAGATTAAAAAAAAAAAAAAGAACTTTGTGATATCAAGCTGGGCGGCACATTAAACATACTACTGCGAAAAAACAAAAACAAAAGCTAAATTGTCATCCTCTTGTTTGAAAAAGAAATAATCCCATATATCTGTCTTTCAAATTGATCATTACTGTAAGCACTTCATCTCTCTGGCCTCTTTCAGTCTCATTTGAGCAATGCTATAACTACAAAAATATTCTATAAAATTAAATCTACAAATTAATATAACTTCATATGATATATTAAATCTACTTTTTAATAAAAATAATTTTACAATCTAACATATTATATTAAATAACGTTAATTTATAAATTTATTTTTATAGTTAAAACATTTTTCATCTCGAAATAATTGGATTTTTAAAATTGTTTAGTCACGTCATGCAATCTTCATTAAAATAATTATGATTTATTCATTTAAGTTTAAGATATTTTGAAACATCATGTCAGTAAATATTAGATGATCTGAAATTTTAAAATCCAAGAGTATTGAGATATTACTCACAGCCAAACCTCATTACTGGATGACCTTATAAATTAGAAAGGAGAGGTTTCACAAAAGAAATTAATTTTTTGGAGACTAAAGAAAGACTCCATCATCATTAACAGATATTCAATATTGGCAGCCAAAACTTTAATAATTCAAACACTTTTTAGTTCAATTCCGGAGTTTTCTCACTTTGTAGCTTTCTGGCATGCAGTAGTCATTCTAGAACCTTAAATTTTCTTGCAGACCAAACGTCACAACAATCCAACGCCAATTTCTGAGAAAGATTCAACTTATGATCCGTGCCTCCAAAGTCACCTATTTTGCATTGCATCCATCATCAATTATTTGGAAGTAATAGCAGCCCTTTTCCATTCCATGCATACAGATCATGATTCATGATCATATATAATTTAGAATGCTTTATAATTATACCAAGAAAATTCCAGTTTCCATTTGAAGCTAAGATCAGGTCCTTGTTGGTTGATCGAACCGTGCCCATTTGTGGCTTTGGCTTTGTCGTTGAATTGGTCTAATGCTGGGGAAAGAAGAGTTGCGTGCATGATAAGAGAAAGTAGGACCAAGAAAAGATTATCATGGCAAAATTATTAGAACTCTCTCTCATGGAATTGCAGCAATTCACAGAAAACTAGCATATTGAAGCTGCAGTACTCATGAGTCAGCTTTTCTTGACTAACATATGATTACAAGCATCATCTCCTGTAATGAAATGAACCATTCTACTCAAACCTTAATTAGGTTGATCCGTAAAAGGCATTCTCATCATTAACACTACCAAAAACCATGCACCAATGGGATTAGCAGAGGCCCTCCGAACAAGAAGATAAGCTTAATGCTCCTTTTTGAGTCCTACTTCTCAAATTTGACTCATAGAGTGTAACACGCCCTTTCCGTAGGCTAGGAGTGCCACGTATTTTTCATAAAAATAATCCGGTAATAGATCCCATAATTTCATAATTTAAAAAAAACTGAACTTTTATTATCCGGAAAAATGTCTAATAAAACTGTCTTCCAAAACATTAAATGAAATAAACTAAAATAAATTCATGTCATAAAAACATGTTTATTTTAGAAAGTCTGAACTAAAAAAAATAAATGCTCATTCTACTCCTGGCCTGCCTGCTCGTAATCATCATCTTCACCTGGGTGGTTAAAAACATGAAAACAAACTAAAATGAGTCGATGACTCAGTAAGAAATCTATCACAACGTAAACGTAATAAACATAAGATTTTCATAACAACTTTCATGCTGAGCTTAAAAAAATTCATGACTGTTCATGCTGATGCTTATGCTATGTATGACTGTTTTAACTGAATTAACTCTGATCTGACTGATTTAACTGATTTATCTGACTGGCCAACACACTTAACCCTGTGTGCAGGGTTGTGCACCAGCCCCACATCCCGTTGCAGCAAGGGGAACTGCTGATAGTATTCTAGCATGCTATGGTGGACCACGACTGAGTTCATGGCTTGCACACCACCCTGAACTGAACTGAACTGCATTGGTACCATGCATCTGAATGGCCATCTTATTAACTGATCTGATATTATCTTACACTTGAATTTAAGATGGCTTACGTGTCTTATATACATGAGATGCATGACATACTATATACATAATCATAAATTCTGAATTTAAACATGATGCGGAATGACATGGTCGTATATAAGCCAGTTCATGGCTATCAATGAACTGGCTTGGATAATACATACATATAAGTTAATTGTGATGATCCTAATTTATGATCAAATTTACTTACCTTGATGCGTGTCTTCTTGAATAATACTTCGTAACTTGAGACCTATATTCAATAAATAACTATCACTAAATTGTTTGGAAAATAAATAAATGCTAATATCTTACTTAACTAATTTTGGAATTCTAAAATATAGTCAAACCAATATTTGTTTAACACTAAAATCAATAATTCATAGTATTTAAATTACTTAAAATACTAATTTATAATTTAGTAGAAATACTCGAGCTATTTTAAAATAATTCACAAAAAAACTTAAATTCTTAAACTAAGTTTCATTTCTCAACATAATTATTAAATCTTATAAGAAACTTAACAAATTCCACTAAATTCTTAACATAGAAATTTTATTAAAATCTTACTAAATTGACAAAGGAAATTTAACTCAAATATTAGACTTAACATTATTCTTTAAAAAACATATTTCTAATTCTTTAAACATTTTTATTAAAAAAAGAACCTTTAATTAACTATATTTATTTAATAACTCAACTAGTAATATTAAACTCAATAAAAATCACTAAAATAATTATTGAAATAAAATAAGATCAAGTTCAATTAAACATCATTATAGTCTGTAAAAAGGTTAAAAATTCTGGCCCATAATAATAATAATACAACAAGAGCCCAATCAAAAGAACAGGCTCAACACACGTACGCACAAGGGCTTAGGGCCCAACGGCCCAATAAGACCCACGGATTCTTTCAAGAATCCAAAAACATGGCTAAAAACAAAGGAAAACAGAGAGTTGAGAGAGAGGGAGAGGGTCTGCGATGGTGGCTCACCGAGGGAGGGCTGAGGCGATGGCAGCGCTGGTGGCTGGGAGTAATCGGCGGCGCGACTGAGGGTTCCTATGGTGGTGCGGCACCGAGTGAGAGAAAGAGAGAGAGAGTTTAGAGAGAGGAACTACTAAACCGAAACCAAGAGAGAGAGAGCTGTGGCGGCCGAGGCCTTACCGGAGAAATGAGTGGCTCGACGGGGGTTGTGGGTCGGCGGCTTCTGTGTCGTCGAGGAGAGGTTCGGCGCCTCTTGAGGTGGCCACCGAGGAGAAGGGGCGACGGCACTGGTTCGGCAACAGGGGTTTTTCGCAACTCACAAGTTTGTCTTCTCATGTACAGGTAAGCACGTTTTATAATGGTAGGTGATAGAGAATTAGAGAAACCCTAGAAGAGCATAGACGTGCACGTGCAAGAGAGTGGAGACGTGCATGTATAGAAGATACTAGGCAACAGAGTTGGTGTTCCACTAGGACGTTAGCAAAACAAACAAAATCACCGAGAGAAACATACGGGTTGGGTGGTTTGAAGTTCTCAACAGAGGCTAACAAAGTGATGAGGTTCGGTGACTAGAAGAAAAATTTTAAACTTTAAATTTCAAAACAAAACCGTAGTAAACATAATCTGATACACTTTAGAAATCCTTATTAAAACAAAACTCTAACAAATCATAAATCGCAACTATAATAGAAAATATAAAGATAAAGTACATATAAATTCTAATAAAACTATAATCATAAAAATATAAATTCTAAAAATATAAGTTTACTAGAAAAATTACTTATATACCCTAAAACCAAAACTGGTATGTCACATAGAGACTGGTTTGTTTCTATCATTTTAAGGGTAAATAAATCATGTTTCTTTGGTGGAACTTATGGTTTATGATGTAGTCCAACCAAAAGGCGCATGCAATATATTAATTTGGTTGGGTTATTAATAGGAGATTCAAAATTAGGATCCTAGACAAGGAATATTACTATATTCTTACTACAAATAAACACTCCCAGTCCGTAGTATTGGACCAGTGAAGGGAAGAATTCGGAACAGGAAGGTCTTGGCATGAGCTGTATGTCCTGTTGCATGAGAAAGTATAGTTCTTGCAGGTTTGACCAAACGATTGACGCAGACAGAGAACATAATACATGAAAACAACAGAGTTTTCGAATCTTTTACCATGGTTTCGCTAGCGATTTGAGGACTTAGAAGTTAAGCCTTTAAAATATGTAAAGATACCATCTTGGCCTATAGAAAGGAGTATTGAATGAATGACCAAAAAAAAAAAAAACCAGGAAATAAGAACCTGGAGAAAATGATCTATTAATATGGGTTTCTTAGGCAATTCATAATCTCTACTTTCAAGTGAACCATCATTTAACAAGATGTTTGGCGTATTTAAAGTCCAAACAACTTCAAACACTGGAAGAAGACCTCATTCTACAACAGATAAATCAGATTATTGGTCACGTTCTTTAGGGCTATGCATGTATAAGGACAGAACCCATCAAATGTAGCAGCTCTTCTTGCTTGGGCTTGGTTACTTGTAACTCCAAAGTCACCTGTCATGTAAGGAAAAATATATGCTAAAAATGGCAGGAGTATCCAGAGAAAAATTGATGCTAAATCAAACATTTGAATATCTTCTCCCAATATCAAAGTTTATTCTTTTGGATGGTTAGGAAGCATACGGTTCAGCCAGTTTTTAACAATAAAGAACTATTCCCAACTGGGGCAAAGAATAAATAGAACATAACTAAACTGCATTCTAGATCCACTTAAACTTATAAAATGACCTGCCTGGAGACTGTCAACAAACTAGTTTCAACAATTTCTTTTCTTGTGTATAATTTGATATAGTATGACAGAACCCAAATGTCAAAATCATCAATAAACTGATGATTTCAAATGATTAAATTGATCAACAAACTAGAAAATGGCTGCCAATACTTTTTCTCAAACTAAAATTACATTTTCTCAAACTAACATTACATAAATTATTGAAAACTATACGATCGGTAAAGGCCAAAGCCACCAAAGAATATGTAAGTAAATGCCATCTTTACAGGGTCTAGAATATTACAAGATTGATATTGGGTGAAGCATATTTCAATTCATCAATGTAAGTAAATGGCATCTTTACAGGGTCAATACTGGTGTTCCTAGAGATAGAATACTCTTACCTCTTTAAATATTTCACTATAAGAAGTCTCTTTAAATCCCTACACCAATCACAAGTGAATTTAATCAGCCTTATTGAAGGATAAAGTTTAGATGCAAGGGTCCTCTGTTGGATGCACAAACAAGAAAGAGTGGGTGTAAAGTAGGGAGGGAATAAATGCAAATCATTTATATGTAACAACATGCATGCTCTTCACCTGCACAAATGGGTATGGAAAATTTTTATGTAATGAATGGCCAAGATTGCATGGACGTGCAGAAATGAGAGAGAGAGAGAAAGAGAAAGAGACCAATTTCTTGAACAAGGCAAGAGACGTTCCATTTGATTCTCCAATTTTTGCACGGAAGATACAGATCTCTAAGTTCTCAACTGCAAATGCCATCATTATCAAGACACATTCCTTTCCAAGTCCTTTACCCCGGCTACGCTAGCAAGAGGGAAATGATAAGTAATAAGATTGAGGGGTGCTACATATGACAGCATTGGTAGTTACAACTCTTCTTTGCCTTTCTATAATAAGTAAAGGTATTTATAAACTTCACAGCAAGTCAAAAAGAAAATTGAGAAAGATGCAAGCTAGAATTTTGTTTCAGCCGCAACATTTAATATAGTGTCAATAATCAAACTATCCGAACGCATTGACCATGGATCATTTCAGGCGCAACATTCAATATAGAGTGTCAATAATCAAACTGTCTGAACACAGTGACCACAGATAAGTTGATTACACTATTTTGAGTAGATTCAGTGTTATCTTACTCTCTAATTATCTTCTCTATTTTCGTTTCAGCCGCACATTCAATATAGAGTGTCAATAATAAAACTATCCGAACGCATTGAGTCATTGACCATGGATCGTTTCAGCCGCAACATTCAATATAGAGTGTCAATAATCAAACTGTCCGAGCGCAGTGACCGCAGTGACCACGGATAAGTTGATTACACTATTTTGAAGTAGATTCAGTGTTACCTTACTCTCTAATTATCCACTCTAGGTCAATGAAGAAGGGTTCATCCAAAATCAAAACAGAACCGTGGAGAGATGATATCCGGAGCCTGCCCAAGTGCCCAAAATGGTCCATACATCCATATGTATAAAAACAAACAAATCTGCAGGCTCTTACACAATGGCACACTCTACTTTTTGTATTTCATAACTCATTGCATAACCATATATGTCGTATTCACAGCTTCCCCTTCCTAAAGAAATAAATATGAAGGAATATAATAAGGAAGCAAACGAAATCTAAATCCCCGCAAAAGAGTAAGAATGTGTTAAATTACTAGATTGAAAATGATTATAAATGAAGGCAAAAAGAAAGAAATAGGATTGGCAATAACTTAGGCAATTCACTTAAATTAATATCTGTTTATCATCAGACTAAGTAAAGGTCAGTTACCTTTTGGGTTCAGCTATCATTATTTCAATCTCTGCCATATGGGGATCATCCAAATCGTTCATGTATAGGTTCACATCACCAATCATGGCTGGAAAAGGACGTTTTAATCCCTTATAATAGATTAATATAGTGTATCAAGCAAATAAGCTAATTAGGGTGTTCAGATGATTTCCTGTATCTGTATATGCGAAAAAATACGGACTATGCGTAGTCAAGAACTTTTCACCTCCAAGATGGGAGATTTTCGATTAGTTTCCCCCAAGAGGATAATTGGAAAAAGAAAATGATGTTAATTTAACTGACCTTCAACATGGGGGTCCCCATGAATGAAGTCCCCAACAACCATCTCCTTATCCAATACAATGAAAGTCTTCTCTGCAAAACGAATATACGAGTCCTTAATAATTATCACTAATGCTAGGAAAAAAAAAAAACCCAATTTAGATGATACCGCAAGAAATCCAAAACAAATACATATTTTTTAAAACACGTGCATATACAATCAAAACAGAGAAAACTCAACCAAGTTTTATGCACAAAAACCAAAATTAATGAGAAAATTCATTTGGTGCGCTGAAAGATTGAATGAAAGAGAGAGAGAGAGAGAGAGAGAGCTGTGGGGGTCTTGGGTCCAGGAGAGCTGCATTTGGAACTCCTGGTCAAGTGTGAGGGGCTCCGAGCCGGTGGCTTGAAGGAGAGCAGGGTCTTGCATCCACTCATGGTACTTAGGTACATGTGCCTCCATGTACGGTACCATTATGACCTTCTTCCCCTCCAAACTCACGCTCTTTTTCTCCATCTCTCCCTCTCTCTGGGTTTCTCTGCTGTGCTGACTGCTCAAGGTCCTAGCCCCTCGTACAAAGCGAGAGATGTGAGCGCCTTGTCGTTAGAACTGTTTGTTCTTTCGGAAAAAGACTATGCTTGTTCTCAGAGAACGACGTCCCGTTTTTCTCCTATTCAAAAACAATAGTACTTTTGTTTTCTTGGCAATATATCAATTACCTTAGAGCATTCAAATTTCACAATAATTTTTTTATCTTATCTTTTAAAATATATCATCAAATTTTACTTTTTCTATTTTACATACTAACTCTTACAATATATCATACAGCTTATCTATTTTTTTCTTCATATCATTTAAATCATATTTTTTTAGTCTTTTTAAACATTTCTTTTCTACTAATAAATTTGTAATATCCATATATTTTTTTATGTTTGCAATATATTATTATGTAAAATTTAATATAATTCAGTCCTATACACCCAAAATAAAAATATATAAGCCAAATAAAAATTAAAAATAAAATTAAAATATGAAAAAATTGGATAAATAATATTTCCAAGATATTTTTTAGAAAAAAATAAAATAGATGTGTTTTAAATGATGAACAATAAAAACAATTTGTATTGAAATGTAAAAGTAAAAGTAAATCAAGGAGTAAATGAAGTATAAATAATAAAAAACTTGATTGAAGGATGAACAATAGCAGGTTACTCTAGCAATTTGTATTTTACATGTTCTTTTACATAATCAGATGGAACTCATTTTATGAACAATTCTTTAAAAAAATTTACATTTTTTGTATTATACATAAGTCATTGAGAATGCTATTACAATCAACCTATCCTAACTCAATATATCAACAGTACTCACATTTCTTGTCATGACATCAAGAAGATATCACTACTAAGGTTTGAAACTTGATCTATTAATATTATCATATAATAATTAACACATGTTAGTAGAGTATTGAATATAACTATATAAATTACAGACTTTCAATGTGAATATATATGATCACTATACAAATAATACATATTTTTTATAACTTATTTATACTAATCTTGGAGTCGGAGGTACAAGTCAGAGGTGAATCTCAATGAAAAGTCAGAGTCGATCAACAAATAGCTTCGACTTTGACTCCAATAAAAATGACACTAAAATCTCTGACTCCGGCTATTTTCTTAGAGCTTCGACTCCTATAGTATATAATAGGTGCAAAGTCGATGCCAAAGTCGGATAATTGAATTTTTGCATAGCCCTAGAGGCAATATACTATGGCAAAGTGCAGCAAAGGGTAGGTGTTAAGCATATCAATGGCAGCACATATGGAACACATGCTTGTAAAAAATTGGATTGGATTTGGCCTATAATAGTGGAGTTAGATGTAAGTAGGGTTATCAAACTTTTATACAAATTACCAATCTGACAAATTAAAATTGGATTAGGATTGTGCATAATTGTGTTTAGGGCAAATTGGGTTAACTCGAATTTGACCCGATAAATAATTAAATTGTGTCGGGTCAATCTGTGGATTCACGAGTTGAACTATTTTTTTATTTTTTTTTTAAAGAAGAAAGAGTTGAACTAATTAGAGAAAAATAAAATGGCTATTCAGATAATCAAGTCACGGGTCAGTTGTGACCCAATTGACCTGCCACATATTTTTTACTATAAATTCAATTTGAAATTTAAAAGTATAGCTCATGTTTTAAATATTTTCTTAAATTTTTCCTGTAAAGCCCATTCGTGTCGGGTTGGATTGACTTGAAATTATAAACCTAAATAACTAGGCACGACTCGACACGATTGACAGCCATTGTAGACTTTCGACGAGTGGATTGGTGCAAATCTAACATCTCAAAAGGGAGCGTGATGGAAATTATTAATGAAAAGTAATAAGAGTAATTAATAAGTAACAGAAATTATTTAAAATTCAACACATTTCGAAATTATTCAATAATGAATTCCACATTAAGGGCGAGGTTTTAGGATACGCATCTAATCAAGTTGTGTAATTAACGATTCACGAATTCGTAATGTGTTTGATTTGGATAAAAATCAATATAAAAAAAAATAGTTAATCTATAGTTTGGTTATGTATGCTAATATCATTACATATTTACACACAGAGGTTCATTTTCATGTTATTTAATATATTTTAATTCCCTCGCTATTTTCCCGTTCTTATATCTATGTTTATGTAGAGTAACGTTACATATAATTATAAAATACACAAATACTACAAAATCATTTTGTAAAAGAATGAAATTTACTATTAAAAAATTAATTTTTTTCCATGTGAATCTCGTATTTATTCATTTTTTTTTTAAAAGATTAGATAGCGCTTACGCACTTTAAGACTATCTTTAAAACTGTAAATATCATTTCTCTTATGTCATTTTTGTACATACACGTCCCAAATTCGTATGTACTTGCAAAGAATCCAACCAATAACAAGCAGCCTATTGCGAGAGCAAGGAGGATAGGTAAGGCACTGTACTTCGTCATCCACCAAGATACTCATTATTGCAGAAAGCAACCAAAACGACCCCTAAAGTACTGGGAATTCAAATGAATAGGCACGTTTTACACTATGTTTGAAATAACAAACAAATTGCATATGCTTGTGGTTCTATACAATATTTTTTAGTTAGTGTCAAACAACACACTTGGACTAGAAGTGGCATCCGTACATCGATTTGAGAAACATCAGAGAGACAGGTACTAATAATCAGGAATGGAAGCAAACCGATATCCTTTGGCATTCCTCCATGCAAAATATGCAATTCGAGTCTCATAAAAGCCTGCAGTCACAATCGATCAATATAAAGGTGGTCAATTATTGACAAATGGATGGAAACATTTTAGCAGATCCATACTGAAAACACAACTCAGAAAAGGCATTAAAACACAACTTAGCTGCACCATCCACTCTTCTCTGTTGCAGGAAATAGTTACACTAGATGCAAACCTAATTTGCATAAAAGGTTGCAATGTATTACAAAAAATTAACCAAAAACGACACGAAAGACTGATAAAATGGTTGCACTTCCACCAAGGCATCAATGGCCTGGTAACCCGAAGAGGGGAAGCATATGCTCTTGAAGGGAATATTGCTTCAGTAGTGGACAAATTCAGACTCTACCAACACATATAAAAGGCACTCACCCAAGTTCAACCCGGAAAGACTTCAGCTTAAGTCTCAAAAAGAAATAAGGATGCCAGCCATAGGACTCACTGCTACTAAATTGAGTAGCACAAATGAGACAGGCCTACAGCAGACCACACAACATCTCTTGCCATGATGGGGAACTCGCTTACATCATTCAGTATGTGATAAATGGCATTTTACACCAATATTAAATCCAAACCACAAAGTATTTGCAAGTACCAGAGTATCCATTACCCTCCATTTCCCATATATGATTTTATCTTACAAAGAAAATAAAGCATTGGATAGGAATTAAACAAGATGATTACTTTAGTCATGTCTTAGTATTGTGCAAGCTGATAATTGTGTTAGTAATAATAATATGAATACCTGGGAGGAAGGAGATAATTCCTAAGGCCAAAAGGCCGAAGGCCTGGGAGTGCTCCCCTCCCATGTGACCTGTGAAGATGAAATATGAAAGGAAGAGAAGCACTGATCCAAGAAACAGCAGGAAAAGGGCAAGGGCAATGGATTTCCATGGGATTTTATCCAAGGCTTTGGGTGTATAGTCAAACCGTGCGTCGTACTGTCTTCTCGCAATATCATCATAATTATCATCTTCATCGGTAGGGAGAGCATTGTACTGAACATGGCGTCTTGATGCCATAGTAATCAAACTCAGCTCTCAATTAATCCTAGGGATACGCAAACAACACAATCAAATAATTATAGTATAATGAAAATTGTGAAAGCAGATTAGCACAAACTAACATGTTGTGTATCCCGCAACTGCATAAAATTAGATTCACTAGCCCCCCCACCCAATGGCATCCAAAAGCAAATATTCCTAAAACAAAACTTAGAAATGCCATGTTTCAAATTAAATAAAAATCTTCTCAATTAGACATGCACGCCAACTATGTTGGCAGAATATAGCAAGTAACGCATCAGAGTAGTGCTTGTTCACAAAATGACTGTATCTCACACCATGACTCAAACCGAGGCTTTAGATGGGGGTGCTACTCATCAGAGTGTCCAGAGAAATTTAGTCTATCGCGCCGGACCAGAGAAAATATTGAAAAAAGAAATCCACAATTGAAACTTTTCCCAATATCAGATTACATTCATCCCCTTTACTCCACATAATATTGAAGAATCAATGACTCATGTCAGTGGAGAACAAACGGGTCGCTCCATTATATACAAAAGAGCTGGTACTTTAACTTCCTAAGAAACAACTGTGCTTACTTTTCTTGGATAAAAATTCATGTAAATATAGTACAAGCACAAGTAGAGAAGTGAAAATTAGCTTGGGATAGAAGAAATATCATAAAACCAACTTTCATACAAGTAGAAAGTTGGTAGTAATACACTAGCAATGAAACATATTAGTATTCGATTGAAGCTAATAAAGGATCAAGGCTAAATTTTTTATATCCGTTGACGCTTCTTTCATAGAAAACAACAGAACCCCATGAATCAGCATACATTCAACTTGACCAAAAAGCAACCCAGATCAATGGTAGCCCCCAGATTTTGCAAAAAGATGTATACCCATTATTTAACAACTATAAAACGATCAGCCAATAAAAACCACATAAATCATAGGATAATTTTCTGCAAACGAGATTGTCACGATTAGACATACCCAGTTACACCCAAAAGGCAAACCAAACAATAAACTTTTGACAACCTCATTGAAAAACAAAATAATGCCACGAATCCCTTGGGAAGACTTCTATCAGAAAGAAAATTCTTAAAAGACTGAGAGCCCAAAACTTTAGAAAGAAACGCCATCCGAAGAAAAACGAAAAAGCCGATGAAAACCTGGAAAATAGCAGCACATGAAAGTTCCTCCCGACGGATTGAGAGACGCCAAAAATGGTGGATATTTGAACCTGTGGTCTTGATTTGATGAAGGAAAAAGCCCCAAACAAGTCAAAGAAAGCAGATGAGAGAGGCCGAGAAGTGAGAGATTTCACAGGGAAGAGTCCCGAAGTGCAAATGGAGCCCAATGAGCAGTGGTCAAACTCAAACCTACCAAAATCCACAGTTTTAAAATTAGAGAAATAGATTAGCACAAAAGTATACACGGGTTTGGATTTCATATTAATCGATTTGGGTAAAAATAGATTAATATGATAACACACGATTAATAAATGAATTAATTATGAGTCAATATGTGAAACTCACAATCAACATGTATAACATGAATAAATTTTATTTTTAAATTTTAAAAATAAAGTAATGTTAAATATAGATTGAGATTGTGTAAGTCTCGTATACTCATTTCGAAAGAAATTAAAGTCCACCATTAAAAAAAAAAAAATTCAAAAAAGTCATATAATAATAAGACTATAAATATCATTTCTTTTAAAAATATTTAGTCTTATATGTCTTTTTTGTTGTTGGGAATATGCGATATTAATATTATTATTTGACTATGTTATATCTAAAACTATTAATTTTTTTTTTGTTAATATATAATTTTATTTTATGAAAATATTAGTTTTATTAATTATTGATTTGATTCATTTGAATATTGATAATAAAATATTTTATCATGAGTTCAGTTGTAATTGTAAATTATTTATGTAGTTATCTTTATATTATATATGAAATTATATTAACTGAGTTAAAAATAAATATATGGGTAAGCTCAACTCATTTATATGAAACAGGTTAAACGGATTGAAATAGGTTGAATGAGTTGTGTCCATCTCGTTTGTATTCAAAACTCACCTCAACTCAACTCATCTCATCTTATCATTACAATTTTTTTAAATTTCTACACAAAATATAACAAACAATTTAATTTTTATTTTACTATTCACAAATCATTTCAACTTATCTCTGAATTCAAACCACTCCGTGGGTCGGATTCAGATTTTCTTCGTTTTCTAATATGAGCATATAATAATTATAATATCAAATAGGGAGTGAGAGGGAGATATAAAGATAAGTGTTTATAATTTATTGTGGGGGTTCTCTTGGCCGGAGCCTGGAGCTTCTTTCAGAGGGAGAGCTATATATAAGTGTTACAATTTAAATTGAGTTTGCTTTTAGAATAAATCTACTTGCAAGTCTTTTTATTGATACATCAAACATATGTTGTAGTAATGTGAAAACCATGTTAGTTTACATAGAAAGAAGTATTAGTATTATATATTTTGACTATATCCCACAATAAGATCACATGTGTTACACATTAAGCTTATAAATAAAATAATTCTTGTTATTATAGTTTTTGTTCTCACAAGAATATATATCTAATGTTTCTTAATTGATTGTTTTCTCCTGTATAAACAACTCATGACTCAAATCATTTCAAGAGAATTAAATGTCGATATCATATTAGTAATTACCATTAAATTATACACTTATATAACAAGAATATAATAATCATCATATATATGTAATGATTATTTCTTTCCAAGAGAATTACAAGTTTCTTGAGCAAGATGTACTTTCATGACATATTAACAAGGTGATTAGACTTGATCTAAGGTTAAAAAGAACTCACAAATGACAGAAGAAAAAATGTGATTGTAATGAAATATCTAATTGGTAGTTACAATACAGAGTCCAAACTCAAGGTGCATAAAATATCCTTACAAACTTTCCTTCCTACGTACACAATCTCAAAATCATTTGCAGCATTATTGGATCTGCAACATGCAATAAGATTAGGAAGAAAGTTATAGTAAAATGAAGAAGAAGACATGAACTACACAATCTCAAAAATATTAATGGTAGCAGAAGCTATATATATGCAGATGTTTGTGTTAATTGTCAGAGTTTCAAAGTGGACCATTTCCATTGTTATGACTTGGCTTCAAAGCCAAGCACCATCATCTACTTCCCAAAAAGAAAACAGCCACCAAACTTCAAAAACTTTAAAAAGTTAGCATCTTTTTGCCAAGTACTAGACGGTGCGTAATGACAAACTCGTGTATGATCATTTCATGTACCCACTACTGAAAAACATTACAACCCAAACTTATCATTCCTAATTCTAGCAGACAAGACAAACACTAAAGTACTGCATGCCTTACCTTCGAAGATACGCACACTTATATATTCTCCTATAATGCTCAAGAGCCATAATGACCCATCACTCTCCCACCCCCTTCAAAAACATCCTTACCTAACACTTACAAAATGTTAACAAAAGCTATCTTCCCCTCCTCCCCCATTCAGGCCATTCAACACAATACCATGGCCCTCCTCATCTTCCTGATCTCCCTCCTCCTCTCTTCCTATCTGCATATTGCGTTTTCCGCCCATTGCACCACCGTCACCGCCACCAAAACTTTCCATAAATGCATGACACTCCCTACCCAACAAGCATCCATAGCATGGACCTTCCATTCCCACAATGCTACTTTAGACCTTGTCTTCTTTGGTACCTTCATTTCACCCTCTGGCTGGGTTGGATGGGGCATCAATCCTACATCTCCTGAAATGACCGGAACCCGTGCCTTAATTGCCTTCCCCGACCCAAATTCTGGCCAAATTGTCCTACTACCATACATCCTAGACCCAACTGTAAAACTCCAAAAGAATCCTCTAATATCTCGCCCCCTTGATACCCGCCTCCTATCTTCCTCTGCCATCTTGTATGGGGGGAAAATGGCCACAGTTCACAACGGTGCTACAATCCAAATCTACGCCAGTTTGAAGCTTGTGCCAAACAAGACCAAAATCCACCACGTGTGGAACCGTGGACTGTATGTCCAAGGCTACTCACCGACCATCCATCCAACTACCTCTAACGATCTTTCCTCCATCGCCACCATAGATGTTCAGTCAGGTTCAGCCACTGCTCAGCACGACAACATCAAAACACTGAAAACCGTGCATGGTGTCGTAAACGCCATCTCATGGGGACTTATACTGCCTATTGGAGCCTTGACGGCACGCTACCTTAGGCACATACAAGCGCTAGGGCCCGCATGGTTTTATGCTCATGCAGGCATGCAACTTTTTGCATTTTTCCTAGGAACAGTGGGGTTTGCCATAGGAATTCGACTTGGGGAGCTGTCACCGGGCGTGGAATACGGGCTTCACAGGAAGCTCGGGTTTGCAGCATTTTGCCTAGGAGGGCTGCAGACACTTGCACTACTGTTTAGGCCTAAAACTACAAACAAGTTTAGGAAGTATTGGAAATCTTACCACCATTTTGTTGGGTATTCTTGTGTGGTGCTAGGGGTTGTGAATGTTTTTCAAGGATTTGAAGTAATGGGAGAGAGCAGGTCTTATGCTAAGCTAGGCTATTGTTTGGGGCTCTCTACCTTGCTTGGCGTCTGCATAGCTCTGGAGGTAAATTCTTGGGTGATCTTTTGTAGGAAAGCCAAGGAAGAGAAGCTGAGAAGAGAAGGACTGATTGGGGGATCTGATAAAGGGAGTGGAACCCATATATAGTTGACTATATATGCATCATGTCGACCAACAATTTTTCTGTTCGTTCAAAAGATTATTTAGCCTCTTCATGCTTGGAACTTATTTTTTGTGAAAGTAAAGGTCTTCAGGTCATCAATTTTCGGCTTCAATATGTAAGGATTCCTCTAATTTTTCTTTTTCTTTTTTTCCTGTTTCTAAAGCTGCTTGTTGTCACAGTCTCATGGATCAAATATAGATAATATTTATATATATATATATATATATATATAGCCAACTACATGCTAAAAGAATGATTCTTAATTTTAATATTAATCCATTCATGTGCAGTTTATCAAAATTAGTCAAGTGCAACTTTGGATTGCTAGTTAAATTTCGAGTATGATCTATAATAATGCATATCACCATTGACAGATCAGCTATACTTCACTTAATCATCAAGGTAAGGCTAGAGAGAACCCAAAAGAAAAAAGAGGAAATTACAACCAATTTGAGATGCCAAAGAGTGTGTGACAATTAATTACAAAGCTTTAGCCTCGTTTCTTTTCACATATAAGATGAATTGATATAAAAGTTGAAAATTGAATAAAATATTGTTAAAATATATTTTTTTAATATTATTTTTATTTTGAAATTTAAAAAAGTTGAATTGTTTATTTTATTTTATGTGAAAATTTGAAAAAGTTATAATAATTAGATGAAATGATAAGTTGAGAAGTTTTGTGGAAAAAAAAAAAAAAAAAAAGAGACCTTAGAGGGTCGTGGGCCACCAGACATAACTATTTTCATAAAAATAAATAAATTAGGGGCCATTAAAAAGATAGTTTGTCAAGAATGGGATTCGAACCCATGCCCTTTCGGACCAGTACCTGAAACTGGCGCCTTAGACCAACTCGGCCATCTTGACGTTGTTAATGATGTTGTTTACTTAATTTATATCAAAGTAATTGTATGTACAATATTTGACCATATATATGTATTGTAATGTGTAGGTTCATTCACATGATTAATTGTAGTACGTTGTGGTGGTCTCATCATAGCATGCCATGCATGGGGTGCTGGGTGCCCGGCCGTTTTTGGTGTTTATGATGTCCGAAACTTCTTTTTCTAATCTCAAGATACGATAATTGTTCTGTGCTTTCGTATTGCACATTGTCTTTGGAAACTTAAACCCAATGTCTCACAAGTATCATTTTCTTTTACAATAGAATTTTGCAATCAAATGTTTCTTCTTGTGGGTCATCTGGTCAACGGACGACATTCATTATGTTGATGAATGATCATGTCGGTTCCCTAAACAAGAAAATATTACTTAGCTTTTAAAATGCTAACATGTGTGGTGTGCGGTTGAGATCTTGAGGATTTGCAGCCTGTGAGAGTTGGAATTCGATTCATCATATCGATCTCATGGAGAGACTTGCGTGCATGAGTTGACTGGGGGTAGGAAAAGGCCATGTTCCCACACCCTTTTTCTTCACTTTAAAATATCCGGTGCTTCGGCACAAATATCCAAGAGAGGGAGGGAAAATGGCCTCTCTTTAATGTGTCCCTATCCTAATATTACGGTTTCTTTAATTTGATTTGATTAGTGGGAGGGACATCCTTGTATCATATGCTAGTTCAACGCACCATGCCCTGTCACTCTCAGACACGCGTTGGTGGAGACCTCCGCCATGTTGCGTGAGCGTGTTCTCTGCGACTTTCTAGCTTTCAAACATGGTCATTCTTAATCTTCAAACAACAGATGTAGATATATTAAGTTCTCAGATTCTGCAATAGTTGGTGCTAACTTGTAAAATTCACTTCCTAAAGGTAAAGAGTAACTGTTGGTAATATTGGCCATTGAGCTAGCTGTTTGTATACCATTATATATATAGATGGTGTAAATATAGCAGCCTGTCCTGCGTGACTGCCTGCCAAAATTCACTTCATCCAATGGTTCTTGAGAAGCAGGTTAATACATAGCCTGAGTTTTCAAAACCATAGCTCTCCTGAAAAATTTTCTTTTTGGAAAACGATAGCAGCAATTGATAAAGCAACTCATTACCATCAGAGTGGTATTGTGTCTTCGCAAGAGATATTGATGTCAAATGTGGCTACAGGCATTCAACAGATTTAATCTCCATCCAAGTCTCCAAATCAGTCTAACATAAGTATTGGCAAATACACATATTGGCTATTGTTTATAGTTTTGTGACTTGTCCTAAATGCAGGTGAACTATGTCATTCGGTTCAGCAGGATGCAACTTGCTAGTACGCTGGCATAGTTTTTGACCAACTTCACATGCTTACATTTGACATCAAGTCTCAGCTTTGGAACTACTTGGTTGAAGCCTTAAAATCAAATTGAAACCTGAACACTAACATCACCGGTCATTAACTAACATACAGATTCATCAAAGTAATTTATCTTAATATACCTAATCTCCTATAGAAAAAGTAAAAGCATGTTAAAAATGATATTCCCAATAGACCAAAAAGAGTCTGAAATTGTGGCTTAAAAATCTTCTAAAGAAAGAAAAAAAGAATCAGCATCTTGAGTAACTTATTCACGGGATCCCAAGATAGGTATCCCCAAAATGTTTCACACTAGTAATCGAACAAGAACCTCAGTACAAACTGCCAAAAAAAAAGCAAACCAAATTGATGGGAACAAAGAGAAAATAATGCATCCCTGACCAGAACCCACAACTTTGCCAGAGAAATTACATATCAAAATATGGAAACAAAAACTATCAAAATCTATCTGTTTATGTATTGCTGCCTCACCAGAGATGCATAATACACTTCCCGACTACATCCCGCAATCTGATTTTACATCTCACTCAAGTACCAAAAAGAAAAAAACCTAAAAATGGTAACTCAAAAACCCAAGCCTTAACACAAAATCCCTGTAACTTCTATATCTAAATTTGATTCTTCAACTCAGGCACTCAGTTAGCCCTACATAACCAAATCTCCTTAAAAGTTTTAACTGAAATATATAAACCATGGGTTGTGTGAAATTCATAATTCACCTGCTTCACCAGATTATCTTCGCCTACAACATTGTGAAATCCAAATCCTCCTATGCAGCAATTCCTGAAACAAGTGTAAGTAGGAAAAGGAGCTGTAAGTTTCAAACTTAGTCACGGCAAGCAACATGTTCCAAAAAGAAAACTTGCATTAGTAAAAAAAAAAAAAAAGTATCAAAGCAGACCACTATTAATAGTGAGCTTGTAAGTCTCGCCATGATACTTTTTATACAAGTTTTCTTTCTTTCTTTATTAATTTTTGGATAATAATTTCAACAAGACAAACGGGGGAGTACTTAAGGTCGAAGAGGAATAGAGAAAAATTCCCTTACTCACAAAAACAGTGATGGGAAAGCTGCTATAAGTACATAGGAGTAGCACTCTAGACCAATCTCTTTTTTTGTCCTCCTTTCTACGTTTGGAAAGGTAAACCAAAAAAAAAAAAAAAAAGAAAAAAAGCGAAGGGGAGAAATTGTAGAGTAGAGACCAGAGCAAATGGTTTAGAAAAGGACAGATTTTTATTTAGCCATACACTTTTTTAATCAGTAAAATGATTTTATTGAATACAAATAATAGTTATAGCCTATGCCTATTGTAATACAAGAGCATTACCTATGAATGATTATCTAGTGAAGCTATACACTTTTTTTTTATGAGCAATTAGCTATACATTTTGTCGAATGCACTAAAGGACTTATTGTTTTCACGTTTGTGCGTGCATGTGTCTGAAAGATAGAAGGTTCACAATCAAATCAACAACACATACTGTCATTAAGCCAAATGAAGACAAGGAAATAAAAAAAAAAATATGGTCCTTAGTAACCTTACAAGAATGTGTAGACTAGGGCAGAGACTGTCATGAACATTTCACTTAAGGGATATCAACCTAACAGATTACAGAATAGAGTGATAATCAGCACATAACAAAGCATACAGTGTGTGCAAGAGGAACCTCATCATAAAACAAACTGCGAGAGAGAGAGAGAGAGAGAGAGAGAGAGCCCCACTTCTTAAATAACTCATCCAAAAGTACCTAAGAATAACCAAGAAAGGAAAAAGGTCAACCCCTAGAGCAACTGAGACAAAATTATCCAGAAGACAAACTCAGGATATGTGATGGGAGCTCCAACCCTTGAATGGGGTGGCAATGTCTGTCCTTTAAAGACACAAAAGACCTATTGTCCATGTATGTACATTCTAATGCACAAACCTTCTTAAAATCCTTGGCATCACCCAGAAAAAGCAACAGAACAAAAAAATAGGCATCCCGTTAACTCCCTAGCCACACTACACAAGGATGGTCCATAGTCCCTTGAATCCTTTACATAAAGTTCCAGTTTGGAAGCACCATCCCTCCAGTTAGCACCTACTATCACCAAGTTCTGTTGTCCAAGCAAAGAAGGCCTCCTAGTATGGAGCAAATATGCCACCAGAAACCAACCATGAGGAAGGGGGGATATGAAGATGGCGCAGTCCATAAACAAGGACACAAGACAAAGCAAAGAAGCATCAAGATTCTCACAAAAGTTATATGCATGCCTATCAGAAATGTATCCATGTGATAAACAATGTTTTTCATCATTAGTGAAAGGAGGGGAAAAAAAGAGAGTACAAAGAAATGTATTACAATCCAATTAGTTGGAATATAGGCTTTTTGAGTTTATGGGGTTTGCGCAAGGACCAAATCCTCTCCTCCCCTAAAAAAAAAAAACAAGGGGGGTGGGGACCATAAGTACATGGACACATACGCTTGAGAGGGTGAACAACCATATACGGTATTACCAGCCATTGAATAGCTATGTATACCACATAAATATGTAACAATGTCCCCATTCATCACTAGTACAATAAGCATTCTCTGACCTTTAGTTCCAAGTCTGTGTGGCTTCTATATATTTACAATATATTGCTACCCTAGTTTAGTAAGTGTGGACGTCTTCTATGTTTTCAATTCCTTTTTTCAATTTTATCCCATCATATAGGAGCTAAGAAAAGCCAGGCAACATTGGCAAAAGTTTAACGACATTATTTGCTCCACGATAACATGAGAAAGCAAGATGTTGGTGTACATATTAGTTCTGTAAACATGGTCCAGTAGCACCTAGTAAACCAACACACTACAGTGTAATTCTTCTCAAAGATTGTATATCAAGCCAAAACTTATGACCAAAACTAGAGTAATCAGCTTAAAGGACTACAGATGGAGGCATCATATGCTCCATTTATGTATAAGGTGATGCTTCTCTTGTTGCAAAAGGACCACCAAATCTGGCAAGGGTAAGACAAGAATTAGAACATCATGCAAAACAAAGGAATTTGTTTCTGCCCACATCTCTGAAATATATTACTTTACCATAATGATTTAATAAAAAAATGTATCTTGACAACATCTCAGTGAGTAATTCGGGGGGAAATAAGATTAATGAGAATGTGTGAAAATATTAGTTAAGTGGCTATTACCTCTATTTGACTCTCTCTTATTAACACTATAACCACCAACATAACCAGGAGGAGTTTTAGCAGAGACATCAGAAGCAGCACTACTGAGCCCATAGCCAAAGGGACCAGATCCATCTCGTTCAGCATTTGATGATCGCCAAGTAGCGTCCCCATATCCTGAACCACCACTATAGAAGTCAGCAAAGGCCCCATCAAAACCACCATTTGATGGAGGATAAGATGATGTTTGGGCCACATTAGTACCACTGTTTCTTCCGTAACCTCCCGTTCCCAAACCATAACTGTTATCACCACCTCCATAACCAATGTTCCCACTATTATTAGAAACATTATTTCCAACTTGAGTAGAAATTCCCGAAGATCCCCAGTTAACTCCAGCATTAGCAAATGTACCTTCTGCAATGCTCCCACGTCCTGATCCCTGGTATGCACTGGATCTTGCAGAGTTGGTGCCATAATTAAGCCCTCCACTCTCCCAAAGATTTCGCGTAACTGAGCTGAAAAAGGAGGAGTTTCCCCCATTACGACCGTCATACCCAATTGGACTACTAAACCTATTCGAGTTACCAACAAAATAAGGGTTTAATCCCCGTCCGTAGCTCAGATTACTATTAAAATTTGCACTCCCCCCAAATCCTGGGCTCAACCCTGGCTCAAAATTTATACCCATTCCATAACCAGAACCAAATGGAGGAAAGCCACTTCTACCACCAGCAACTGGACTTAATCTACCATCCATTCGAACTCCATAGCCTCCAACAGTACTTGGAGTATATCCTTGATTATAGCCACTAAGGAAGCTATTGACCCTATTCAGACCATGATTGTATCCACCAAGTGGACTGCGACTGGGACCTGGTGATGACTCTTTGGGAACTGCACGCTTGACCTCGACCATTTTACCGTTTAGTTCATGAAAGCTCCTGACCAAAACCTTGTCCACTGCTTCCTCTGAATCATAAGTAATGAATCCAAAGCCTCTAGGCCTCTGGGTGTTGTGATCATACATCACCACAACATCTGTGATTGTCCCAAACTGATCAAAGTACTTCTTGAAGTCACTCTCAGTGACTGTGGATGCCAAACCTCCAACAAATATCTTTCTAGTTCGGCCAGGACCAGGAGAGCCATGGATACTACCACTGTTTCTACTCAAAATGTTTTGGTCATCCCTAGGAACGGCCTTTTTTGCCTCAACCTGAGAATAGAGAATTCAACAATGAAATCACAATCAAATTGTAGAACTATAAATCCTATGATCTCAAACCCAGAGAACAAAGACTTCCATAAAATAAAAAAAAATAAAAAAAAAAAAGACTTCATCGAGAAAAGGCTAAAAGTAAGTTAGAAAGACATGATTAATCTTTGTTCAATTTTAAATTTAATTGGATAAAAAAAGGGCAATAAAAATTAATTTCCAAAACTACAGTTTTGGGGCCACAACTCCAATAAGAAAATGATCTTTCTTCTTTCCATTTTGTGCAATTCAAATAGGAAACATAAAAGCCATATTGCATTGTGAAAATCTTGGTGTAATTGAGGGTTAAAACTTACCATCCTTCCATCAATGTTATGCTTCTCCTTTATGACCCTGTCTGCAACAGCTGAGTCCGCAAAAACAACAAAGCCAAAACCTCGAGCACGACCTGTTGTCCGATCCTTCATAATAACAGCTTCTACCACCTCCCCATATGAACTAAAATACTCCTTGAGACGCTCTTCATTTGTGTCCCAAGATATTCCACCGATAAATAACTTACCACTATCAGATTGCATTGTTCTACATGCCAAAATACCTCCATTAGTTCAATTTCAAAAATTAAAAACTGCACATGGCTCCATTAAGCAACACAAAAAGAAGGCATGATTTATAACCAAACACTAAATAATATACAATCAAAAATATTCTACAACAGATCCAATGATTATGCACAATTTCACATTATAGATAAGAAGACAACATAGCCCTCAAAATTGCATAAAAGAATCTACAGTAGTGGATTGAATGAAAGCAAATGAAATTCCAATCACGTCCCGTACCTCAAAGCATTGCCGCCATATCGGTCATAAGAATCCATACTAGTGAATTGAAATGCAGATGAATAACCAATCCAACTATGAATCCAATACCTTGTTTATATGTTTATCACCAGCCCACCAACTCTATCTCCGACACAAATCGACCAAATCCGATACCCACGGTATTGCTTTAAGAATCCAAGCTAGTGAATTGAAATGCAGATGAATAACCAATTAGACTGTGAATCCAATACCTTATTGTTATGTTTACTACAAGCCGACCAACTCTGTCTCCAACACAAAAATCAATATCTCCGATTCAATTCAAAATCATCGGATCGTTCATCGATCAAGTAACCGACCCACAACTAAGCAAACCTGAAAAAGACAAACCCGTGTTCAATTTCAATCAGAAAACTCAGCAAGATCCAAACCCCCCAGAAAATTTATAAAAAGATCCGAACTTTGGATCGAAATTGCCCCATAACGAACCGGTTGAAGCAAAACGCAGATGCCAAATCTTGCAGAAAACTAAGATCTGAGGGGAAGCACAATAAGAAGAATAAGAACAGAGTGCGGACTATGCCTCCCCACTACCTTTTTTCTTTGTTCTTTCAATTGTGTTTATTGGATTAGCAAATGGAAATTCAGTTACCAAACAGATTGGACCAAGTGTATTTCTAACTTATGTTGTTTCAGAAAGAAAGCGGTTCTAGAGAGAGAAAGAGAGAAGGGTTGAGATGTCTGGTGTGTGAAGAATATATATGGGCTCTGAAAATGGAAGAAGAAATGTTTTCTTTTCTAATTTTTAATTTTCTCTACTCTTTAATTTTAAAAATTTATGAACTACTTTGCAAATATACGTAATACAGTACTCTTATTCATTTAAGCAATGATAATCTCATTAAAATTGTTTACGTAAGCATTACCTTATATTATATATCGTAATTAATAAAATTTGTATATCTGTATTTCGAGACTATACTAATTACTTATTATTACGTTACTTTCATTTTAAATTTATGAAAATAATCTTTAAAAATAGGAAAAAAAGAGTTTTGGAAGATGGTTTTTCTGATAAATGGGAAGGATTTGCTTCTTGCTGGTCCGCCCATTCATTCCTTTCACATACTTGATGGGAGAAATAGCACTGCATATTGGTGGTACACGTTTTTGTGTCTGCATGCATGCAACGCAATGTGACTTTAGCTTATTTGATTAAAAGAGAAAAGGCCACTTAAATGTATGATTTTTGAGGATCAACCATTGATAAGCATGACTCTGTTTGATCAAGGAGTTCAGATGATGATGAACGGTTCTGATCTTTTCTTTTTTTGTCTTGACTTTTGTTAGTTGAGACTTGAGTGAAAACACGGCTATTTGAGGTTGTTATGGTGACCCATTTATGGAAAAATATGGGGGCATGTTACTGTAAATACCTTTTGATTTGTTTGACAACTTGAGTAGTCGGAAACTGGAAGTTGATTCTCTAACCAATGGCCAAAAATGATGTCAAAGCTTTCTCAAATTATCTGCAAAATCTTTACAATGAATGTCAAAATTCCATTTTTAGCATATCATGACCATATTAACATATTTGGGTGATGAAGAAACATTCAATCAGATTCATTTATTATATTTTTTTTGTATATTGATGTTAAGAAACAATTGATGAGACCATTGGAACTTCTCATGAAAGCCTGTACTAGAAGCTTTAAGCCAAGAAATGCCTTTGAATTTGACAAGTTCTTGTACATGCCCCACCCCACTTCTTTTATATGTTTATTTTAAAGGCTTTTATCGTTCTTCTCTAGGCATCTGTTTTTCTTATGTCCAGCTAACCCAGTTACCATCTCACCAATGAAGCTTAGTTTTCTACTCCATTCATTTCAAGAAACATACAATTCCTCCTTTTGACATATAATTTCTCTATTTTTGGGGAATGAAGTCTCATCTCACCTAGCTAGTTAGAGGCTTATGGTATGTGCCCCGAAGTTATGAATTCATTGACCCAAACCGAATCATTAATTACCGTTGCACCTCTTCCATAAGTAATGTCAATCAGTTTTACAAATCCAACAAATCTTATTTGAGATGTTTTTCATGACAACATCTTGATGCATATAGGGTTGAGATTCTAAGTTTTTGACCAAGTTTTGAATTATTGATCGAACTCTAGAATCTATAGTGAGAGAGAGATAGAAATATGAAATAAGTTTCGTAACATTTAGGTCTGGTTTGGATAGTGAAACCATCTCAACTCATCTCATCTAATTATTACAATTTTTTTAAATTTTCAAATACAATACAATAAACAATTCAATTAATTTTAAATCTCGAAATAAAAATAATATTCTAATAAAATTATATTCAACTTTCATCTCATCTTATCTCAACTCACTATCTAAACCGAGCCTTAATGCTATTTGAGTAATTAACTCATACAACTATAGATGTTGTATAGTTGACTTTATTTATTTATTTCTCTCTCACTCTAAACCTTAAAAGCTCAATCAAAGAATTTGTAGGAATCCAAATGCACTGTCCTCTTGATCTGTGTGATGCATATACTTATCTTTTGGTTAGCGTCCAGAAAGATTGGCCCATTTAACATGGTCTAAAAGTCGAAAGAAGAACACGCACGCACAGTCACACAGGCATTTCAATTTCTGATGTGGTTTCCGAGGGGAGGGTAAATCTTATTACATTTGGATTGTGGAATATGATTAGCAATAAGCATCTTTCAATATCGTGCTTCTCACGAAAGTCACTTTGGTCGGTAGCAGTAGCTGGCCTAGAAGCTCCAGCTATTTCTCTCGTATTTATACCTTTCTCTTTTTTCTTTAAAGACCATTTGAATTGACCATGGCACCCTTAGTTACTCCATCAGAAGCCTATCTTAGCTATCTTTCAAACATAAAGGAAAAAGGTCATCTTGGTATAACACATCTGCTTAGGACCTTGGGTTGGTGGGTTAAATTGTTGGTATCCAGTCTGCACTGGTTTGGGGTTGGTAATAAAGGCAAAGATGCATCACATGCATATATATAATATGGGTTTCAAAGTGGATTGCTTTTTTGTCTCCTTGATTCTCATTATAATTTAACCATCTTGCTTGCTTGCATGCAGTTTGCTTTTTGGGACTCAATCAGATCATGGCATCCATTATCAAATAAAATGTTTACCCATTTAGAAAGTTTGGAACTTTGACCGTTTGACATGTTATTAGAAGAAGCGCAGGCACCAAGTAATTCCTCTAAACCTTAAGAATTCATCATTTTTGTGAGATTCATGTTTCCTTGAGTCCACCTTTAACCTTAATACATCTCTTATATATAGACCTTAGGCATATCAAGTATGATATTTATATCGGGGCACCTTTAGCCATTTTTTTTTAAATAAAAGGGAGGACGGCACCTCTTAAACTTTATTAACTTTCATTTATGACGAATGAAGGCCTTCAATAACAATAAATCCCAACCCACAATAAAAACCAACTCGCCCAAACCATCCTGAACAAAAAAGTATACTCTAGTTGCTACGGATAGAGGCCAAATCTAGGGGTGACAATATGTGATACGACCCGTTAACCCAACACGAACAAGACATGATAAAAGTAGATTAGGGTTTAGCCTTAACAGGTTCGGGTCAAAACGGGTTGACCCGTTAAGACACGATAGCTTAACAGGTTGATAACGGGTCAACCCGTTATGACCTGTTATAACCCATTATGACCTGTTAAAAAAGTTAAAATTACAATTATACCCTTATACTTAAAAAATAAAATTTTTGGGATTTTAATTTCGATATTTTTATTGTTTGGATTGTCATTTTAGACTTGTAGTTAGTTTTATATTTTTTATAGATATTGTGATTTTAACATTTATATAAAATTATACTAAATTTAACTAGATCAAATGGGTTAATTTTGGGTCTTTTCAATCTATTTATATAAATGGGTCAAAACGGGTTGACACGACACTACCCGTTATGTTAATAGGTCGTGTTAGGGTTTGAGATCTTGACACGATAACCTTAACGAGTCGAGTTAGGGTCGACCTATATAGTATAATATACATGTCTTGACAAAACACGAACACGACCCGTTAACACGATTTGACACCCCTACCCAAACCCAACTTATCCAACCTATACAAAGGTACAAACCTCTTATCTCACATGTAAGCTGGCCAACTTCTCTGAACAGCTTATTCTCACCCAACACACCCCTTCGTGCTAGGGAATCAGCCACTTTATTACACTTTCTAGAACAATGATGAATAGAGAACACAAAGTCATCTAGAAGGAATAACATCTTATCTCAAAAATCCTAAATATACCAAACTGTACAATCTCTAGCCAAAATCCAAAACACCACCACCCAAGAATCACACATGTCAATGAACAAAAAGCCCATTTGCTTGCACAACAACAAACCTTCTAAAACCGTCCCTAACTCAGCTTCGTTGTTGGAAGAATGGCCAAAAAACTTAGAGAAAGCAAAGAACAACTTTCCGGAGCTTAGAGAAAGGATGTAAGATAAGCCTTGATTCAAAGGTAGCAAAAAACAGAGAAGTTTGTACAATCTCTCTTTCACCGTGCAAGGATATTATCGACACCTCAAGGCAGGTAGGCCAGCTTTATCCACAACCAACTGATTTCTAACATCCTTTGGAATATCCTGAACCTGATCAAATAAACATGGCATAAACATAGTAATGTTCTGTCTGTCTTAGAACATGAGCCTAAGCAGGCCAAATGAACACAATCCCAACCTACCCTTCAGCCAATTCACCACCACCTCATACAAAGCTGCAATGCAATTAATCCATCCACTACAGCTCTCAACCCTGTTAAATTATTTGCCCAAGATACACTACCAATCAAGTTTACCTTTGAAGATGATCTAAAATCTGCAAATAGAAGAGGAGGGAGAATAAGGGCCAGCCTGAGCCAATAGTTGTCATGTGTTTTTTTCATATATAAAAAGAAGGAAAATTATTCGTATCAGCCCATAACCGCAGCACACCTCATGTACTGCGGTATAGAAAAAAAAAAAAATTGTGAGGTGTGTTACAGCTACATACTGTTTCGTAGAATTGTTCTAAAAAGAATATTGTGGTGATGATAAAAGAGGTTGTTGTTGTTTAACTTTAACCTTATAAAATAGATAGGCGTGTACAAGACAACGATGTTGCCGTTAACGTTAATTCCCACGTTGCCCCCAAAATTTTCCCTCCAAAATCGAAGCCCCTCCAAAAACACCCCCAATTCCCTCCAAAGTTCACTTTCAAACCCTAAAATCAAAATTCAAATATTCATTTTTGCGTATTTATTTCGAACATGGACTCCCTCCCTTTCCATCTCCACCAACCCACTACTCGTTCTATCGACCCCTTCAACGTCTTCAAGTTCCCCCAATTCCCATTTCTCAAAGGTCCCGGATTTCGTCTCTCGACCACTGCTTCCATGGCCTCCTTCAAGTCCTCAATTTCCATGAACAATAGCTGTGATCCTCATGTCCGGACTTCCGGCGAAGTCCATGTCATCGTGGGCCCCATGTTCGCTGGCAAAACCACCGCTCTGCTCCACCGGATCAAGTCCATGGGCAGCACTGGCAGGTATATTAGGCAATTTACAATTTTGCTGAAATTCATAGTTTAATTCGGTTGCTCTGTTACAAACTAATTCTAATACTCTGCTCTTTAAATGGATTGGTTAACCTTGGTCTACTGATGGGTTTTCGCTATGGATGCGAAGTTTTGTTCAATAAGATCGTATTTTTAGTTCAATTGTTTAGGCTCATGTTTAGATTAAGTTGAAGTTAGCAAAGACTAATTTATTATATAGTTAAATTTGAAGCTTTTGTAAAAGTGAGTTTGGTCTTTTACACAAAAGTGAATTTGTGCAGGAATATTGCAATAATAAAATCAAGCAAGGATACAAGATATGCTATAGATTCAGTCGTGACGCACGATGGGATGAAATTTCCTTGCTTGGCATTGCCAGATCTGTTGTCGTTTAGACAGAAGTTTGGAGATGATGCTTATGAAAAGGTGATTCTTGAGTTGAAAAAAAAAATTGTATTGTATTTTTGTTGGGTTCTACTTTTTCTTTAACTATGTTGTTTTTCTTTATTCTCAGTTACTAGGTATTTCAATGAATGAACTGCTAGATATTGATGGTTTTTAAGCCTATTGATATATGAAGTAATAATTTAACGCTCAGTTTAAAACGGGTACACTGGGTGTGTAATATTTGGTTCCTTATAGATAAGGATAGAACACCTAGAATTTAATGATTGTTGTGATGTATGGGTCACACCAATTGATTGCTCAAAACTTTGTAAGATTATCAACTGTTAAAAGGGCTAAATTACTTATAAGAAAATGTAGAAGGGCTCAAATCAATAAACGTACTCTGTTCTACATTTGTTTGAAACTCTTACTAAATTGTGCAGGGTTTTGGTGCGGAGTGGCAGGCAGAGGGATGAAGCTTTTAGTAGAATTAGTTTTAGGCTTTTATCCAGTTTGATTTACATGTAGGAGGAATAGTTTAATTAACATGCATATCCAGTGTATGGGGAGGATATAGTTGAAGTGATGGTGACATTTTACCTTCGTGTTGCAAAGTCTCTTGAGTGTTGCTTCGTGTTTAAAACTGTTGCTTTGAATGTTGCTGATCTGATATTATATTATGTTGACAGCTGGATGTAATTGGTATTGATGAAGCTCAATTTTTTGAGGATCTCTATGATTTTTGCTGTAAGGCTGCTGATCATGATGGGAAAACTGTAGTTGTTGCAGGCCTGGATGGGGATAACTTGAGGTGCTCTACAAATATGATTTTCATTTTTTTTCCAATAAGATTATTTTTTTGTAGTGACCTCTTGTAGTATCTATAGCCTTCTACCTGTTTCCACAGCTTTCTTTCGTTGATTGTTTGGCATGCTATTGCTTCCCATTTGACCCGCACATAACTATAATTGGCAGAAGGAGCTTTGGTTCAGTACTTGACATAATACCCCTTGCGGATTCTGTAACCAAGTTGACAGCTCGTTGTGAAATCTGTGGCAAACGAGCTTTCTTTACTTTGAGAAAGACAAAAGAGACACAGACGGAACTTATTGGTGGGGCTGATGTCTACATGCCTGTCTGTCGCCAGCACTATGCCAATGGACAAGTTGTCATGGAAGCAGCAAGGAATGTTCTTGAACCCTACAAAGTTAAGAGTGATTCCTTTATTGAGGCAACTTCAGTTGTTTAGTAACATATATGGCTTGTTTAAAGCTCCCTATATTTCTCTTGGCTCATATTTTTTCAGTCAGTTGCCTGGATGAGGAATTTGGACATTTTCATTTGAAGTTTTCCTGTCGTTATGTATATGGGATAGAGTTAAATCCACTTATTGGTGGAGATGTATTGTATTATGTTTAGCACAAAAAGTCGTGTTCTTCCATTTGTTGTGATAATTCATTCACTATGATGTTGGTTTAATGAGTTGATAGAGAGGTCCTATTGTCTTGCTCCACATCTACTTGTTGAATCTCTTTGTAAATATGCACATTGCCATTTTGACATTAATATTTGTTATTGGTTGCATGCATTTCTTTATGTATTCTCATAATAAAGATCTTGTATGTAATCGTACATCTTATTTCCTTTTCCCCAACTAGATCCAGAGAGGATCAATTACATGCATTTTATGCTGATAGTTATTCTGCTACATTAACTTGGACCATAGACCATGAGCACTTGACTTTCTCTTCGTTTTCCTACTTCCAAATAAGGTAATGTGGTGAAAGACCTTCAGTAGTCGACTGGCATACTTTCTTTGCGAAGCAAAGTTCACAGAGCCAATGCAACCTGTCACTTGTTCTAGAGGGTTCCTCTTTTTGCTCAGAGATCTAGTTTCCACACCATATGGTTTGATGCTCTGTGTTTTGTTTGAAATTGGTTCTGTTGTCTTTGAATGGTTCTGCCATTGAAGGCTCCTCTTCAAGGACATGAGCTCTTGTTCAAGATTCTGAATTCTCAAGCTTGTGGACTCGTATTCCTTTCTTGAAAACTCAGGCCTCTGTGTCGGAAGATCTTTTTGTAACAAGAGACTCAAAGGTCTACTGCTTGGCTCTACTCCATCCATGTATGGACTTTCTCCTAGATTCTGGCTTTTGGAGTTTGGACACCTAGAGCTTGAGAGGCTTCCAGAGAACTCTCCACAATGTGTATACCTAAATGAGTCTGAGCATTCTTTGAAAACTTGGTGTGTGTTGAGCTGCTGAACAAAAAGTGCCTTGACAATCAAACGTAGTGGCATTGACTCATTTTGAACAGCTTCGATGCATGCCTCTTGTGACAGTTTTTGGCAGTTGAGATACTTGCAGACTGCCGCCTTCTTTTCCTGTGATATACTTGGATGTGCCTGAAGAAAAGAAATATACCATTATTAGGGAATCAAACTTTATATAATTATCTTATGTATTCAGACATGTAATTTTTAAACATCATGAATTTGTTTCATTTTTGTAGCCAAGAAGCTGCACAACTTGGTTTCAATTGCTTTGTCAATTCCAAAATTGTATTGGTCTGTTGCTCTAGGATCATCATCCAAGCAAACATAACCAATCATTCTTTGATACGTGTTAGACTTCAATGTGATATAATTTCATCTAAGTTGCATCTTAAAGGAAAGCTGGGATTTGTGAAAGCTTACTTGTAGGAATGTGTTCGTTGCCCTGTAAAGTTGATCATGGCTCTGTCTGCAAGGGATTGGTATTCTTTCAATGAGTTCCATGAATCTTTCAGGTCCCATGTTTGGATCTGGAGCTATATGGGAGAGATATGCATCCCATAACTCTGCAACTATTGAGTTGCTTTCCGAAGGAGTATGGTTCGTATCCAAGTTAGATGATACATATGTTGACATTATGCTCTCCATTGCAGCCAACTCCATGCTAGAAGAAATTGACTCTGTTCCAATTTTCGGTAGGGCAAAATCTTCCACTTGAGCAAAGTGCAACATACACGCTATCTGATCTTGCAACTTGACCTTATTATCACCTCTCAAACCAACTTCAAGGGATCTAGAAAGCAGTGCAAAGTAAAATCCGACAGGAATAGCTCTACCAGCTTTCTCCCCCATGGGCAGCAGATTAAGTATGCCGTGGAGGATTGCTGCAACTTTGTTATTTGTGTCATCATTCCCTATTTTCTCAGTGGATTTCTCCCAAAATTGGCGTGTCTTCTTGGAGAGTACCCATTTGTTTGCATAGAAAACAAGGAGAGGGCTTACATATTTTTCTTTCATACCTTGTCTTCTTAAAGATCCTATTATTCTTTTGAAGAATCCAAACGGTAAAGCTATCAGATCCTTGATCCAGAGGTCCTTGCTCACTATCTCCTTCACTGTTTCACAGTTCCAAGCTTGGCTGGCCAATGCCTCCAATGTGACAACTGGTTGGTCCCGTCTCCTCTCTGGGTCAAGAATCTCCATGCAAGCCATGAAGGCCAGAGACTCGATGCAGCGGCTAACTATCAGCAGCTCCTCAGACCATGGAAGCAACGTTTGGCACTTTTGAAGCACAATCAGGGTGTCATCCCAACTTTGCAGAACCACTTGGTTCAGATAGAGATCAAACCGCTCACAGAGGTTACTGGAGCAGTAATCTTCTGTCATCTCAAGAAACTCTGCTGCACATCGCAGCGCTGCTACATTAAAAGGGTCGACCAATGTGGAAGAACCATAGACGAATAGCACAATCATTTCAAACATATCTGGTCCCCCGGGGAAATCTTGTGGTAGCTCAACATTGGCCGAGTTGTCTATTCTTTTCTTGAAGTATCCACTCTTCGAAGACAATGGGTTCTGTAAACACAACAATGAAGAGAACCTAAAAGTAAGCTTGTGCTACTACATTCAATCCTATTAAATCTTACACAATTCTGAAGAACGCAAGAAACCCTGCTTTGTGGGGCATAGTAAAGGTTCTAAATTGAGATCTTTACTTTCACAAACAAAGCTGCAAATATTTTTGTTGGTATATGCAATAACAGACACTTTTCACTAGATTGAACTTATATTTGACAGTTTTCATACCTTGTGCAGGTTGAATATTCTATCACCAACTCGAACACGAAGAGAAACCGGCAAACCAGTCTCTTGGCTCCTGAGACAAAGATCCAACCAACATCACGAATTCAGAAGAACATTTGCAATGCATGCTAATCAGAAAGGTAAATAATCACTACCGAACCAATAACCTTACCATGACATAATTTTGATCTTGAGCAAGGCCCTGATGTTAGGTGAAGAGAAAGGACTTGAGGCCACTGAACTATCTTTCGTGCTCACAACTTCCATTAGTAAGCTCATACAACTGCTCTCAAACTACTGTTGACTGAAAGTGGAACTAGAGAAAGCAATCGAGTAAACATATGCTTCTGAATCTCTCTCTTTTGATGGCCATAAATGGTAGAAACCCGTCTCAACAATCATAATAAAAGAGCACTGGAGCTTCTAGAACCCAGAAAACCAGCGGAATAAAATAGAATGGAAGAGAGAAAAGAGGTGGCTTGATCTGCTTGTCTGCACACACATTCGTGAATTTCATTTTGTAGTCAAAGTCTAATGCACACGAGTGAAACTTGATAGCCAAATTTTAAGGCTTCAAAAACGTTCTCGAGTGGTGGAAAGTTTGAATATCATACATACACTTGGCCTTGGTTAGCAAAATATGGAGGCATCCTAACATATGTGGCTTGCACTGCAAGCTTGTTTTATGATTAAAAGGTATTATATAAGTCGTATGATTTTCTGATTAGTCAATCTGATCTTGCAATCAACATCAATTGGTGTAAATGAACTCCTGTGATCACGTAGATCATCTCTTATTGGGCATGATGTTCAAAATACTAACCGATAAGATTGATTGATGGAGGTTTTGGGAGTAAAATGTACATGTATTAGAAAGATGCTTCGTATAGAATATTAATGGAGCTGGTGGGGATCTCATGGAAAAAATGGAAAGGGTGTGTTGGGAAATAGAAAAGAAGATTGAAAGACGGAAAACAATAGAAATAATATGAATAAAATATGATAGAAGGGAGAAATGAACTTGACGTGCGGATGAAGTTTTGTGGCATATGGTAACCAACCAAGACGGCACGGCACGGCTTCTGAAATTCGGGCTCTTTGGGAGGAGGAGCTTTGCTTGCTTTTTCCAAACAACTCTCAATCCCAATAAGAACTCATGTAAAGAAATACTATTACACTAATTTAGGCCGTATTCGTTGTGAAATCACCATTTGTCCCAACAGCTTGAGCTCATGGGAAGAGGTAGATTTTTATTTTATATCTTAACACTCCCCCTCACTTGTGGGCCAGACTTCCCTTCAATGAGTAGGCCCAACAAGTGGAATATTTAATTAAATGGGATAAAGTGTAGAATCAGGGTTCGAACTCAGGACCTCTGCTCTGATACCATGTGAAGTCACCACTTGTCCCAAAAGTTTAAGCTCATGGGAAGAGGTAGATTTTTATTTTATATCTTAACATTCGTTACTTATATTCGTGGGTATGCACACACGCGTATAGGTATGTTTTGGTCTTGAGTTTCAAGGATTTTTTGTACACAAGTACGTACCTGCATTCATTCATGGTGGTTTATACTTTATAAAAGATTGTAATTCCTTCAGGGTTTGGTAAGTCTCACAGATATTAGAATGACCTCATCTTAGATCTCGAGAACTCAAGCAATACAGAACCTTTTTAAGTTGCACAAGGGATTTATGCTTCGATCTCAATCAAGCAATATACCTAGTTTATTCTAGAAAGTCAGCATCCACTGATTTTGGAATTTCAAATGCTGTTTCGGTTGCTTTCTCAGTGTTTTCGGCTCCCCTTTACCATTAAATGCAAGAGGAAAATGAAGGTGCCAAATATCATTATTCAAACATTTCTTGAAGACCTAAAATCGTCAGTCTAGTTTCACTAATTATGCATCTGACGTTTCTGCAATTTTTGTAAGCATGTGAAAGGGAAAAACAAAATTAATCACTTTGCTCATTACAAAGAACGTACTTTCTTCTTAGTTCTTAACGTGTCGTGGCGGTTTTTCCCTACAGAGAGGGGTCATTAGTGGGATAGTCTCACAGATATGAGTTCATGCCGATGTCTGCTATCCTAGAAACTTATTCCTTAATTCTGATATGAGGACCTGTCCAAAGCTGACTGATGAAGCTCTGGTTCCAGAAAGTCACAAATGCTCTCGTCATGGTGTCTCTCGACATGATCAGCACGGGCATATGACAAGTAGGGAGCTTTCATTTTTCCTTGCCTTCCTCTTTTTTCTTGGGGGTGAGCATCTAATGATCTGGACCAAAGCCAGTTCCACGAATATATGAGCTCTGTTTCAGCTACTTCTCGTTAACAGCGTCATCACTGTGTTTTTTTGCTACCCCTCCTGCATTATATAATGTCTTGATGTGTCATTCATTAAGATCTTATTCTTGCATGGAAGATGGGTATGATCATGCAATACGATAGAAATATCAACACTGATCTGTCTAATACCATCCGTTATGTTGTTATATGCAGAAGTGTGGGCAAACAAGCATTCTCATTGTGTATGTAAGGGCAATTTGTTTCGTGTCTAGGTCATGCACCTTATCCACCCCGAGAGAGAGAGAGAGAGTATAGTAGCCGGGATCACAGAAGACACTTTGCCAAAACCAGCATTTAACCTTCTTGGAATATAACATTTATGTCAAATTACTCAAAGTAAATCCCATCAGGAACACGCAATCTCACCGGAAATTGGTTTCTCTCTCAACCCGCAACCAAGAAAGTTCAGGACTTCGAAATGGTCTCGATGAAAATGGCCAAGGTATTTTTTTAATGGCCAAGGTTGATCTATAATAATAGGTACACACAGGAAGGCACCTTCTTCATAACAGTCAGCAGCTTACAAAATAAAAAAGGGACCAAAACTACATGTTCTACCTCCGCTTTTTGCTCCAATCCTAAGATATGGCATCTACCGGTGCCAGTTTTCACTTCCATGCACAAGAAGCAACCAAATCTCTGTTCATCCAACCAAGATAAAGAGCTTCATCTCTTTCTTCAAGCCTATATTTGTCGCAATAGTTCTCCAACAGCGTTTTAATGGTGGCATTCACCAAGGAGCTTAAAGGGTATGGAGTAAATCCAGCCATTTTGAACCGTGACCTCCACTTACCAAGAAGCTCATGCCGTTCCACCCTATCAGGCCCCTCACAAGCTATTATATTAACCACCTCCCTTGCCAAGCAGTGCTGCTCCACATTGATCCGCTTCTTACTCTGCCTCGGAAGAGTCACATTGATCGACTCAAACATAGCTGTGTAGTAGTTCAGTGTTTCAAGGAACCGTGGATAGAATGCGGCAGTATTTGTGTTGGATTCTTGCTCAACAAGCGTCACCACCTTTGGAGACAGGCTCTTGACCAATCTCAGTATCCTGTCCCTGTGATTTTGAGTGCTGACACTCTCGTCGGGCATATGGTGTAGCATGAAAGCAAAGTTCACAGCAAGAGCTTCCCCAGATCGAACCCCAAGATTCCCTAGCTGAACCTGACAACCGGACATTGCTGCAGCATGGAACTCAAATGGCACCTTAAAGGACTTTGCAAAGTTAGATAGTCGCTTTCCCACAATACTTAGTCCTCCTCCACGAGCATAAGCTGACATGGAATCGTCTATACCTGTTATGCGGATGTGGGGTGGTCCACCAGGCCTAGCAGCAAAAGCCTGGATTAAAGTCAACCATTGACTCCCCTGAGCAATTTGGAAATCAATGATGTGAACTCTGTTTTCATCCTTCATGGCTTCTGCAATGGCTCCATTGGCAGACATATAGCCAAATTTAAAGTAAGGGCAAACCTCATAAAGAATATGCATATAAGAGAGGAGCTCGGCACTTGCTGGTTCTTTACATTTCAACGATTGGCAAATGTTACTTCCTGAGGAGGCCAGCCGTGCAACAAGCCCTTCCAACATGTACGCTCCCAATCTTTGGATTGGTTCACCAGTAACCGACACCATTTGACGTAACTCATCCATCAACCATTGTGCCATTAACATATCATTCTCCGATACTGCTTTTGCACAGAGAATGAGAATATGATTCAAATCCCTATTGGAAATTGCCTCCAATATTTGTCTCCAGCTGTCCATTGCTGGTGAGGTATTGCTTGTGCCATTCTGGAAGGTACAACCATAGCTGTCAAGAAAATTGCAATCAGGACCCATCATTACAGTTTCCAGTTCTTTCAGTTTGTTCTTGAAGTCATTTACTTCATCAGTTATGCAGGATCCACTTATTGAAGAGCCATAGGTATTGTCAGGGGAATGAAGCTGGTCAGCAGGGCATGACTGAGAATCTTGCTGCGACATTGGGCTTCCATTGGGTGAGAAACTGACAGTTGATGGGGAAGTATAAACAGCATAATTTCCCTTTGCTGAGGACTCCAAAGTGCAGTACCGTTCATAGGAATTCTGAGCCAAGAAGTGGGTCCCTTGGCTCCCATCAATGGAGTGTAGCTGGTGGTCAATTGCTCGAAACTGAGGCAAGCAGTAGGCCTCAACTTCTCGAACTGGTTGATAGTACAATCCACTGGACATGCCCGAACTTCTGTGCTGCTGTGATGCTTGCATTGAAGAATAATCTACCAGCAGAGTCTGCCAAGTCCCTGTCAAAACGCTTGACTGAGGAATCTTTTCAGGGCACAGTAGTTTTTGGAACTGAACTAAAAACCCACTTGCCAGAAGGCGGCCTGTTGTAGCTGTTATTTGGTATTCATGGCAGAAAATTTGAAATTCTTGGATTTTTTTTCTCATAAAACAAGCTCAATATCTGCGTGGCAACAACAGACCTTGGTTAAACCAATATCAGCAACTGCATAAATTTCAGATGACTTCTCCCCAAAGAAAATGTATATAAACAGATTACACATAATCAACAAAGAGTACCAGAATCGTGCAAATCATTCCCTAAAAAAATAAAAAAGAACGAATAAAAATCATGTTCTTCAAATTCTGGGGCGGAATTTGATAACATGGGGAAATCTTTCATTTGGGATGGGGGTTAAAATTATCTTGGAGATAGAAGGGAAGATAAATTACATATGAATTGGTAATAGCACTGTGCGAATGTGAAAGGGGTGTGTAATTGTGTTAGAAGTGGTCAACTTTTAACTCTTATATGGGGTCCTACAAAATTAAATTCACAAATTTTCAACTTTTATATGGGGTTCTACTAGCTCTGACCACTTGCAGAACCCAGATAAGAGATGAATACTCAAGTAGGAAACTTAACGATACATAGTAGGAAAGTTTCAAGCATTCACAACCATGGGAGTGCAATCAGGTACAATTACATGATAAACAAAGAAGAGAAATTGACCAGTTGAAACTTAAATTAAAAAATCAGAAAATGGGAAGTAAGTTCATTATGAAGATTATGATAGATACAAGTTAAGCTACACATAAAAAGAGGTCTCCAATTCTGATTAACTAAAACTGGTAAGATCGGGCATTCTTAAATTCTCTTTTAACCCCTTACTATGGTATGCTGCTTCATTCTCACTCTGCATCAAACATTAACAGATCTTTCGTTAACTCACAAAATTCATCTATCTTTGTTTCTAAATTATAGCAGCATATAATGTATAACGAATTCACCAATTAAACGCATCACATAAGTGCAACTTTTACAAAGAAAATTTGGAAGGCCATCATATTAGAAAAGGTCTGGTGAAGTTCAGTATACACTTCAGCATATAGATTAAACCCTACAAGATGAAATAGATAATTAACAGCATTTTTCACCCATCTAATATCAGCTAACGGATCATAAGCCATCCCAGGTTAAAAAAAAAAAATCAGCAGTCATCCCACTGTCAAAAAATCAAAGGGGCTTTGAATCTCAGCAAGTTCGAATCGATTACATTCACCACCATCAACCCCAAAAAGGTTTTTTTTTTTTTTTTTTCCCGAAAAAAAAACATATGCCACTAACCAATGATACCCTTCATAACAACCCAAATCCTTCTTCAGAAAATTGTACAATCAACAAATAAGTTCAGCACTAAGAATCTCATTCCTTGAATATGCACCAACCCCCCCCCCCCCCCCCCTTTTTCTCAGGCACACACAAAGACAACAGACAATGGAAATCCAAGTTTAAACCATTTAGAGGTGATGAAAAGGTTCAAGCTTCAATCTTACATCATGGAAAGAACTTCAATAGAAAAAATAAAATCCAAAGGAAAAAATGCGCAAAACATTTCAGCGATCCATTACCTGCGCATTTTCTATTTCGTCTTCGGGACCAACCCATTTTCAAGCAATGCTCAAACATGTAAAAGAAAATGACTTCGTTTTCAAATTTTGCCCGGACGGAACTGATTTTGACATACCAATTAACATCCCGCAAAACAGAGCACTCAAGAGGAAAGCAATAGCAAACGAACCATAGCTATAATTAAAGTTTCAGTTTCATCCTAATATCGGTTGTTTTCAAACCCACCTTACTCCACGAGTTTCCAAGGTTAGAATTCCACTATCAAACTCGAGTCTTTCACCGAGAGAGAGAGAGAGAGAGCAGAGAAAAGAGAGCAGAGTCCGCAGCTGAAGAGAAACCACCTGTGGACTAAAAAGATAGGAAATTTGCAAAAGCCCTCTGGTTAACGAAACTACATATCTACCCCTTTTATCATAGAATACTTTCATGTGCTTCAACGACCCTTCCTTCTCTCTCATCATCCAAGTGAAATTTTACTCTTATCAGCCGTCAAACCTAATGAGAATATTGTAAAATAAATAAATAAATAAAGAACAGGTCTATTACTACTATGCAGCAAAGTAAAAAGTATTTTCAGAAGTTAATATGAGTATTTCGTTTGGACGTTGCATTAAATGATTCGGGGTCATTTGCTTTATGTGGACATAGTATATAGAACTGTTGCTGTTAATGCATATTAACAAGCGCAGATAAGATTCTATACGTGAGGATGCGATGGCATCTCTAACAACTGCACTGCTTTATCCTTTTTTTTTTCTTTTTTTTTTTGGTTTAAACTGCTGCAAGGCACCTCGCTGACACTGACTATACTATGATCCTTTTAATTTGTGTTTTCCTGCAACTTAAACGAGAGAGTTTCGAGTAAAAAAACAAATTCCATGATTTCTGCCTTTTGTACACAAGGTCGGAGGGTGTATGACACTTACATTAAAAGACTTTTTTGGCTCTGGATCTACTTGATAATACGACGATACATATCTGCAGAACTTCTGTCCTTTCTACACACAATAAAGTTTCTAATAAGCTAAAAAAATAATGAAGATTAAAGGTTGGGGTTGCGAGTCACGAGTCA